>NC_136878.1:24958707-25328707 GCF_949152265.1 Phoxinus phoxinus | reverse complement strand
GTCAAGGTGTGGCCCAGCTCCTGATGTGGACACCTTTGTTTTGTTATGACTTAAGTAATGGAAAACATTACTGTTGCGTTATTATTAGGGATGTCAATTTTCACAAATTCCCATGATCGATCGTCGTTTAAATTAACGATCAATTAATCGATTAATCGTTAGCCTTAATATTGCATATGCGTTTGCTGCAGCGGCATGGCCAACAGCGTGACGGTCGGCAAATCCTGCTCAAAACGTGATGTTCCTCACCAAATGAATGAGAATTGTTTTTAATCTAAATCAAGGGCTAGTAGGATTGTAAAATGTTTCGATGTGATTGATCATTTACTCTGAGGAGCACTGAGGAAAGCATGTGCTGAAACGTTTGCTCGCCTTGTCTGTTTTTAAATTCACCTGCACTTTGCACTTTATAAATAAAATTATGTTTTCGTAGACATTTTGTCTCAAGTGGATCAGTGTGCGGCTAGCCACTCTCTCTACTCTCTCTATCATTCGCTTGGCTCTACGCACCTGAAGTAAATGGACTCATAACAAAAGGATACTTTTTTGGTTGGAGCGCTACATATCCTCCTATGTTCCATTATTGATCATTTAATTAAATTAATTATTTGATAATCAAATATAATGACTACTAGTAATGCAACGTGTCACCACCGCCGCCTCAGATGCGTGCAAAATGTGTGACTGTTGTGGACGTGCTCTCCCTGAACACCGCACTGAAGACGGCAACTAAACCCAATGCATTCACAACGATTTAATACAATAGTGTTCTCATGTTATGTAATATGTCAGTCCCAAATTATTCTTCGTTATTGTTAGTCGTGCATTTCTGTTTGAGCTGCGCGCGCTGAATGAATAGGCTACCGTTAAACTGGAGCACTTAGTTTGCTAGCGCGTTATTTAATTCAAAGAAGCGCATATATGAGATTAATCAGATATATTCAAAATAAACATAATATAAAAAAATTATTTCTGCACAAAATGACGCGAACGCAAAAGTGAACTTGAGTTACGTGCCATTCATTCAAAATGACTCATGTTGTGGACGCGCTCTTCCTGGAGCAACGCAACACGGCAACTAAACTCAAATAATGCACAATGTTTTATTACAATATTGTTCTCTTTATAATGTTATGTAATATGACAGTCCTCCCAATAGTCATTATTAGTCGTGCAGTGCCGTTTGAGCTGCGCGCGCTGAAGTTGATCACGCTTTACTACAGCGTTCATTCAAGGGGTACAAATGCATCCAATATAAGATAAATCAGATATAGATAGGCATACACAATATTACAACTTACATTTGCACATAACAAAACAAAATGAACACGCAAACTTAGTCATAATGAAGGTGTAAAATGGTCCCAAACTAAACGCTTTCGCTTTGTTTTGTGGTTGAGCAGCACGCACGCGCATGAACCTGCTTAATCGATGATCGATTAATCATCAACATCCCTAGTTATTATCTTGAATGCACAAAGGTCATATTTTTTTTTTACATGGCTCAAAACTGGTGTTTTGGCAAACAGATTATCCCAAACATACTTTTTCCTTACCTGTTCGTCACACACAAATCATCATATGCTGGGTCCAAAATTAACACGAAGCAGCATATGGGGGTAAATCCTCACCTGTTGGCTAGTTACATTAAGGGATTTAAGTCTTAAGGCTGGAATACACTTTTTCCACTTATTCTACCTAGATTTTTTCCTGATTTAAGTCTGGACGAGATGACATCAAAGCCAGTTTGCAAATTTGAGTTGACCAATTGTACAGAAATTTGCGTAGTGTTTGATGGGCACAGGCTTTGTTTTTTTAGCTTCAGACAATGACTCCATCCAGTCAGAGTATGTCTGATTTTTTTTTAGTTGGTTTTAAAACGCATATTGTAGCAATGAGGCACATCATTCTGTGCTTTTGCTTTCCATCTTCAAACCATGAACCGTTCAAACCACATGAGTGTCTAAACTAAGAAAGCAATCAGATCGAATGTGTTTTCAACTACCTCTGGAAGTGATCGAAAGTGGACAAGCTCAAAACGTTTTAGACTGTGTTTACACCTGTATTTAGCATTATAATATAAAATATGAAAAAATTATTGTAAAATAACATAAAAAAAATAGAATGCAAACTGATAAGGTCACACTCTCCTCTTTTGTTTCTCATTGTGGTTGTCTTTGTAGCTGCACTACGTTCACAATGCTCCTGGTGGCTCTGCCTCCACAAACCCACCTGTGATGAGCACGGTGTACAGCTACATCGGCACGCCACCGGCCCAGCGCCAGCTCTCCACTCTGGTCTGGCGACTGGGGCCCACTCACTTTTTGGAAGAGGTGCTGCCTGCGGCCAGTGTGGCTGCCATCTATGAGCTGGGACCCAATTATGTAGGCAGTTTCCAAGCTGTTTACCTGCCGTGTAAGTACCTGTTATATCACACTAGGTGGATAACTAGAGACTAAAAGTAGATTCAATGTTGTTTAGCAAAATGCAGGTACTAGTTGCTTGTTGTGGCTTGATGATAGTGACAGGGTTTTCTCTCATATCTCCAGGTAAAGACTCAAAGACTGAGGCTGTGCCGCCCGGTCCTGTTGCATTGGTCCCTGAAGAGAAGGTTTCATTCAGTCTTTTTGCTCACTCTGTATCTAGTCTCACTGTGGCCAAGATACGAAAGGTCTACAACAAACTGGACAGCAAAGCCATCGCCAAACAGGTAAGCAGTCTCTTCCCTCTTCCTGCTTCTTAATGCTAAAAATGATATATATTTTTAATGCAATATTTGTAATTAAAAAGTTTTTTTTTTGTTACGATATTTTTCCTTTTTTGAACAATAAACAAGCCAATTTTAATTAAATATTAATTAAACATTGATGAATTAATGTAATGAATTAAAACAATTAAATTAATAATTTTAAAGTTCCCATTTTGCATTACATTTTATAGTTCGACATTGACATATGGATGATTTCCTGTTCAAATTAAACTGAACAACCACAAAGTAATCATGGCTGTAAGCAATATTGTTTTTTAAAATGTAATTTATTTCTGCAATTTTCAGCATTATTACTCCAGTCTTCAGTGTCACATGATCATTCAGAAGTCATTATAATATGCTGATTTGTTGCTCAAAAAACATTTATTATTATTATTATTAATGTTGGACACTATTGTGCTGCTTAATATTTTTGTGGAAACCATTTTTTTAGGTTTCTTTTGAGTAGAAAGCTAAAAAGCTTTTTTTTTTTAACAATATGTTGCATTTGTCTTCATTGGCACCTTTGGCAATTTAGCAATTTAATACATCCTTGCTGAATACAGGATTCATTTCTCCCCCAACTTTTAAAAGGTAGTTTATGGGATGTGCTTTTTTTTAATTTATTTTTTACATTTGATGCAGAATTCTTCTGGGTAAATGTTTAATGCAGCTTGTACTGTACTTTACTGTTATTGGAAGCTGAAAGCCTAAATCAACAAAAATCTTTAACTCATATACATTTTTTTTTTAACCCCATGTCCCTTTATTAAAATTAAACCACTTTTTGTGCAAAACGGCAGACTTAAAGACATTTTTTTTCTTTACTAATTTTATGGGATCATCTGCTGAGTTCTAGTATTGGCCACTTTTTGGTAGCTGAAAGTTAGCCAAAATATTTATTAAATAAACATTCAGGATGTTCCAATTCTGCAGAACTTTGCGGTGCAGGCCTGCCCCTCTGTAATTATTTTCATCACTTTTGGAAAGCTGCTCAGAGTGATATTTTCATCCCCTTTCAGCTTGGGGTTTCCTCTCATGAAAGTGCCACACCAGTCAAGCTCGTCCATAATGCAGTGGGCCATCTCAACGGACCGGCCAGGACCATTGGATCTGCAATCATCGGTTACCTGGGTGAGTGTGTGTGTGTGTGTGCTGTTTGCATTAGGACAGTGGAGATCTGCAAGGATTTTTTGCAGAATAAAACATTTGAAAAGTTCATAAATGGACAATGGAAAGGCACAGCACAGCTTCTCCAATAAACCAGCCCTTTCACTCAGTGTTCATGTATTTATAGCTGCAATCTTGTTCCATGTAGGTGTCCGCGCCTTCGTAACCAAACCAGTGGCCACCAACCTCCAGTACATCGGAGGAGCAGCTGCCATTTTGGGCCTGGTTGCCATGGCATCAGACGTAGAGGGTCTCTATGCTGCAGTAAAAGCGTTAGTTTGTGTTGTCAAGAGCAACCCGCTAGCTAGCAAGGAGATGGAGCGCATCAAAGGCTACCAGGTGGGCTGCAATAACAATTACTCGGTGAACTTTGAACTGAGGGTGTCCTCTGTTCTCTGCAGCTGTAGCTGTAGGATGTTATGAGCCAATGAGGTGGCAAATTAAATGCTAACAGCGAGCCTGGGCTGTTGTGACTGGTGACAGCCAACTGATGTGATAAGTGGGGGTTCGTACGGGTGGGGCATGCTGGGATGTGCTGGTTTAAGCATAACAGATGGTGCATTGTTTTATTTCTCTTCTGCTTTAATGGGGTCTGTATAGAGAATGCAATGTTTCATAGAGCCAATGTTGATTGTGGTGTCACTGTGTAAGGAAAATGAATGGCTGAATGTTGTGTCGCAGCCTGTTTTAAACTGATCGGTTCACTGAATCCTGAAATGAGTAGACTAACGAAAATATAGCAGATCATTCTTTTGCATAGACCTTCAGTTTTTGTTGTTTTCTTCCTGTCAGCTTTAGATCATTGCCTGAAAGATCTTCTTTAACTGAGCGTCTTCTGTTATAGCTGTTGGCTATGTTGCTGAAGAAGAAACGGCCTCTGTTGAACAGCCATATCCTGCACTTGACCTTCTCTCTGGTTGGAACTGTCGATAGTGGCCATGAGACCTCCATCATTCCGAACTCCACAGCCTTCCAGGACCTGCTGTGTGATTTTGAGGTGCGAAGCTCACACGTGGAGCCTTAGTGGTGCTGTGATTTTTCAGTTACTCTCACCCAGCATATGTACAAAAAATAACTGACCTCTTTTAAACACCTAGTCAAGATCTATAAATATGATCTCAGACTGACATGATCAGTGACCTTGTTGAAAATTGAAATACAGGCACTTGTTTCTGTTGTTTCTGGCATAAAAAATCCAACTGTTTTGCTATTGCAACATAGTTTCACTGGTTCTGTTTTACACTGGTCACTTCAAGTGTATTCTCTGTGATGGCTATCCGAGTGTGAAAAGACCAGGTGTAAATGCCCTCCAAAACACTTTTGAGACTGAGTTAAATCCGATCACTCAAATCACTTCAGGTGCTGGTTTGAGAGGCATTCCAGATTAAACTGGACAAATGCATCTGGTTATTAAAGCCACATATGTAAATTTTACTCCTCCCAAAATGGTAAAAAATAAACATGAGAGAGCATGTTATACTGGCTCCCGGTAGCCAGATATGACAGCGCTACTGCAACGCGCATCGCCACAGATATGGCCCACCGCAGAATCACCAACCGTCGCAAATAAACCTTAAAGTTTGCCGATTCATCCTGAAGTTCAAAACACAATCGATTTCATTAAAAGAGGTGTGAATAAACTTCCCGGTGCCGATGCCGCTTTCTCTCCTTTTGCAGTCTTTGACCTTGCAATTAAGTGATGATCAATTAAATGCAGCAGCAGCTCATATCTGTTGCTTTCGTTTACTTGAACTCTGTCATATAGCATGGGAATTGAAGATCAGATTTATTTTCATTTAGCTGAGACACATTTATGTGGCCAAGTGTAAATGGAATCGTTTTAACAAATCGGATAAATATCCGATCAGTAAAAACACATTAAGTGACCAGTTGTAAAAAGGCTCAGTTAGTGGTCTTTAGTTCTGAAACTGTTTTGTTTCAAAAGATCAAGACAATTTTTTGTTTTTCACGATTTTCACTTTTTTTCAAAATAATTTTGTGTTCTTTCAGGTTTGGCTTCATGCTCCCTATGAGCTGCACCTCTCTCTCTTCGAGCACTTCATTGAACTTCTGACTGAATCCAGGTAATCCATCTGTGCTTCAACATTCCTTACTGAATCTTTGATTCAAGGCAATTTATTAAAACCTTTCTGCAATGTAACTTTTAAGCCCTATCGAAGAGTAATGGTGCACATTAAGCATTAACATTATGATGGAGACCCAGAAGCAGTTATAGAACTACATATGCTCTTAAGCTCACCATGGCTGCATTTATGTGATCAAAAATACAATAAAAACAGTAATATTGTTAAATGGAATTAAAGTTTAAAATAATTGCTTTCTATCTTACTGTATATATACATTTATTATAATTTAATTTATTCCTGTGATGGCAAAGCTGAATTTTCAGCAGCCATTACTTCACTCTTCAGTGTCACATGATTCATTAGAAATCATTTGTAATTTAAATGATTCTTGAGCATCAAATCAGATTATGTGTTTTTCACATTATGAATGTTTTAATGTTACTTTTGATCAATTTAATGAATCTTTACTGAATACAAGTATTCATTTCTTTCAAAAGATAGAAAAAAATCTCACTGACCTGAACTTCTGAATGGTAGTGAATGAATCGCATGGTATATGAAATGTATCAAATGTTTTTTTGAGGTGTACATCATAGACAAGGGGAGAGAGAGTATGAGAGGAAATCTGATTTTATGCGTGCCTTAGAGGGAGTGATGTTGCTAAATTCATAGACATTAATTAAACTATTATCACTAACATAGTGTTTAATTGTTTCTGTTCTCAGTGAAGCTGCTAAGAATGGCAAACTATTGCGGGAGTTCCAGCTGATCCCCAAACTGCTGCTGACTCTGAGGGATCAGTCTCTGTCTCAGCCCACCATCGCTGCCATCGGCAATGTCCTCAGTCTCCTGCTGCAGGGCTTCCCCAACTCATATGACCTGCTCAGGTAGACACAGAGATGTAGACATTTTTAAATGACTGAAACTGAATCAGAATTGACACAATCAGATTTATTTGATTTTGGACAGATTCAGTTGTGTTTACAAGAAGAGGTGACTTGAGGAATCATTTCTGTTGTCTAATAATTATTTGGATAGATATTACAATAATAAATACGTTTAAAACATAATTATCTTTTTTTTTTTAATTATTCAATTATTTGTTCATTGTTTATGGCTAAGGTTTGGGCAGTTCATCTCTTCAACATTACCAACATTTGCAGTCTGTGAGAAGTTTGTCATTATGGAGAACACCAATGAGGAGAAGATCGATAGAGGTTGGTCATCTTTTTGAAAGTTTCAAATAAGCTTAGTATCAAAGAAACATTTAATCTGAACATCACTCTCCTAACAAATCAGACCCTTTTAATCCAAGCAGCTTTATTTTGGTCAACATCAAATTTGTGTGAAAAAAAACTTGGATAGAACATGGAAAATCTGCATGGGGAAGTTTTACAAAATTCCCAATCATGCAGATATTAATTGAAATGACTGGATTTCACCAACAACATTTCACCGAGCAGCATTAAAAGTGACGACACCTTTAATCTTCTTCCTGGGTGTTTGTCCAGGGGCTGATGATGAGTTTGGAGGCCTCCTGTCGTCCAATCTGATTCTTCTGCGCAACAGACTGCTGGATATCCTGCTTAAACAGCTCTTCAGCTGCAAAGAGAAGAACACCGTTAATGCACAGTGAGTGATGCTCCTTATTAAATCATGGGGGGATTATTAGACTTCAGAGAGCTGCACTGCATTTCACAGCATCTGTAACATTGTTACCTGAGACTGCTGGTTTAGGGACGATATCTTGGACTGGATACAGATGGAACTGGACACTTCGGATATGTGTCAAATGATTTAGTGTGGCCCAGGTGCTTTTATTGCTTAACAGTGCACTTAGTGTATGTACTTTGTGTATGAAAAAATAGCAGAAAACACCATTTAAGCTTAAGATTGTTAACTTAAAACATTATAACATACATTTGTAAGTATCGCCTTCATATTAATCACCCTACCCCTAAATTCTTTCTGCTCCCTCCCACAGAGCATGTGATGAGCTTGTGCGCACCTTGGGTTTTGATTGGTTGCTGATGTTTATGGAAGAACACATTCACTCTAGCACAGTGACGGCAGCTCTCTTGATCTTGGTGGTGTTGCTGAGTAACCAATCCATCCTGAGCCGGTTTAAAGAGGGCCTGTCTGGAGGAGGGTGGCTGGACCACACCGACTCTGTGCTCACTAATAAGATCGGCACTGTTCTGGGTGAGAAGAGACCTAGGCTATATGATCATATTTAATGATCATATATAACTATCATTATACAGTAATTATATTTGATAACAATAATAATAAGATCAATAACTAAGTATATAGTATTATAACATAATTTGTGGGCCATTTCTTTTACTCTTATCTCTTTTCAGGTTTTAATGTGGGCCGCAGTGCAGGGGGAAGATCGACGCTGCGTGAAATCAACCGAGATGCCTGCCATTTCCCAGGATTCCCCGTGTTGCAAACTCTACTGCCCAAACACACCAACGTTCCAGAGATTTACTTCATGCTCATGGCCCTCTTCCTCCAGCAGCCAATCACAGAGCTGCCTGACAGCCTGCAGGTACATGTCAGTATGCAAACCTTTTTTTCCCTACTAATAAAACTTAATGTCTTCATACATATGTTACCATCATATTATAAGATTATGAAGTGTATTTAGAGTTTATTTACCAAATAAACATTTATATATGTGTGAGTGTGAGTGTGGATCACAATCCATATTTCACATGTCTGAGACCAATACTAAAATGCCTATATTTTTCAAATTTATAATTTCACTTCATACATTTTTTAAATTATTTGTATTATCTACATTTGAGTGTATTATTTGCAATTTGTGTAAAAACATTGAACTGAAAAATTAACAGTATTTTCCTTTTTTTATTTTTTGTACCTCTTGATCATGTCACCAATTTTCTTTGATCATTAATGACCCAGAAATATTACAGAATCTGAAATTTCATATTAAAATCTTAAAACTGTTTATGTACAAATTTAACCTCAGATCTTTACTATATATAGTTTACTATTTACTTTACTATACTATATATAATATACTAGTGTTCAAAATTGAAATTTTCACTATCATCCATTTAATCATGCATGCTTAAAATGAATGTTAAACATCTGCACTTGTTTTCTCCGTGATGGAGCATTGTAATGTCACCACTGTTCATGCTTTTACTTTTTAAATGAATAATTATTATTTAATTATATTTAATAATAATTTAATGCAATTGAATCATTTATATAATATATATTTACCAAAAATGATTGAATAATCCCATCTTCTCACACAGTTTGACCTGGACTCTATCTGGTCGTTTATATTTGGCGTCCCGGCCTCCAGCGCTACAGTGGTGGGCTCCATTCACAACATGTGCACTGAAACAGCGTTCCTGCTCCTGGCCATGCTGCGCAGCATGCTAAACCTAGTGAGTCTCCAACTCGCCTGCCTCAGAAATGTGTCCGAGGAGCAAATGTTGTTATTGTGATGATTGCTGCGGTTTTCAGTTGGTAGTTTATCAAAGGTTTTATACTACAACTGATGAAGAATTCTGGATGAATTGGGAAATTAATAACAAACTGATGCTCAAAGTAAAAAATTAAGGAAATTGTAAAATAGTTTGTTAAAATAATTGATTCCCATGACCACGTCCTTAAAATAAGCTCATAGCGTAAGCTGACTTAGTTTTGGATATTTCTCTTTATCTAACCCACAGCCTTGGCAGTCAGAGGAGGAGGGTTCCTGGCTGAGAGAATATCCCATCACTCTCATGCAGTTTTTCCGTTACCTCTATCACAACATCCCAGATCTGGCACCCATGTGGCACAGCCCAGACTTCCTGTGTACACTTGCTGCGACAGTTTTCCCCTTCAATATACGGCCCTACTCTGAGATGGTAAGCTCTTGCGCTTTATCATTGTAACTGGCTTTTGGGACCTTAACTCTCTGGGGTCTGAGGTGTTTTCTGTGTCCTGGAGGTGTTCTGACATGCTCTGACATTTGTGCTTATTTCTGTTACTTGTGACATTTTCATTGATTAAGTCTTATTACACTGTATTCAGAACAAACTCTGCTACAATAATATGTCAGCAGCATGTACCGTATGTAAAAGTTTGTAGTTTTGAGATAATGACGTTTATGTGTGGTTTGTGAAGAAACAAAAAATAAATGTCACTGAAATAAGGTCATGAAACCCAAATTGATTATTTCTTCACAAGACTTTTGAAAATTGTATCACGTAGCCTAGAATATTTTCTTCAAAACTATGTGAAAATCATCCTGCCTACTCACAAATTTTAAATCAATATATTGTTTTATCTGAGTAGGACATGTTTTGTGTAAGAAAGCTTTATGTGAGGATGCGTGAACCAGCCATTAATATTAAGTGTTTCACACCTGAGAAAGACAAAGACATAATGGCCCTATTAGGTGCTATCAGGCCATATCATTATGAGGAAGAATGAGGAGTGAATTTAAAAAAGAATGGCTTTTTGATTGTTTGGATTTATTTACAAAACAACATAATCCAAAGATACACAACAAAGGACAAAAAAGCACATTATTGAACACACTTAATCTAAAGACAGAGACTTGAACAGTCACACACCTTTGTGCCCTTAACGTTACATACCTGTCATTTTTCTTCAACTCACGTTCTTCTAAGGTAATCCTAGGTAAACAGCACAGCACAAACAGTCTTCCAAACTCGATGAAAAGTTACTGAAGTCTCTTTTTCTTTGTTATGAGGTAATGAGGGCGTTAACAGCTCTGCGTTCTTTCATGTGGACTATTTGCATGCCAATCGTTTGTGTGCGCGTGGGTGTGGTCACATTGGAGTTAATTAGGACGCGTTTGAGAAACTGTACTTGTCGTTGCTTTCATACGGATTACTTAAACAGAGAATATTTGTTTTAGATATAATTTACATCATAAAAAAATTGAGACTCCAAGCATTGTAAAGACATACGTTTCAAATATGTGTGATAAACATTTGCTGAGTTACTGGTCATTTTCTGTCGCGTTTCAGATTGATTTTCACATTGATAGAGACGGCAGAACGCACATCATGTTTATTTTCTTTATTTTACAAAAAATGCAACATTTTGTTTTTATTATGAGTGTACACAAATAAAAGAAGAAATTTAACAGGTTTGAATGATGTGTAACACTTATATGTAAGATACAAATCAACAGAGTATTTTGAGTCTGTTTTGCACTGATAAGAAAAAAAGCGAGCAGATCACGCCGGTGTGATTGCTGACCCCAGAGGGTTAAGGCCTTTGAGAATTTGTCTTTGATGTTCAAGGTACAATTGAAGGTTATTGTGTAGCTGAAAAGTGCCTTGTTTTCCCTCAGGTGACTGATTTGGATGATGAAGCCAGCTCCCCAACTGAGGAGTTCAAAGCTTTTGTGACAGATACAGGCATGAACCGCAGCCAGTCAGAATACTGTAATGTTGGCAGTAAAACCTACCTGACCAACCACCCAGCCAAGAAGTACGTCTTTGACTTCATGAGGGTCCTCATCATGGACAACTTGTGCATGACACCTGCCAGCAAACAAACCCCCATCATTGATCTTCTGCTAGAGGTAAGATCCTCTCAGATATCTGCTCGATCACAAGTAAACATTTGGTTTGTTGCCAGTTAAGCTACATAATTTCAGTGCATGTCATTTTTGGCTTTATTTTGTATCGTCTTGTGGCACTTTGCATGCTGCTTATTAGAAGCTAATGTGGGAGTGTCCATCTGTTGAGCATAAACACTAACTTTGCTCTCTGTCCTCAGGCCTCACCAGAGCGCTCCACCAGAACCCAGCAGAAGGAGTTTCAGTCCTACATCCTGGACAGTGTGATGGAGCAGCTTCTTGCAGCAGATGTTCTGTTGGGTTAGTTGCCCATCCAGTCGTCAGGTTTAGCTCAGGGAAATGCTTTGGTACAATGCTTCAGCCAAAAATTTTAATACTGTCATTTAATACTCAATCTCATTTTGTTCCAACCTCTGTTTGATGCCAGTGCAGATAAGTCACAATATATGCAAAAAAAACAGGTCTCGATTGACCATATTTAAGGAGTTCTCAGCCTTTTTGACTAGATGTCTGTAACGTTAACACAATATACAAAAAAACCCACCATGTAGGTGAAGATATATTTCAGTATTTCAAGCTTTTTTTCAAACAGAGACTGGTAGTGTTATATTAAATAAATTAACCATGATTCATTTTGTGATTCCAGGAGTTTCAAGAACTGTATGTACTTCAATAACAATAGTGATTGAGGGGTAAAAATATGATTTACAAGTTTACATCTTAATTTTAGCTGACTTTTAAGCATTGGAATTTAGAGTTAGATTATTTAGTATATTAACAATAATTTATTAATTTAAATGTCATCTTGTGCCTGCTGGTTGAGAACCACTGCCATATTTGAATGTACCTAACACAAATTAGATTGTATAGCTATGACAGATGGTATGATATTCAGAGAGTGATGATCTAAATTTTGTCTGTTTCTAATGTTTCACATATGGGTTCAGAAGGATTGTAATTTAGCTCAAGTGTCATACAAACTACATTCATGGTACATTTATTAGTTCTTTGTCTTATTTTTTGGCGCTCGATAGCCTCAGTCCCCCCCCCCCAAAAAAAAAGTCTAGTTTGTTTCATGTAATGAAAACATTCAGGATTTGTAATGTCATGAGTGCGAGTAAGTGAAAATAGATATTTCATTTGATCCGTTTAGCTGCCAGTGTGCTGATGGTGACTTCTGTGACCCCTGACCACCACATTTCCCCTTGTTCTAATGTTTCCTAAGTAAAAATGATATTAACCATTTCTTAATTTCAAAACTTTCATGTTTGTGGGTCTTTTCTCCAACAGGTGAGGAGGCATCATTGCCCATAACGACAGGAGGAAGTTACCAGATTCTGGTCAACAACGTCTTCTACTTCACCCAGCGTGTGGTGGATAAGCTGTGGCAAGGCATGTTCAATAAAGAGTCCAAGCTAGTGGTGGAATTCATAGTCCAGTTGGTCACCCAGGTGAGTGCAGTCCTGTGACCTCATACTAGGGCTTAACCTCCAATTATGCTTTCACACCGCCTACATCATAATAAGCACACTTGTTCCCATTGCCAAAATGTCTCTAAGGAGTTATTAAAGGAAAATCAAAATGAGGTGATACAAAGGCATAGTTGGGGATAGTTTACCCCAAAAAAAAAAAAATGTCATCATTTATTTACCCTTGTGTCGTTCCAAACCCATTAGGACTTTCATTCATCTTCAGAACGCAAATGAAGTTATTTTTAATAAAAATCTGTGCCAGTTCTATCCCTCCATTGACAGCTATGCAACTACCACTTTGACGCTTCAAAAAGATCATAAAGAGATCGTAAAACTGATCATATGAATTTAGTGGTTTAATCCAAATTTTCCGAAGAGACACGCTATATACAGTATATATAATATGGCCAAATACATTCCATACAAATTAGTTCTTTGATGGACGTGTCTTAAATATATACTATCAAAAGTTTGGGGTCAATAACAATATTTTCTTGAAATAAATGAATACTTTTATGTAGCAGTGACTCAAAACTCTTACCTTAATAATTTAATGTCATAACCATATATATATATATATATAATGGCAATATCACACGAGTAGCCTGTATATCAACACGGCTGTGATTCGGCCGTTGGTAATCACAGCCGTGCTAATATAGAGCCATATTGCACGGTTACGAGTGTGATATTGTGTTTACACAACATTTTGATGCCACGTGTGTAAATAAATAAGAAACAACGGTCTTTAAAAGTCTTTAAAAACTCTCTTTTGTGTGGAACTACTTCCTTCTACTACAAATTCAAATCTAAAATTGACAGTTTAACAGTTGAGCCCGAGCTTCCGTTACTAATTCTAAATTGTCACTTTGCTTCATTGAAACGTATTGTATTATGTAGAGCATAATATTAGGCAAGAGATGGACTATAAACGCGTGCATTACCCGCATCTACTGTAGCTGATATTCTTCTGGTCAATCTTAATCCGTTTGAATGTCTGCTGAGGAAAGCGGTGTCTTTGTCCTTGTCTATAAACATTACAACTTTCTGTTATTTTGACAATGCTCTCTCTCAATCTCTCTCTCTTCTCTCGCTCTTTTACACTGCTTATTTCCATTTGTTGCATTCCTATGTGATTTAAATGAGTGGTGGTTTCTCAACAGATCTCCTTTTCTCCTTTCTTGTCCCTCAACAGTCTAAACGCAGATCACAGGGTTTGTCTCTGGACTCAATCTACCATTGTCTGAACCGAACAATACTTTACCAGCTCTCACGACCACACAAGACTGTCCCGCAACAGGTCACCCTGCTGGATTCACTTCGTGTGCTGACGGTAAACCGAAACCTTGTGTTGGGACCCGGCAACCATGACCAGGAGTTTGTGGCGTGTCTGGCCCACTGCTTGATCAACCTGCACACGGGGAGGTGAGAGAGACACGGGGTCGTTAGATGTTTTTAGGCACTTTATGTGAAATCAAGGGTTTATGAATTTAGAGCGTATGGATGGACATGCTAGTCTCTCGTGCTATGGTTTCCGTTTGACATGCAAGGCGTCTCTGGTCCAAATCCAGACTTTTGTAAGTTTTATTCAAAATTCATTTAGATGAACAGATAAATGGTTAGATGTGTGCTGACAATTTTTTTTTTTTATATAATAAAAACAAATAATACTAGATTCATAGAAAGTGTTATTTTCTATTGTATGTATCGCATAAGCAATATGTGATACATATGCATATACATGTATACATATGTACTGTATACATGTACAATAAATATTGCTTATGTATCACATAAGCAAGCTGTGAAGCAAACACATACATTTAGATAGATGTATAAACTATATATGAGCAGTAAAAAATAAATAAATATTGATGGACATTGTATATAAGATATGAAAAATAAGTAAATACATTTTGTCAATAATAAGTAAATAATTTAAAAATAATAAATAATTAAACAAATTAATAAAATCCATTTAGATAGAAAGCTAAATAGGTAGACATCCTGTAGGAGCTGTGAAAATAATAATTTTTCTTCTCAGTCTCAGGATTGTTTGTGATTGTGCAGCTCTCTGCTTTTCTGTTGTGAGTCACTGTGAGAGATTTGAGGGGGAGGTTCACGTTGTCATGGCTCTGCATCTAGGCTGACTCAGAAGTTTGGCTTCAGAGAGACTGAGAAATGAGAGCACAATTACATTAGTGTGCAGTGCTGATACTCTGAGCCTCTGAGCTCTGCTGACGCAGGGAGATCAATAACTTCAACTGATTTGATTTCGAGTGTCTGATGTGCTGAAATGATAGTTCATTATTCTTACTGTTTGTGATTTGGCATGCAAACTCATATTATTGACTGACAGGATGAATGCGTCACATGATGTAGCACTGTGATAAATCATTGTCCAAAAGATTCTGGTGTCTTTAAATATGAGAATCGTACCCTGTATCGCCGAGCCATGGGTCAGTTCTGTTTCATGTTCTTTTACAGTAGTGTGGATGGCTTTGGTCTGGAGGCGGAGGCCCGAATGACCACCTGGCATGTTGCAGTTCCTTCCGAGAACGAGTCGGACAGCGCCCAGAGCCAGGATGTTAGCGAAGGTTGTTCTTTTTCTGACATTTCTGGGGGGTTGGAATCTGTGCTGGATTAAAGCATAGAGTTTACTACTATCTTTTTACAGATATTATTATATCTATACAGATATTATTATATTATTAAGATATTAACTTTTACAAACCCTCATAAAAGCCATTATTCATATCTAGCTTATTCTGTCCTTCTTGTTTGGTTTGTGTTAGGTCGTCAGTTGCTGCTCAAGGCAGTGAATCGTGTGTGGACGGAGCTCATGCACAGTAAGCGACAAATGCTGGAGGACATTTTTAAAGTGTCTCTACCTGTCAATGACAGAGGACATGTGGACATCGCCACCGCCCGACCTGCTCTAGAGGAACCTGCTGCTAAAAGCTGGCAGAGCCATCTGGGTGAGGAAAACGTCCAGTCAAACACGCTCAAATGTTCACTTTATAATTACATTACATGTTCAGATTCTCTCAATTTTAGCAGCGTGCTGCTTTCACACTCTTTCCTGTGTTTATCTTTGTCACTCTGCTTATTTCTTTTCTCGACCTGACCTGTGTTTCTCTTACTGTGTTGAACAAGTTCTGTTTTCCTTCTAGTCCATGAGAAGAAATGCATCAGCAGGGGTGAGACTGTTGCCCCAGCGAATCAGTCCAAACTGTCTCGAGTCAGCAGTGGCTTTGGTCTTTCCAAACTGACCGGCTCCCGTCGTAGCAAGAAGGAAAGCGGAATGAACAAGAACAACCTTTCTGCACTGGTAACTGACAAAACAACTTTTAACAAATGTGGAAATTAGCTGATCTTTTGGATTTGCACAGGCAGTTTGTACTCACATTTAGTTTTGACTGTCCACAGGAAACCTTCCAGTGGATGTTCACGCACATTGCTGTGGTTCGGGACTTGGTAGCAATGCAGTACAAGGAGCATCAAGAGGTAACCTGCACAATTTCAAACATATATAGAAAGGTCGCATAGATTATTTGTAGAACAATTATAATTGGTTAAATGTTTTACATGGGGTAGTCGTCAAATAAACGTTTTCCTAAGCCTGATTGTAGTGGAATGACTAAAAAAAATAAAAAAATAAAGATGTCTGCTCCAAATATGCATTTGTTTTTTCACAGAGGCAGCAGAATGCACTGAAGTATGTGATGGATGAGTGGGCAGGGATTGAATATGAGCTGCTTCGGGAAAGGGGTCTCTGGGGCCCTCCTATTGGCTCCCATCTGGATAAGTTTCAGTTGGACATGACCGAGGGACCCTGCAGAATGAGGAAGAAAATGGTTCGGAATGACATGTTCTACATTCATTATCCCTACGTGCCTGATCCTGAACCCAACGCAAGTACTCTGGTTAGTTTATGCCCTTCTTACTTAGGTACCTGTAGTGTATTTAAAAAAAATCTCAGATAAGATTTGGGAAAATACTATATCGTCGCTGTCGGGGCAGAAACCTTGTATCTTTAAAATCTATACTTTTTAGGATTTTGTTTATTTTTTTAAATACCGGTAATTAACTTCGCTTCACATTGTCTAATGGCGCTTTTCCATTACCAGTACCAGCTTGACTCGACTCGCCGTGGCTCGGCTCGCGTTTCGCTCCGTTTTCCATTGCAGATAGTATCTCCACAATAGTACCTGGTCGTCATAGCGACGCGACACACACCCGCTACCCACACACACAGGACAATGGAGGAAATCGAGTGTATGCTGTTTTACATAATATTAGTAATGGGTATATCACGCAAAATCTCTGGCAAAACGACTTAAAAATGTCGGGGTTATTCAGGATACTCCGTCTGGCGCGTGCAATGATGGCGCAGTGAATAGTGACGATTCTCTCTTACCAATCAGCAGTCTGCCGTGTGTCACGTCACATTTTAGTATCGCCTCAGCTCGCCTCGGCTCGCTTAGAACCTCGCTGAAGGTGATACGAAAAAAAGTACCTGGAAGCAGGTACCGGTACAACTTTTACACAGTGGAAAACCAAACAAAGGCGAGGCGAGCCAAGGCGAGCTGATACTGTGCAGTGGAAAAGCGCCATAAGTTGATATTGTGGCTTTATATATGGTTAGACACTTGCATGAGTCATTATATTATTGTTATATATTATTAAATGATAAAAATTTTACCTAAACTAAGCTCAAATGGTGTTTCAAGGTTTTTAACCAGAGAAAATGTTGGACATACATGTTTTGTCCACCGTTAGAATGGCCTCATCTGAGGTAGTAAAGTGCATTGCTTTACGCTTTCATCAAATTACAGATTATAAAGTTTACAGTGGCTATGTGGGTACTTTTTTTTTTGTCATTTGGACAAAATCTTATGTTATAAAAGAAGAGCTTCACAGGCTATTTAAGGCAGAGTTGGTAATGACTCGACGACAAATGCTAGACTAACACTCTTCTCCGCTCCTCAAATACATAAAACATAGCCTTATATACTGTTTATATTTATATATGTGTGTTTCTTGAGTTAAAAAAAAACCCTGCTGTACTTATTCAAAGAATCAGTTCTTTATATACTCAAGCACAGCAAACAAGCAGAGACATAATAATATTATTTAATTCAATTTTTTAGTCAGATTTGTGCTGAATATAAGTAAAGTTAGATAGAGATAGTCATCTACACAGATTTCAAGATTTGCTTAAAAAGAAGGTAATTCTGACTGCCTGAAATAGAAAATAATCTTATGCAATTAGGTTTAATCTTATTTTACCCCATTAACAGAAACAAGTCTGTTGAATGTGCCTATAGTTCCAGTGAATGTCAGCGTGTGTATAGCACTAATGGCTGATAATATGCTCTGAATGGATCTTTTGTGAACTCTCAAACTTGAATTAGCAGCATTAGCCATATGATGGTACTAAATGCACATATGGACCCTTAAATGCTTTCATATGCTCCTCTTGCCATAACCCATTTTTCCCTTTTTAGAATCACTCTCAGGTGCCATTACTGGCCGCTGTGGTTAACTTAACAGTCCAGGTACAAACTGAAATGTGCCTAAACTACAGTCTTGCTGTATCCTCTTAAACAACTGCATTGAATGCTGCTGAATGCTTAACTGTAAAATAAAATGTCCCCCCAGACCTTGTGCCTGGCTCATGACAGGGAGGTGTATGTGGATTTACGCCTCTGCAGAGCTTTTAAAATGCTGGTTGGAGATGTTTTCTCTGCTTTCATTCCTGTTGAATATATTTCATATACAAAGAAACCTCTAAGAAAATATATTTAGGACAGCTCATTCCCTCGTTTGCTAATCCTTTTTAATCCATATTGTAGTATGTGTTGTGAAGTTGAACAATATTCAAACAAGAATGTTGCATAGTACTGTTACAACTTACTAATAATTGGTATTCATGTTAAATTATGTCATTACTGGCACCAAACAGAACTGCAGAAATAAAGACCATCACATACTTCATCCAACTTCCATTGTTCAGCAAACAGATACTGTAGCCCCGCCCTAAACTCTCTCCATTGGTTGAGCCAGTGTGTGCTGCTAGTTGTGCAGAAATTACATATTTCACCTTTAGTTATAGTTTCCTTGAATTGTATTTAGATGGAGGTTGATAAACAGCATGTCCATGCAGATTGTTTTTCCCCAAAAAAATACCTACATACAAATACTTGACTGAATTTGAATCTTGAAAACATGTTGATCTATAGATGTTTAAATGCTTGAATTATCCTTTGTGGGTGAAATATATAAATGGCGTCTAAATATGAATTAAATAAATGTGAATTGTCAGTGTGGGATTTTCTTAAGGAGTGATGCTCATGTGGCTGTGTCGAGCCCAAAGTGTGTTTGCATGCCTCTGACCGGATTCCTCTGGCTGTCACTGACTTGCAAGAGCGTATTTTTCATTATAAAGGTTTTCCATCAAGGTTGATATAAACCTAAAAGAAGTGAATTAATCCTATTAAAGAGTTCTTGTTCAATTTCAATCCTCCCAGAAACCAGTGCGCTACCGCCGAGCGATCAGCTATGACAGTAAGGAGTATTACATGCGGCTGCTGTCAGGGAACCCGGGGATGTACCAGCACTCCATAGAGCAGAACACAGAGGGAGAGACCACACAGCAGGAGCCTGAGCATGGAGAGGACACCATCGCAAGGGTCAAAGGTCAATATATGTTACTGTAAAACTACTACAGAAATGAAATGCTCACTGGTATACATTGAGTTTTACAGTTATTGATTATACATTTTGCTTGTCGATGTATGTAGCATATAGAAAAGTACGATTTTCAATACAGTGAATTCTTCTCCTTTTTCAAAAGACTTGACATACTGTACAACTACTACTAACTTGTTAGTAAAAGGTAATTCTGCCGACTCTTTAGATTGAATGGGAGAAACTGTCTGTCGAATGATACGATTGTCTATCTATTAAAACTGTGTTGTATGAATTGACTCAGTGTGCTGTGTTATGTTTTAGGTTTGGTGAAGGCCCCTTTGAAACGGTCCCGCTCCACAGCAGATGGGGCTGATGAGGACAGTCAAGACCAGCTGCAGGAGTTGCTGGAGTCAGGAGCTATGGACGAGGAACAGAAAACCGACAACACCACGCTGCTCCGCCTGCTGGAGGAGGGAGAGAAGGTCTGCAGCACTACACGGCTACACCTCTTCCAACACAACATCCTAGTCACACTGCTTAAAGGGATAGTTCCCTTTAAAATGAAAATTCTGTCATCATATACTCACCCTCAAGTTGTTTCAAACCTGTATGAATTTCTTTCTTCTGCTGAACAGTAACCAAACAGTTAACTGGTCCCATTAAGTTCCATAGTAGGGACCAGTTAACTGTCTGGTTACTGACATTCTTCTAAATATCTTCCTTTGTGTTCAGCAGAAGAAAGAAATTCATACAGGTTTGAAACAACTTGAGGGTGAGCATATGATGACAGAATTTTCATTTTAAAGTGAACTATCTACTGCGATTTGTTTTTACTGGCAGTCTCTGTTGCTTAGAAAATGTGGGTCTTTGGATAAAGCTTTATTTTGATCATGACATTGCGGATTGTCAGATTATCCCCCATTGGTATAAGGGAAGTAATAATTAAAACTAGCCCGGTTGTTATTTTTCTTAATGGGAAATTTGGATTGATTGATATGAATAATACTGAGAATGTGTTTCCTATGTTTGTTCTGATAGATCCAGCACATGTACCGCTGTGCTCGGGTTCAGGGTCTGGACACCAGTGAAGGACTGCTCTTATTTGGGAAAGAGCATTTTTATGTGATCGACGGCTTCACTATGACTGTCACCAGAGAGATTAGAGACATTGAGACACTCCCCGCAAAGTAAGAGTTATGTTTGGTTTTCTGCTCTTAGCTAATTACAAAAACTCACTTGTATCTGGTAAAATTCTATATTTTTTCCTACTGGCCCAAAATGCAGATTTTCAGAGTGTGAAAATTATGTTAAAATTAAGATTAAGATATTTTCTGTCAGTCTCTAATAATTTAGTGCCTTTTTTTTTCTCAACCTTTTTGACTGGCCCCCATTGTCCAACATAATATTCCCACATAGGATAATATATTTGAGTATTCCTGCTGTAATTATGACATGCAAAATTTAAAAAAATTAACTACCCTACGATACATTCTGTCATTCAATTCTGTTATCATGTTTAGATTCATTTTATGTAATTATTAATTAATATTAGTCATTCTGTGGCCCCTTTGGAGCTTTGCTGAGGCACCCTGGTTGAGAACCACTGCTTTAGTGTTTGCACTTTGTTTTTGTGACATTTGCAGTATGCATGAGCCTATCATCCCCCGAGGGGCCCGGCAGAGCAAGAGTCAGCTGAAACGAAGCTGCAGCATCTTTGCTTACGAAGACATCAGAGAGGTGCACAAACGCCGTTACCTGCTTCAGGTATGCAAATGAACCATTTGGCTTAATTCGTTGCTTGAACCCAGATAACATTGGGCATCTTTCATGTTAAGGCTGATAACTTCATTACATTTATGCTTTCTTCCTCACAGCCCATGGCAGTAGAAGTGTTTTCTGGGGATGGAAGAAATTATTTGTTGGCTTTTCAAAAAGGAGTCCGGAACAAAGTGTATCAGAGGTATTGAAAACACTCATGGCTCTTAAGGCAGCATCCCAGTTGCAGACAGCTCTATTTTAGATGTAGATGTCACAGGTTTTGATCATATTAGATTAAATCTTATCTTGTCCTGTCAGATGTTGTCACACTCGGCTATTAAGAATAGAAAGTGACAAACTAAATGTCTTCCACAGACATTTCTCTCAGATTCCCTGTCACACACTGCAGCTCCCCATTTTGGCAGCAATTCATTGTGAAGTTTGACTTTATTAGAACAGGTGTACTCCACTTTCATAAACAACTGTAATAGACTATCATGAAGTGATTTTACCCAGTACATGTGTTTGTCTTTTTGTCCTCTCGAGACTTGATTTAGAAAATGAGAGAAATGGATACTACCTTTCCAAACTTTAGGGTTGATAATATATTTTACTTTTTTTTTTTTTTAAACACATCTCTTATGCTCACAGAGGCATCATTTATTTGATCACCAATACAATACAATACAATACAATGATATACAATTAAAAAACTAATTTGTGAATAATTTTTACAATTTAAAATAATTGTTTTCTATTTTAATAGATTTAAAAATATAATTTATCCCTTTGATGGCAAAGCTGAATTTTCAGTATCATTACTTCAGTGTCACATGATCCGTTGTGCTGCTTAATATTTTTATGGAAACTCTTATGCATTTCTTTTAGATATTTTTTTCTATCGATAAATATACTGTTTAAATGAACACCGTTTATTTGAAACAGAAATCTTATATAACATTGTAAATGTCTTTATAAATGTCTGTCAATTTTTTTCAATTTAATATATCCTTAAGGAATAAAAGTATTACTTTCTTTTTTTTAAAACTTTGAAACGGGAGTGTATTTCAATGGGAAATTCTATAAACAGACTGTTCTGCCTTTATTTTATTTTTTATTAGTCATATAAGTGTAGGAGAACGTCAGAAAAAAGCTTGGTTACACTGTCACCACTGATTTCAAATCAGAAATTGCACTTTGTGGCTTTGAGTTTTCTAAAGCGTACAATTTAAAATCAGCTAGTGGAACGCAGGCATTAGCATAACATATTTCCAAACTTTCAAGGCGGTTAAAGCCAAATCTTGTTTTCTAGGTTCCTGGCAGTTGTTCCCTCACTAGCCGACAGCTCAGAATCTGTCTCTGGGCAACGTCCCAACACTAGTGTGGAACAAGGGTAAGTTGCCATCATATTCTAAGATTATGAAGTGTATTTAGATTTTATTTACCAAATAAACATTTATATATGTGTGTGTTTGTGTTGTTAATAGGTCTGGTCTTCTTAGTACGCTGGTCGGAGAGAAGTCAGTGACCCAAAGATGGGAGGTGCGGTATCTTCGCATTAAAATGTTTTGTCTTTTTGTTTTGTTTTTGCAATGTTGCTCATAAAAGACTCTCTTTATTTGCAGAGAGGAGAAATTAGTAATTTCCAATATCTAATGCATCTCAACACATTGGCTGGCAGGTCATACAATGACCTAATGCAGTATCCAGTCTTTCCATGGATCCTGGCAGACTTTGATTCTGAGGTACAAACATGTCCTTGATTATTCCTTGTAATAAGTGCTACAGCAAAAAATGTAGGGAGCCACACTGTTAAACTGTTAGCTGTACATTTACATTCTGTTGGAGCATTAGTACCAGTTTTGTGTTTTTTCTTCTGCAGTCTGAGCTTAAATCTTTCTCAGCTAGTTAAAGATGTTTAATTATTTCACAGGAACTGGACCTCAACAATCCAAAGACATTCCGAAACTTATCCAAACCAATGGGAGCACAGACAGATGACAGACTGATCCAGTACAAGAAAAGATTCAAAGACTGGGAGGATCCTAATGGTGAGTCAAACACCCCTGCTAATGATCTGTGAGTTGTGTTGATTATGCAAACTGTTTTAAACATGTTTTTGTTTCTTCACAGGCGAGACTCCGGCGTATCATTACGGCACGCATTACTCCTCTGCAATGATCGTGGCCTCATATCTGGTTAGAATGGAGCCGTTCACACAGATCTTCCTCAGGCTTCAGGTTCGTCCTTGCTTTCTTCTCTTTACTTTGGGTGTTAGTTTTTCTTTTTGGGAGGTGTTTTTTTTCACCAACTGTGGGGCAAAGATGGAAAAAAGTTTAACCTACAAAAGAAACCTTTTTTTATGAGACTAGATTGGGGACAGGACAATCTTGTCATTGTTCTTTCATTCTTCTACACCCATTGTTATGCAGGTGAAAATAGATTTTGTAATACATGTTTCTAAATAAAGCCTCCACATAGCATAGACTGTCTCCACAATAAACACAGCATACGCTGCACGCACAAATATTTAGTGTTTTTCCCATCCAAAGTTTATAAGCATTAATAAAGATATTCTTTTGTTTCTGACAGGATGTTGTTATTAGACATACTGTATTAGCATCCACACTATAATGACTACTATATTAGCATCTGCACCAATGGATGAAAACATTCTATTTATCATAAGTTATGTCGCCTGCTCCTTTAATTGCTGAATCGCTTTAAAGTCAAGTGTATTCTGACTGGCTGTCAATATTTTGGTCAGCTGGAAACAAACTTTCTGATTGTGATTCCAATGATACCGTTCCTCTGTGTCGTTATTGGTATAGTTGTGATGTGGACTTCCCTATAAACAGGCTTTTAGAGTTGATCCAGTTTGAACATAAGAAGTTAAACCTTTTGGTTACATGTTAGTTTCATTTGTGTTTTTAGGGAGGACATTTTGATTTAGCCGACCGGATGTTTCACAGTATACGAGAGGGTTGGCTCTCTGCTTCCAAACACAACATGGCTGATGTGAAGGAACTCATCCCTGAGTTCTTCTACCTTCCTGAGTTTCTGCTCAACTCCAACAACTTCGACCTTGGTGAGGACAAGCTGGACAACTTGCCTCATCTCTACCCTAAATACAGTCTCTCTCTTTTATTTTTCTACAAGTATGTTATTTAATTTGGTTAATCTTTCCTAAAGGGAGTAAACAGAATGGCATTAGGCTTGGAGACGTTCTTCTGCCTCCGTGGGCAAAAGGAGACCCGAGAGAGTTCATTAGGGTTCACAGAGAGGTAATACATTGTCCCTGATGGAGCCTGTGGTCAGAAAGAGGCTCTGTGTGTCAGTTTCATCCGCTTCTAATACAGATGTTTAATACTGTTCTCCTAATCCCACTTTTAACCTAAATGTCAGAGAATAACTGAAGGCCATCTCCAGAAACAGGTTCGTAACCTTTAGGGTTTGTGTGTGTTTTTTCAGGCTTTGGAGTGTGACTATGTCAGCTCCCATCTGCATGAATGGATCGACTTGATCTTTGGTTACAAGCAGCAGGGTCCTCCAGCGGTGGAGGCAGTGAATGTCTTCCACCATCTCTTCTATGAGGGCCAGGTGGACATCTACAACATTAATGACCCACTTAAAGAAACCGCCACCATTGGATTCATCAACAACTTCGGCCAGATCCCAAAACAGGTTTGTGATTTAATTTTCGAAAATGTCATGAATGACATTGGTGGTTATTCTGCTAGGACACCTGCGCAAACTTGACTTCATACATCTGGTAAAAATCACAGTGACCAGTTGGTTAAAAGTCATGGAAAGGAAAGTTTGTTCTGAAAAAAGCTTTTTCCTCTGTTTGCCATTTGGTTTGATATTCTGTGTTTAATGTATTTAATGTTATAATGTAATATAACATAATGTAACATTATGTGTGCCTTAGGTGTCCATATTCCTTTTGGTACCACTGTACAGTACATCTTTGTTTTTTATTTATTCTGCATCAAGTTTAACTTCTGTTTTTCTATTATTGTAGCTGTTTAAGAAGCCTCATCCTCCAAAGCGGGTGCGCAGCAAGTCAAACGGAGAGGTGCCTGGTGTGTCTGTTGCAATTAACTCCACCTTAGACAAGATCTTCTTCCATCATCTGGACAACTTGCGCCCCTCACTCACTCCTGTCAAAGGTGATGCAGATCGGATAGAGGTGTACAGTAGGGATGCAACGATACACTCATGTCACGATTCGATACAAATGGTGATACTGAACTCACAATATGATACTATTGCTTTAATAATCCTACTACTAAAAATTAATGTGATATGATTTAAATTATGTTTGCGCTTTCACTTTGAGGAGTGCCGTTCCGGCAGCACATATTTGCGCTTCAGATGATAAATGCAATCAATCACGGTTCTAATCGCAAGAAAGCATGTCAAAATGACTATTCCTAAACTGTAAATGATTAGTTCATCCAAAAAAATTCAATTCTGCATTTACTCACTTTCATGTTGTTTTCGCGTGTCACACAAGAATTCACACAAGAAGTCTTATAGGTTTTAAACGACATGAGGGTGAGTAAATGATGACAGAATTAGAATGGGTGAATAATACCTTATAAATACAGTAAGCTGAGTCTTGCATAAAACTAACTCTATATTGTGAATCTTATCGTTACACTTCTAGTGTACAGTAGCATTACAGCCTCTGTGATGACCAATCAAAAGTCAGATCCAAACAGCCCACGTTTTTAATCGCATACCATTTTTTTGTCGTTACTATTAATGTTATATCCTGTCATATACATTTTGTTTCTCATATATATATATATATATATATATATATATATATATATATATATACATACATACATACATACATACATACATACATACATACATATATATATATATATATATATATATATATATATATATATATATATATATATATATATATATATATATATATATATATATATATGTGTGTGTGTGTGTGTGTGTGCCGACTATTTAATTTAATAACTATTTATTCATACATTAAATGTAATTTTTATTTGTTCAAACTTGTTTTTTCAGAAACAGTTCTGGCCATACAGAGAACAGTTCTGGCCATACAATGATGAGCATTTAAATGAGCTCTGTGTGTGTCATTTGTGTTGTACAGAGCTGAAAGAGCCAGTGGGTCAGATCGTATGCACTGACAAGGGCATTCTGGCTGTTGAGCAGAACAAGGTGTTGGTTCCTCCTGCCTGGAATAAAACCTTCGCCTGGGGCTACGCGGACCTCAGCTGCCGCCTCTCCAACTATGAGTCTGACAAGGTCATTTGCTACATACAAGTTCTTCTATTTACTTGCCCTGCTTTCAGCAGCTGTTGTGAATGGCTGTCAGATCTTAAAATGCATTTGGGGCAAGAGATTCTGGAAAGCTTTGCATATTCATAAAATATGTCTTACAAAAATGTTAGGTTTACTTTTATAGTAACTACAGTTGAAAAGTTTGGGGTAGATTTTTTTGAAAGAAGTGTCTTATGCTCACCAAGCCTACATTTATTTGATTGAAAATATAGTAAAAACTGTAATATTGAAATATTCAGGGTCACGTGATCCTTAAATTATCAATGTTGAAAACAGTTGTGCTGCTTAATAGTTTTTGTAGAACTGTTCTTTGATGGATAGGTGGTTTGAAAAACAGCATTTATTTGAAATATTTATTTTTTTGTAAGATTATAAATGTTAAATTATTAAAAAATTCTTTGTCACTTTTGATCAATTTCTTACTGACCCCAGACTTGAATGGTAGAGTGCATATTTTCTGTATTTTGCTGAGTAGCAGCATTTATAAACCGAGTTTCTTTGAGTTACAAGAATCATTTGACATTTTTGCAGTATTTTCTTTCTATCTTTATCTTCTCAAATTATTTCTGTAGAGATATACAATGTTGCTGTGGGAAACATTCTTCTCAGTGTTTTTCAGATGATTTGCATTTCACTAGCTGTGTAGTAGTGCCCACTAGTTGTAGTGTTTGGTTACACTAGCTCGTGGTGTTGGTTTTTTCTATATAGTGTGTATAGTTTTCAGGCTTGGTTGTCTAATGTTCGTGTGTTGCGTTCGTCTCATAGGCAGGGATAGTATACGAGTGTCTGTCTGAGTGGGGACAGATCTTATGTTCTATCTGCCCCAATCCCAAACTGGTCATTACTGGAGGATTCAGCACAGCCATCTGTGTTTGGGAGACCGGGACCTCCAAAGAGAAAGCCAAGACCCTCACACTCAAACAGGTAACTGTTATTGGCACATTATAGCTTTTGTTTTGGTTTTGATTGGATGCTGCTTGCTTGTTTGATTCATTTTACTCCAAATAATATATTTTTAAGTTTTCTTTTAGACTCATTTGCTGAACCTACTTTCCGGTATGTTTTGTATGTTGATTAATATATGTATGTATGTTTCCAGGCTCTTCTGGGCCACACAGATGCAGTTACATGTCTCACAGCGTCATCAGCTTACCACATTGTTGTGAGTGGCTCTCGGGACCGTACATGCATCATTTGGGACCTGAATAAGCTGTCTTTCGTCACCCAGCTGAGGGGCCATCGGGCTCCAGTCTCGGCACTCTGCATCAACGAGCTTACTGTGAGCCCACAATAATGCTTTCTGAAAAGTCACAAATATTGTTTAAACTACATTTAAAATCCTTTTAGTTTAAACATTTAATAAGCACATACAGAAAACTATGGGAAAAAATATCTTTGTATGGGTTATTGGGACAATAAAATAATGTATTACTAAATTATATTTGAAATAATAAATCATAATAATAAAACAATTCATATAAAATATAGTAATGTATGATCAGTATTGCTATTGTTATTATTATTGCCTGATACAGAATTAAAAATTATTTCCAACCTGTAATTTTTTATATGAAGTTAATTTGATGTGTTGCATAAAAATGTGCTTCCCTTTTGAAAAATTCCTGAAAATGAATTAATTCGTGAGATTAACTAATATATATTAATATACCTATTAACTAGAGTATGCAAAAAAATAAGAAGCATTTTTATAGTTTGTCTGAATATTAATTTCTAAATAAGTGAAATGCTGTTTACGTTTTTTTTTTATTTTTTTTATGAGATTTAGATTCCTAATTTAGTTTCTTGCTTTTTATGATGGCTCGTAATAAAATGATGCCTCAGAACTAACTGAAGTATTCTGTGATTTGGTTATGTAGGGTGATATAGTGTCCTGTGCTGGCACCTACATCCATGTGTGGAGCATTAATGGAAGCCCCATCGCCAGCACCAACACCTTCACCGGCCGTAGCCAACAAATCCTCTGCTGCTGCGTCTCAGAGATGAACGAGTGGGACACACAGAATGTTATCGTTACAGGACACTCAGATGGTGTTGTCAGGGTAACAGCCTTCGCCTTAATTTACCTTCTTTCTTTCTTTCCATTCTGTCTGTTTAAAAGTGTTCACCAGAGAACAGTTCTTGACAAGTGACTTTTATGTTGTAGTTCTGGAGAACCGAATTTCTGCAAGTCCCAGAAACCCCTGCTCCAGACCCTGTAGAGCCCCCCGAGGTGCCAGAGTGCTGTGGAGAGATTGGTAAAACATCTCCCCTCCATGACATCTTTTAATTGTCATTTGTGCTGTAATATTGCGAAGTATTAGATCAAATAAATAATAAATAAAATTGATTAACTTTGCTATATACCGTTTTAGCCTGACTTATGCATTATATGCATTCTTTTGGACTTTTATTAGATATTTTCATATGAAATCTTGTTCTTCCAGAGGGTCGTGACGCTCCAGACGATGACACCAGTGAGTCTGAGGGAGAGGAAGCCAGCCTCAGTCAGGACCCCAAGCCTCGAACCTCAAACAGCCAGCCCAGCAGTGCCGTCCACAGACCCAAGCCTCGCAACGGAGCCTCCTGGTCGGTGGACAGCGGCTCTGACGACTCCCGCCGCTGGTCGGACACGCTCAGCATTGACGAGAAAGACGGCTTTGTTTTTGTAAACTACTCAGAGGGCCAGATTAGACCAGGAATTCCCTCGCAGCCACATTCCCAACCGCACTCAGCACCCTCACATGGGCCCGTGCCACAGCCTCTTCAGCCCAATAACATGGAGGCTCGGTCCTACAACAAACTCAAACCAGGTGCAGTGAATATAAACCAGCCGTTTCATGTGATGATTTTTTAAAACAATTTTAGGTTAAAAAAAGAAAAATGATAATAATTAAATTCTAATGAAAAATAAAAACTAATTTAGTAGATTTAATCTAATTTAATACTTTTATTATTACAAATTATGTCATTGACATGAAAAGACCAAAGCGAGATCAGTCAATCCTTAAATGAATTAATTGGTTTTTAATTTATGTAATGTAATCAAAATGCATTTAAATTTATAGACTTCAGAAGTGTGGCTATTGACTCAGTTAAGCATTAGCATCGTCATACAAGTGCTGTTCTCTTGTGTTGGAGGATTTTTATGATAGTGATTTTTTTATGGGACCAAATGGCATGTTCTTTACTGTTTACTTTGTCTCCTGAACAGGCTACAGATGGGAGAGACAGCTGGAGTTCCGGAGCAAACTCACCATGCACACAGCGTTTGACCGCAAGGACAACGCTCATCCTGCGGAAATCACTTCGCTTGCCATTTCAAAGTAGGTGCTCTGTGTTTGTGCTGGAATGTGGATAAAAGAAAAACTGTGTTTCTGATGTGATTTAACATTGGCATGCCAGTGTTTGCTCAGAGGGCATCAAATGAATTGTTTCGGTTGATAACAAGCTGTTCTTGTGTACTCAGAGACCACAGTAAGATCCTGGTAGGCGACGGCCGTGGCCGTGTGTTCAGCTGGTCTGTCAGTGATCAACCAGGACGCTCCACTGCAGATCACTGGGTGAAGGACGAACAGGTGGACAGCTGCTCCGGATGCTCAGTGCGTTTCTCCCTCACTGAAAGACGCCACCACTGCAGGAACTGTGGCCAGGTCTTCTGCCAGAAGTAAGAGCTTATTTGCCATAATATTTATAATATATGGACTAAATACATTTGATTATAATATATATATATATATATATATATATATATGTATATGTGATGCGATCTGGGAAAACCCACCACATGGTAAAATTTGACATATTACAGGTTTTGATACCATATTAAAGCTGTTTTCAAGCCCTTTCCAAATCTGTTTTCTTTTTCTTTTATCGTTTTCTGTAACAAAAGTTATGGTCATCTGAAGTCAAGCAAGATCTTTTAAGCGAGCTACTTCAGACTCCGTTGTTCTCTTGTGCGCTGCTCCGCATCACACAATAACGTTGGATAAAAATAAATAAATAAAAACTTGCGTGCCGTTGTAGTTTACACAGGACTGGTGGGACCTTTATTCTGATATGTGGTTTATTTTGATAGGTGAACTGTCTTTGTAGTGTTAAGAGAAGGAGAGCTGAGCGCGATTAAGTTTTTTTGCACCTCCGCTCCGCCGTGCGTGTTCTTAAAGAGAAAGACACAGTCTTTTCAGCTTGCCACTATAAATCGCCATTTTTCTGCACTAAACTAGCGAATTTTCCTAAGATATATTTAGAGATGATAGACAAGATGTTATAGAATAATAATTTAATGAAAACCCAATTTTGACAAACTGACATTCAATCTATTTTTAGACCTTACTGAAAACGTGCCAGCGCGACATCCGACGGGTTTTCCCAGATCGCATCACATATACATGTATTATAATCAAATGTATTTAGTCCATATATTATGCGTGCGTGTGTGTGTGTAGTCAATGTCACAAGTCACAGCATCCCAGCGGGATTAATATTGGGGACTATGAATGTTGATAAATGTTTGTGGGTTGACATTACTAGCTTGTCTAGTTATGCAAATGCTTAATTATTTGGTTTGTTTTCTATGTTCTGTTGAAGTGTTGCCCACAGTAATATATATATATAATTTTTAGTACTACTTTTTTTTTTTATACCCATTACGAAAAGACCACTGCAACTGTTGGGGGGGAGGGGGTGTTTAGTTTAGTTTTTTGTTTGTTTGTTTTTTAAATCTTTAAAATGTCTTGATAATTTCATAATTATTATAATTATAGACTATGATTTCAGTGACTAAATAATTTTCAGTGTTTCACAATTTGTTGCTCGTCCCCTTTAGGTGCAGTCGCTTTCAGTCAGAGATCAAGCGGCTGAAAATCTCCTCTCCTGTGCGTGTGTGTCAGAACTGTTACTACAACCTGCAGCATGAGCGGGGCTCTGAAGAAAGCCCGAGAAACTAGATCACCCTCACCCCGCGTCACATCCCCAAAAACACCCAACCGCCCTCAAAAAACCCACAACACCGCTCCCCGTGCAAAATCCCATTGGTAAATCACAGACGTAGACCAAAATGGGATCACTAATGCTCATAATTTCATATATTGCAGAAGTGTCAACATTAAAGAGAGACGATTGTTAGTTTACTTTTCCATTCATGCATTTTCTTTTGCAGTTTGCTCCGTCATCTCATTGGCATCCTCCACAAAGTCGGCAATGTTTAGATTTTAGAAAAAGCAATGCGTATAAAACGCTTCCTGATGAAACGAGATGACATTTGTTTATATTGTAAATACTTACAATGGCATTTTTAACTTGAAACAGTGAAACAAAAGTCATTATTAAGAGATAAAAGAAGAAATGAAAACAACACATTGCTTGTAATATAGTATTACAGTATGTTAAAAATCACTCTTGGCTTTAAAAGAACAAAAATGTGTGCGTGTGCGTGCGTGTGTGTAGTCAATGTCACAAGTCACAGCATCCCAGCGGGAATAATATTGGGGACTATGAATGTTGATAAATGTTTGTGGGTTGACATTACTAGCTTGTCTAGTTATGCAAATGCTTAATTATTTTGTTTGTTTTCTATGTTCTGTTGAAGTGTTGCCCACAGTATCAGCCAGTTGCCATAGACAGAGTTTTTTCGGTTTAAATTTTGTTGCCAAACTGCCTTGATTTGTAATTACTATTATATATTTTAACAGTAGGTCAGTGGAAGTATGTAAATGTTGATTTTAGATCAAAGACTGATGATTTTGACCACTGTAAATCATTTTTAATGACAGGATTCATTCAACCTTTAAATGATTCCACTACCTTTTTTTTATACATGTTTTAAAGACAGAAAGTTAGATGACAGACTATAATATGAAACGTGTCTGAAGTGTCAAGAGTTAATACTCATGTTTTACTGTGGGACTTTTCTGACAGTCCTCAATGCAATTGTTTGTTATTCCTAACTAATATGAATTAGATGACTTAAATGTTGATCTGACTTTTTTTTAATTTTTTTTTTATGTTTTCACTATTCTTATTCTTAAAATCTCAATTTTAACCGTTTGCGATGTTGCACCAGTTTAAACGTCTGTAGATCATGAAAGCAATAGTTACTGATGATTTCACTCCACACACATTTGATGAAAGACTGTAGCTTGAAAGTTATGTGTAAAGAAAAAGGGATTGAACACTTTTTGATGGACTGGAAGCCTCCTTTCTCTCTACCTTAGGCATGACTATGAAATAGAAAATTTGTTTCATCTTTTCTTTTTTTGTTTGTATGTTGTTTTTTTGCGTTTCTTTTGATACTGTGGGCAATACCTATCAAAAGTGCTGCTTTGATTAATAGAGAGAATATCTTTCTCTTTCTTCCTTTTAAACTGTCTGACACTTTCAACTTTAAAAGATGAAACATTTGTTACAGTTTTATGTATGATTTCCGTACAAACTAATATGCACTCATTATAGTTGAATTATTCTGTATTAATGTACTGTAATTCAGTGTGCAATCATAACATCACAAAGCTGTTGGGATTTTGCTGTCGACAAGCAGCTCAAAGATCAAACGGCTTTATCAATCTGAAATTATTTTTGCACCCTGACGTGTAGAGACATGGAGTAATCATTGTTTTATCAGATGCATTATGTTGTGGGCTATTATTTTGAAAGAGTGCATTTCTTTACAGTGAGATGAACTGTACAAAGTATTTATGCAATTATAAGGTTTTCTTTTTTTATGAATTTGTTTTGTCTGTAATTTTTCAGCAAGTTTGGTTACTTGTTGCATGTCTAACACAGCTGACTTTCTGTGTCAGTGTATTGTACATGTTTTGGCATTGTTTTTGTTTTGTTTTGTTTTTTTGGCTCATTTTTATGGCATTATCTAACGAGTCAATCCTGAAGGTTTTGTGTACAGTTTTAGGCGGATATACAGAGAACATGGGATGTCCCATGACTCTGGAATGACTTTTATATTCTATGTACGGATGTTGAGGACTGATCTCAGAACTGATGAAATACACACGGATTGTCCCTGTTTGGTGGTCTTGTGATAGACTGCATTACTACAGTATCTAGTGTGCAAAACTGTGGTAGCTGAATGTTCATTGTATATTTGTGTTGAAAAACAATTATATGAAACCCTTGCCCCCCATAAAAAAACCCCTTATACCTGTTATTATGACGCAATACATATGGTACTCATACTTTTTAATTTAATTTCAATTAAATACTTGCTGTTTATCACCACCAATGTCCTCAAATGAGTTTTTTTTCCATATTAACTTCCAGTATAGTGAATGAATATAAAATCTAGGAGGCCAAAAACTTCATTATGAATAGAACGACTTTAGAAAATGTATAAAAATATAGAACAAATATGATTTCACACTTTTTAAATTGAACAAATTTAATATAAGCGGTTTAATCGAGACCGCATTCATTGTGCTTGGAAAACTCATGTTTGCCTTGATCGCTAATGGCTACAGCAAAACCTGGTATTAAGTCTGGTGAAAGCACTGAGGTGTTTGATCACTGGTTTCCGGGAACACCGCTGAACGCTCATTTGTCTGAGAAACGATCCATTCTATGGAACATGAATGTTTAAATTTGGGTGTCCAGTTAACCACTGCACTGAGGAAGTGAGAGACAGTGTTGTAATCTGAGTGATGAGCCAATAACCACTCATCTGTTTGTTTGCTATGGCACTTTATCATATCATTTATTACTACATAGATAAAAATACAAAGTAATTCATGTCTATATGTTTTAAAATATAAAACGGCATCATGACACCTCTATTTGAAAACAAATTAATGAAAGCAACCTGTAAATTGCCGTGCCTTGGCTTGTGTGTACACCATTGATCTATATGGACAAATCTACATATTTTTTTATAAATCAGTGGTGTACTGTTATGATTCACTGCTCTGAGACTTTATGAGCGATCCAAGTGCAGCATTTATTTAGGACAATCCATAATAGTAGTCAAAAACAGGCAGAGAACACGAAACACTGGATAGTTGGAACACTAACCAGGCTATCAAAAAACACAGCGTAAATAGGCAAACACAAACAAGCTAATGATCCACAGGTGGGACGAATCAAATCCTAATGAGTCCTGGCAATGGTTTATGGGTAATGTAGTTCATAACGGGAGCGCAAAGGAGTCGAGAGGAGTGTCCTCTGGTCTGGTGGAGATCATAGGCCCTCCAGCTGGCGGATGTAACGTACACAAACTCATGACAGTTGACAGTAAACAAGCAACATGAATGCCACAAATTTAACCTGCTTCCTGTCAACTAAAAAAAAAAGTATAATAATTAATTCTGATCATAATTTCACCTCATCCAAACACTTGGGAGTATTGTGTAAACATATTGGCCCTCATTTATCAAAAGTGCGTACACCAAATTTCCAGCGTACACCTGGCGTACACCCAAAACCACGGTGACTTTGCGATTTATCAATATGGACGTTGGCGTACGGCACGCTCAAATCCTACGCCAGCTCAGGAGGTGGTGTACATGTACGCACGTTTTGAGTTAGTGCTGAAATGCGCAGAAAAACAATTCCTAACACCACAAAACGCACTGACAAACTAAAGATATGATATATTATGACCCTGTAAAAAAACAAAAACAGAAATTATAAACTTCAGTGTTTATTTTTGTGAGTTAAGCCCGGCATGCGCGCACGGACTGGGTTCAGTAATGCGTTTCCATTACCCTTCAAATTGCGCAAATTGAAATTGCGAATTGAAAATACGCCCAATGGAAACACGTCAATTTCGCAAAAACTCGCGTTTATCGCAAAAAAAGTTTTTACGCTCGCATGAGGTGGTTTTTCAGGCAATTCGAAAAAGGAATATTTCGCAAAACTGCAATGGAAACAGTTTTTGCGCATTTACAGTCACCTGAAGACGCGGTGTGTTTGGGGTCCGTGTCCGCAAATAATAATAATTATCATCATTATTACTAGGCTATATTTAGAAGACGCTTTTATCCAAAAAAGGAACAAAGCAATTCGTCAAATGACATTCATAATACGGGTTAGACAATAATAATACAGGACTAATGGCGCTTTTCCACTGCACAGTACCAGCTCGCCTTGGCTCGCCTCGCCTCGACTCAACTCGCCTCTGTTTGGTTTTCCACTGTGTAAAAGTTGTACCGGTACCTGCTTCCAGGTACTTTTTTTCGTATCACCTTCGGCGAGGTTCTAAGCGAGCTGAGGCGATACTAAAACGTGACGTGACGCACGGAAGACTGCTGATTGGTCAGCGAGAATCGTCACTATTCACTGCGCCATCATTGCACGCGCCAGACGGAGTATCCTGAATAACCCTGGCATTTTTAAATAGTTTTGCCAGAGATTGCGTGATATACCCTTTATTACTAATATTATGTAAAACAGCATACACTCGATTTCCTCCATTGTCCTGTGTGTGTGGGTAGCGGGTGTGTGTCGCGTCGCTATGACGACCAGTGTACTATTGTGGAAGTACTATATGCAATGGAAAACGGAGCGAAACGCGAGCCGAGCCGACACGAGCTGAGACGAGCTGAGTCGAGTCGAGCTGGTACTGGTAATGGAAAAGCACCATTAGATTATCACAAATAAACACAAGATTTTGACGCATATCCAAAGGGTTTGTGGAGCGGATTGTGGAACGCGCACTGGATGGCACGGAGGCGCGCGCGCGAACACTTTTTCCTATCAATAGTGAAACAATTTAAAATACTCCATCATTTCTGGTCATACTGAAAATAATAATACATTATTTGTAACTACAAGAAAACGTTGTGCTTTTGTAAAATAAAATAAAACAATCAGTTTCATGATCTCCGTGAACTGGAGCGCGAGAACTGAAACAAAATATAGCCTATCTAAAGCTTGAAATGTCCACTTTAAAACGAACAAATTCGAATCGAAAGCTAATACATTTTGTTCTGATTAAGTAATCCGTATGAAAGGTGCATTTCTCTCTAAAAGCGCATCTGCTTAACAGCGAAATGGAGATCTTAGCCGACTTAGAAAACAATAGTTTAATATTGGCTCTTCTCATTCATCACTGCGGGAAAATATCAATTCCAGATTCTAATTTGACCTTAGAAAACCATTAAAATCGACATGTTTTCCATATTAATTTGTGTATATTTTACATGTTTAATAAAGGGGCAAAAAGTCATTAAACAAAAATCTGAAAATTCGTCGATATTTAGGCTACTTTTTTTGCGCAGCAGTTGGTGTTGCCAGTTCAAATTAAACTTTTGGTGTTCAACTTTGCGTTTTAAAAAGACAACCGTTAATTTTTCGTTTTTCAATTAGCCTACTTTAAAAAGGAAAAACGAATAGACACAAAAGTAGCCTACATGGATCTTTTGGAATAAGAGACAGAGTTCTTTATTAAATTAATAAAATAAACAATAATTAGCCTATAGCCTAATACAAATAATAATAATGACAAAGACATTCTTCTTCTAAATAACAATAAGCGTCATTAATAATCAAAATCATAATAGGCTACTAATAAGAAAAATATTACAAATTGTCATGCAATTATTCACATCATCATCACTATTGTACACCCTATTACATGTGACGTCATACGAAATTCAACGCTAATAGTTTCAAAACACGTGCTGTAAAATAATGCATTGTTTGTGATAGGTAATTTGCTCAACCAACCAGCGATTTAAACTGGATTTCCACCGGAGAAGTTTCTCCTCTTTGCCGTCTTCCGTGTGTCCATGGCGTAAAATGAGGGCGTGGGGGAGGCGGAGACGTGAATATATAGGGGCGTGTTAATCTAATGACGATCGTTTTCAGCCGCGGCATTTATCAAGAGGCAGGTTTGCGTACACCTGAATTTCAAAGGTACGCACAGCTTCATAAATCAGGCGGTGAGAGGAGTGTAAGCATAATCTTGCGCCAACATATACGCCCGTTTCGACGCAAGATTGATAAATGAGGGCCATTGTGAGGACAACATTTTTCTTCTGTTCACCCTTCAAAGGAGTGAAGAAAACAAAACGGGGAACCGGAGAAAGTTATACAGCTACGTCATAAGTGTGAGTAGGCCTACTGTAAATGATGATAATCTTGTGGTGAAATTTGGGAATTTGATCATAAGGGGTCAGGCATTTTTAATCTGCCAACAAATATAGTCTACCTATTAAGGGTTAAAAGGATAGTAAATTAACACAAAATTTAGTCGTTGTCATAATGTATTACGTTGTTTCAAACCTGTATGACTCACTTTCTTTCAATAGTCATAGTCACCACCATTCACTTTCACTATATGGGAAAAGGGTTATACAAGTTTGGAACAACATGAGGGGTGAGTCAATAGCTGGACACATGTAGCCTAGGCCTAACAGATCTTTCTATTTCTGATATGCGTTATCAGAAGACATTTCTTTATCTTGATCAATGTACACATTTTCTTGTAGCATATGTAAAACATTAAGTTCTACAGACTTTTCTCAGAATAAGAGATTTAAAAAAAATCTTATTTCTGGTAATTGCATTCATAGAGTCATACAATATTTTTTAGATCTAGCCTACAGAAAAATCTAAAGGGAGGGCTTAATATATTAGTACCTTAGCTTTATGTAAATGAAACTTCCCTAGGATAATTATTAACTTTAATGTGTTAACAATTATATGAGAGCTAGTATTACAGTCCAAGAAAAGACTGTGAGAGTTTTAGGTTCAAGGTAGAATGTCATCATGGTGGTGAGATGTCTTGACTTCACAATATAGCCAAGTTCATCATCATGATGACTTCACATATCATCAACAACATTCACAGAAACAATCACATATGGACTGTCGTAAGAGTTTGAGAAGTGAAGTGCACTGAACTCCAGCCGCAGAGTGGAGCAGTGTTTCCTCTTTATGTTGAGTCACTGAGAGAGAGAGAGAGAGAGAGCGAGAGAGAGAGAGAGAGAGAGAGAGAGAGAGAGGGGGTTGGTCTCTCACTTAACTAACAAAACAGCAGCAGATCTGCGGACATAAACAAATGCACGCAGGCTGTCTGTCCCTCCACCTGCCGCGGGAGACACTTTGATGGTCGCAGTCGGTTAAATTAACCGGATTATTGAGGCTGACACGAACCCCGCTCTGCTTCATTTTAACGCGGACCTCCGACGATATCTATGTATCATTTAGACTGAAATAAGCAAAAATGACGGAGCTGAGACGGAGAGGAGGAGGAGAAGACCCTGACAGCACGGAAAATATCAGTGACAAGGTAATTTATGGAGAACATGTTCATTCAGGAGGCTTTATTTCTCACACAGTCGATTGCGAATGACCTTCTAGCTAATCAGCTAACGAGCAACCAGTCAGACCGCTTCAACATGAGCAAATATTACACAAAAACAACTCGCTTAAGGTAATATTAGGATTATATGTGGTGACATTTGTGTTATGGGACTGTCCCTTTAATTCATTTTATCTTTAAACTGGCGGTTGCCTCATATGAAGTTGCTGAGCCAAACACGCCTCGTGGCTGTGTCGCAAAACCTAGTGAGCTGCCTAACTAGACAGCATTTTGGGTTTCATAGACGTGTCTGGAACGTTCTGAACACTTTGACCATTAATTAGGTAAGTTTGTCATGCTCAAAAATAGTGTACTGTAGGCAGCTCACTAGGATTTGAAACACGGTCAGCTGTCAGAATCAGCTGGTGTGTCATACAGAGATGTTTAATGTCATTTAAATTAGAGTTCAGAGCATGTATTTAAAGAAATAGTTCACCCAAAAATTAAAATGTACCATTTAATCACCCTCATGAATCATGATTACAAACAAGCACGACTTTCTTTCATGGAACACAAAAGGAGAAGTTGGCAGAATGACCGTCTCTGTCTGTCTCCATTCATTTTCGTTGCTTCTTTCCATACAATGAAAGTGAATGGTGACTATTATCATCCTTTTGGTGAAAGAAATCATGCAGTTTTGAAAGGAGGTGAGTTAATGAGGACAGTTTGTATTTTGGGGGTGAATTATTCCGCTAAGGTCAGCCAGTGCCTTTGCTGCTGTTTTGGTATTTTAAACATAATTTTCTGTATTCCTTTGTATCAGAGAAATTGTAGTGTAAAAAACATTTTATGGCAACTGTTTTAAATAACGTTAATTTATTGTGAAACATATTGGGTGCCTTTGAACGTGTTATAACAGGCCTAAAACTTTTTTTACAGGATAAGTGAAGTCATTATGCATTCTTGAGCTGAAAAATGTATTTAGTTTTAAAGGTATATTGGGAAATATTTATTTAAGAGCTGAAATATGTTTTGAGTTAGCTCTGTGTCGGTCAAGTGTAATTTAGTTTTTCACAGTTAAGAAATGTTCAAAAGTTCAAAGTCAGTGTTTTGTTATCAGTTATCAGTTCCTTTGTTTTTATGAATACTTTAGACATTAAATGCTTAGCTTTTTCGATCAGAATCTATTTACAATCGGTTTGCTCTTTGTGTGTATGTGATTGGGCTAGAGCCGTTTTCTCTTCCCTGGAAATGATGTAGGGATGATGATAGCTGAGCGTTTGGGTATATCGCATGTGACAACAAATCACACTGTGAAAAAGTTGAGAAGTGAGTAACTCAGCAGCCATCCTGGTAATGGATGAATTGAACTCATGACTGAGTAGTAACAGTTACAAATGTTTTTAGTCACAGACAAGGCTTGTGAAGGAGATCTGTGTGTGAAGGCTTCCTGTCATGTCTATTCTTGAACTGTCTTATAAAGACCTAACACTAGACCATTATACTGTTTCCCCTGGAAAAGTTTCCTTCAAGTGGGCGTGGAAAAATTAGTGGACCAGCACTTGTCTTATGATTGCGAAAGTGATAGTATAGGGCCGAGAGCATCATGGGTCTTCAACCCAAAACTTTACATAACAAATCCAAATTTGATGAATATATATATTTAATATAAGTATACTTGTTTATTTAAATAATAATAAAATAAAAATATGAAATTATTTAAATTAGGTCAATAATATTCTACAGTTATTATTTTACTTTGTCTGAAAACAAGAGTATTATTATTTTTTAACTCTTTTTCAGATAGCATAAAAAATAAATTAAAAAAAGTTGCCAGCCAGCAGCTTTTTTGGTCATTTTCACAAAAATATAATTGCCCTATGTTCAAGTCCTCAAGGCACATGAACGCCACCACAATGTTGTAAATACGAGTGGGAAGCTCGGGATTTTCTTTAAGCCCCGATCTTTACGAGTTGGGGGCGTGTCAGTGACGGAAACATGGCGGAATACCATAATACGTAAAGGTATTTAGCAGTGATATTGTACGGCTTTTCTATTTACTGCGAAGTATTCTAATTGCCCCACAGAATATGATGGCATTATAATATAACAATATAATTTGTGACGATAAAGTTTGCAGTGGCTTCATAAACGAATTAAAAACATAAAAGCAAAGCACACCTGATGCACATTTCTTTGTTCTTCATTTTCTAGAGTTTAAGAACCTTGCTGTATTTTTGTGTAATTTATTAAGAGAAAGTACGCCGCCATCTTACTCCGACCAAAGTGACTTGCCGTCGTAATAACCGACTTCCCAGGAGGACTTGAACGCACCACTGCAGCTCGTCAAGTCACAAGTCAAGTCGACATTTCATTCAGTAACATTAGACAATTTTGATTTATATGGTGTTTAATGTTGATGATCACATTATTTTACTTATGATTTAAGCTTATGATTACATATTATATCGCTTGTTTCTTTCTGCATCATCTTGGCATGTGTTTTGATCAGGAGATTCAGTACTCTTTCAGAAGATGCGTAAAAGCGCCATCTACCGTACAAAAGTGAAAACACTGAAAGCCGGAAAATTCCGTCAATGGCGGCGAAAGAGTTAAAATGTTGTAACCAAGACTCTGGAGATTTCAGCATATTCAGTGTTGATTATTAATTAAATATTTTGAGCTTTTGTTTATTCACAAATACTTCTGCAAGGGCAACTGGTTTATCCTTTATATGGAAATAAATGCCACAGATTTAGTCAAAGAAAAGGCTCTGAAAGAACATTGTGTTTTTGTCCTGGAGACCACTGACCTTATAAGACTAACGCTGATGTCACACAGGCCGAGCTTTGCCTGTCCATCTAGAGCCCCTCAGCCAGTTCTCTCAAGGTCAATCTCTTTCCATCACTCATAGTAACTAGCAGTATTTACAGCCCTTCACTTTCACTGAGAGCTGAGTGTTATGGTTTTCAGTTAGTATCTTGTTTTCTTTTCCCTTAACTAAGAGAAGCATCATTAGCCTGAGTCTCTCTGGGCTTTAGCATGGTGCTCTGCTCAATGTACCACCTCAGCTGTGTTTGGAGTTCAGTGGACCATCATAACCTCTGCGCCGCACATCCTCCAGCCTGGCCTCTGCCATAGAATGGCTCTTGCCCTATTTCTGCAATTTACCACAGAAAACTTTTAATTAAAATACGGTACACTGGTACACAGCTGGTACCAGTGTATCAATTAGAGCTGTGTATCTGCAACAGTTACAATATGTATCATGATACAGAGGCCAAGATACAATACATATCCGAAACGTGTCAGTACTGAACTAAAATTCTCAGCAGAATTTAGTATAACTGCTCTTTATTGAACACTGCATACAGGGCTGTTGCCAACTATAGGCGGAGTAGGACCTCTGCAGTACAGCAGAAGTTAAACAATAGCCCAGATACAATAGAAAGATACCATTTAAATAAACAAACCTTTAAGTTTTTTATGTAAGTCTATGTAACGGTCTATTGTATCGTCAATTGACCGTTTAGCACACCCATTGCAGTTTACTTTTCTTGTATTGCTAAATTGTGCACAGAAATCTACCTGAGAAACAGAACATGTAGCTTAACTTAGCTTAGCTCACTTTTAACAACTTTTTTTTGTTTTATCAAGTATGTCCCATACAGACTTCATATTACAAAAGTCACATTACAAGATTTTACTGGTCTGGGCTTAAGTTTGTGCTTTCAATGAGAGGCGAAAGCACACCACTTTAAAGTTGGGGTAAGCTATATTTCGAAAACGCTGTTGGACATTTGTTGATATTTTTTTTAAATCAACCCAAACAAACACACCCCTCTCTTCATTGCTCCTCCTCCAAAACTCACACTTCAATCCTAACCGCCCTGCTCCGAGTCGGTCTCAAACCCCTATCCCCCGGCATAAGAGGCGAGTTCACTAACAATGACGCCAAACACAGCATTCCCTAGCAGTCGTCAGGGCGACCATCACTGGCTGGCATCTGTTACGCACGCAATCCAAGAGTGGATGTCTGTTTGTCATAGCAGAAGCACAACAAAATAATGCTTCACGAAAAATAAAGCGCAGAAGATGAACGAATGACAAGGAAGCGCAGGAAAAATGAACGTACAGTAGTAACAGTACACAATAGTAATTACAAACAAGGTTTGGTTTGTAAGTTGCACAGCACAGCGTTGGTTGTTAGTTGCACAGCACAGCAGCTCCAGACAAACAATGACACTCAAACCCAGTGTTGCTCACGTGTGGAGCGAATCAAAGCAACGTCCACGTCTATTTTCAGGCCTTCCCGCTTGGCTCTCTCCAGCGATGGAAAGCTTTTCTAATATTGACGCTGGTCCTAAAGCTCTTGCCCAGTCATAACCCATTCAATTTCCAGTGATTTCTTCTGAGCTTTTCTTTTTTGTATTGTGTCTCATCTCTATTTCTGCAGCCTTTCTTCAAGTCTCCCTCTTGTTTCTTCTCTCCTCCACCGTCATACACTCCATAATGCTGATTGGCTACACACATTTGTTGTTGTTCGTTTGTGTGTCGGTCTGACTAACTTCCAAACAGCGTTGTTAAAATATCGCTTACTCCACCTTTAGAGGAAAGGAAAGAAATGTGGCACAATGATAGTTTTATTTCCACTTCATTGTTTTTCAGGATTGGTGGAAGTCGAAATCGAAACTAAAATTCTGTTAATTGCATAGCCCTATTATCCCGTTCATTTTAAATTTCAAATTAAGCGCACTCCACAAGTATGTGCATGTGCTGTGGAATTGATTCAGAAGTAGCTTTATTGATATTCATATCGGCAAGGAGCGTGTGATGATGCATCGTTGTATCGATACATTGAATGCAGCTCTAGTGCCAATACTGCAGAGAATTAGTATTGAAACCATTTCAGATATTCAAAATCAATATTGAGTTGTTACAACAATAATCGCTAGTTGACAAGCTCGTTTTCCTGGTTAAGTCATTTCATATGATTTTTCCAAACATATTTCCCGAACACTCCCCCGTCTTCCATTGTTAGGCTAAACAGGTAGTCCCACCTCAAACTCATGGCTTTGGCAGAGAGTGTTTTGATTGGCTAACACATGTGGGCCATAGTCATTTCTCACATCTTTCAGAGTAATGTCTGGTAATAAGGGCATGTGTTTTCTGCAGAACTCATGCTGGTGAGCAACTGTGCTGGTATTTTTAGCAGTGTTTTTTCTCTCATAATGCAACAGTGGACTAATTAGCACAGAATACAGTACACAATGCTGCGGTAGGAATTCTGCTGCATCCACTCGCCTGCGTCCGCTTTTGACATCAGCAGTGAGCGTGTCCAGTTGGTATTTGCTGCAACAGTATGAATTCCTGATCAGCCCTTCTTTTTTTGTGCCACTGCTGTAAAGTATTTAAAGGGACAGTGAAAACTGGGCCAAGCTGTCAATCATCCCTGGGAAAAAGTCTGCAGTCAAGATATCGTCCTTTACTGACACTTTATTTTCACCCTTGAAGCACTTCAGAGAGGATTTATTAGGCAGCTAAAGTGATGATTTGGCAGATTATTTGGCATTTCCTCTGTTCATTGGTTACATGATCTCTGTCTGTTCAGCACGTTCTGTTACAGACACCGGCTCTGCAGGGAGAAACCGAATGAGAGATGTGGGGACTGATGGCTGAATTTGTGTGTTTGTTTTGGTGAGTGGCTTCTGGGGTGGAGCTGGACTGGGGCTTTTCACTTCTTTCTCTCTCGGGGATTAGTGTAGTCTCATTTATGGAGCAGCTAATCAGCAGGATAGTCTTCTTATCCCCTCACTTTCAGGACTCTTATAGGCTGGAGGATACATGTGTGGAGCGCACAGCTCTTAAGAAAACATGCACAGACATTTCTCCTGCTTCTAAATGCCACATATCATGGATTTTCCTTGCTTGCTTGAAATAAAAGAGCTCATTGTTGTGTAGAGACATACACTAATGTTAAAATTGCAAAGCTGCCCCCAAGCCGGCAACAAATTCTAAAAAATTCTTGAATTTGTTGCCGGCGTGCAACAATAGCATATTAACATATGACCGTCGCCATTTGCATATCAATGTCTGTTAAGGAACGTAATAATAATAGTTATTATTTTTATTATTATAACCATATTGTGTTTTTAAATTGTAGTCTAATATAGTTATTATTGTGTCAAACAGCAGAAATAAAACAATCAAATCGTACATTTGAACAATAATCTATAATCTGTATTGGTAACAACAAAATTATTTGATCTTGATGAAACAGTAAGTGATTTGATGCAAGACACTTTGATACAAAGATACAAAATAGCCCATTTGAAAGTACACTGGTTGATTAATTTTAGGAGCTGTTGTTATAGTCAAAGTCCCTTTCAAGGAGATTTTGTTCATTCGACAGCCATATTGGCAACACTTCCGTGCAGCTACTTCAGGCATCCAAGAGCAAGTCCTATCTGTCTGAATGGGGGAATCCTGAAATCTCAAAAACTGCTTGCCTAACTCACAATTAAATAACATATTTCAAATCAGCAACAAAATCTTACATGAACTGTCCCATAAATATTATTTAAATATAAATATTTAAATATAATATTTTTTTTGAATGCTCAAATAGTGCAAAAAGGTTGATTTTTCATGATAAACCAGCCAATGCGCATGTTCAGTCCTAAGCGCGAGGACTCGGGTTTTGTTTGGGAGCCGGAGCTTCTAACGGCAGCTGCAGTGACGCGATGGCTTTACCAATCAGTGATTGGCTCTTTTATTTAGAAGGTAGGACGTATTCCCCCTTATTGCAGTTTCTCCCAGTTTCTTTGTACATCTATAGTCTTTGGTATGACTATTGACCAGTTGTGTGCCATTTAAATAGTGGAAATATCAGTGCACATTCATAAACACTGATTATTTTTCTTGAATGGATTGCAATACGCTACTAGGCTGCGATTTAGTGTAACCCTCAGGATAATCGGTCCACTCATCTGGAGCATTAGAAAAACTCTCTCCTGTCATCTGTCTATTGTCCTGGCAGAGTATGAATGGGATAATGTTTCAGTTTGTTTGTTGCCTTCAGGTTTATTTTTTTCAGAAATGACCATTTAATTTCCAAATTGCACAAAATGAGTTTGACTACACTGATGTAGCTAATAGCTGTGTTGCTCAGGTCTGTACATTTCCATGAATGTTTCCTGGGGGCTTGAGTGTGCCCTCATTAAAAAGTGAGCAGAGGGTTTCTTTTACCACCCTTAATCTGAGCCTTGTTTTAGACATGAGTGACCTCTCTACTCTACCTCTCAGTGCAACTTGCTCCCAATTACCTTCTCAGCACAGTTTCTTACAGTCTTGGTCTAAAGACTTTGGCTAATTTTGGAAATTATACTGTTCGTCTTGTTCGTACATGGCCAAATTAGGATGCCAGTAAGGGGTTTGACAGAAACGCCACCGAACATAAAATACACGAAAGCTATAAATAACAGAGCCAACATAGACTCACAGGAGCCTGACTTTAGACTGGCATAATGTTTGGAGCACATTGTATCTTTTTCAGGCCATGAACTACTTATGACAACGGTATATCTTTTATATGACCTTTAGGGTTCCTTTCTGAAATTTATATTGATGCATTTAAAAGACACTTCTATCTATAGCCTGTCCTTACAGTGCATTTAATACAGTTCAGTCAGAATTTCTGTCCATTCGAAAATAAGTAGCAATAGCATAGATGAATGCCTATGTGGATTAACCTTTATGTTAGAAGAGTAACATACCAGTAATGTTATTTTTAGAGCATTTGTGTAGGCCGCAGAGGAACATTATTGCAATGTGGGTGAGTCTCACAAAAGCTTAGTTTTAAAAATTTCAAACATGAAAATGCTAAACTGTGCTGCCGTACCATGAGTGAAGCAGGCACAATGATATTACGCTACTTAGTGCCGGTCACGTTGGAAGTTACCTAGCTGGGTCCTATTTTCAGGCGCTGCGTAATATCATTGCACCTGCTTCACCCATGGTACGGCAGCAGTTCCTTGATTATTACGCAGGAATGAGAGTATAGTTCCTAGTCATATCGGCCTAGAAACTCGCAACTTTTCATTTTCCGTCAGAACTACAGAAGAGTCAAGGTTTAAATAGGAAAACTATAGAAATTCTTTGATTATTTTTAAGAGAGAGATGCTAACGGTCTAATCCGATTCAATGATCTATGCTAAAAGTGCTACCGCCAGACCCGGAGATCTGCTGAATGGATTCGAAACCGGTAAAACTCAACTGTTTAACTCTAAGGGAGTTGGAAAATGAGTGGAGTGTTCCTTTAAAACAGAAATAAACAGGGTAACATTAGAACATGTCGTGTGTATATTAATCTCTTTACAACCACTAAACAACGGTTCTACACAACAAGAACAGATGTGTTTTACACGCGTTTGTTTGTGTACTTTGCCCAGATCTCAGGTAACACACAGAAGTGTCGAGCTGAGGATGTGGCAGGTTGTGGCTCTGGAATAATGGCTTTTATGTCATCAAAGTAGTACCAGACTTTTTCTCCCTCGTATCTCATTGATGGAATGTAAAATTTGGATGAGAACATCAGTCATGGACGATCATTTTCCTGATTTTTTTTTTTCTTTCATTATTATTATACATGATTATTCAGTAAATAATTTTTCTGTCATCTGAAATAATCTAGTAGAACATCCATTTATTTTTATTTTGAATATTTTTATTTGTCTAAATTACAACATAAGATACATTCAGTCATAGTCGGACGCATTGCGGTAATGATAATTTCAGCAGAAAATGCAGTAAAATAGAAAAATAATCAATCCCAAATAGAAATTACACATTGTGCATGGTAAAGAACATTATTATCTTTAGTGTGATGCTTTTTTATATTACTAAATAACATAACATTTTATATTTAAAATCGTTAGTGCCGTGGGGTTTTAATGGTTTCGTGAGAATCACCCATGTAGTATTAAATATTAACTTATGTGTAGCTTGTTTTCAATGGCCCCTTTTACGTTTAGGTGCTGTAAACAAGCTGCTGTTGGGGTCTTTTTTTCAGTCTGAAAGGCAGATCAGCTACGTTGTAAACGACTCAGTGATCGCAGTGGTAGACTAGACTGTCGGCACAGCATTTAAATTCAGATTACAGATTTATTGAAGATTGAGACAATTAAACATCAGGCTTGCCAGGATGAGGCCTGCTGCAGTTGCCGCCACACGAAGAGGCTTACAAATTGGCAATGACTGAACCTGGTTTGGCAGCAACATTGCCCTGTGGTGATGTTATCTGTGAACATTAGGTATTGACACAGATTTTACAAATAGATTTGATTCTTATTCACAAGCTCTTGATTTGATTTCAATTCGATTTATATTATTGATTCATTTGGATCAGATACAAAACATGTAAAATACACATAAAAGAAACCAATCTCTTTTAACTGATGCTGTAAACTATAAAAAGAACCCTGTCAGTTTATGTATTGCTATAAGATTAAAGATTAAAATTAACAACAGAGTCCACATTATTAAATCCAAGTGCTGTTTATTTTTTATTTTTGTTAAATTAAAATCGTACAACTTTGTATGCGTTTTGGCCGTTCATTTACACGATAACAGCGTTTTGGGAGCTCAAAATTGTTTCAAAGTGCAAGTTTTTGAAAATGGTCTTTGTGTAAACAACAAAAACGCGAATCTCTGAAAACGATGACGTCATGCACATGCGTATTACATGTTCAGTCTATAGTGTTTTATCGCCGTCTAATGGTCTGGTAGCAGAATACAGCGTTTTTTGTCGTTTTCGCAGATCCGTGTGCATGAATTGGGATCGTTCATGACATGTACGCTCAATGCTGCCGATTCACTTGAACTGAGGCGCTACATTGATCTGTCGTGGCACATTTAAGATTGCAGAGATAAAATTGACTGATTTGAAAGCTGAGATGTTGTTTCATATCAAAAGTAACAAAACAACAAGGTTTATGTGATTTATTGGATGAGCTACACATTTTCCCTGGGTCAGAAATTGCCTTCGGTGGTGGCGGACCACGGAGCACGGCCATCCACACACATATTACAACGTACCCTACCCATGTGAACAGCGAGCCAAGTACTGAAAATCTAAAATAAATGCAAAGAAACCATTTGTAATATTAACTTATCCTGTTTATTCGTGAAATAAAAAATAACCAATGTCAGGTCAGATCATATAATAAAGTGCTTAGAACAATTTTATATTTAAAAATCTGTAAATTAATATATAAAAAGTCACTGAGTGACTGATTTGAAAAGTTAGTAATAAAATGAACAAAGTAACACATTGCATAGAAAAAGTGTCAGGTCTATTTTGCATTTACACTCCTGGGGCCTTATTTTAACAATCTGAAACGCAAGTATCAAACTGTAAAATAGCACCAGGGAATGTTTGACTCCTCTTTTCACCGAACCGCTGAAACCCCTAGTTTAGTAATGTTTTGTTCACACATCAACAAAAAACATCATAGACTAAAAGATTGATCTTGGGATTTAAGAAACCCAAGATAATTGAAAATCATGATTCATCAGAATGAAGATTGATTCAAATTGAGAAATTGATGTCGTTCGTTACCCAGCCCTTGTGATCATGATCATTATTTCACTTCATAACCACAATCTGTGTTGATGACACCTTGGTTCAACTTTTCCTCTTTTAGTACTTTCCCCTCCACTTGATTCATCAGCTTCCTCTGCTACTGTTACTGTGGAAGATTTTTCACAGAGGTGACAGGAGTCACAACATTACCAGCCATATTTTATTCTGTTCTTTAGCTCGTAGTTGTGTTGTGTTGGCCAAGACAACAGTGAAAGATGAGAAAGCAGCCGGATATCTTCAGTCTACTGTACTGCACCTACTCAAATGCCATGTCCTCAAGCCCGATTGATTTTCCTCAGAGGCATTTGTCTAGCATTTGCATAAATTATGCTGGCTAATATCCTTTCTTCCATCGCCCTCCATTACTTTGACTGGGAAATCTGCGATTTCCATGAAGAGCTGCATTTCAATGTGATTGCAAAAGACTACTGGCTTATTGACATAGTGACTTGGGTGTTTTTTTGCGTTTAAGTGTCTCTCACCTAGTGAGTGTTTGGGGTGTGTGCAGCACTACATATTTTCAATACCACAGTTGGGTTACCTGAACAACTAGTCAACTAATCAGTCTTTCAGTGTTTTCAAACATGTTTCTTAGTGGCCATTTACGTAAGACTAGGGCTGCATCTAATGATTATCAAATTATTATTTTGATAAACCATTAATCTGAATGAATCTAATGAAAAGTTAAAAAATATATAATTTTCTTAATTACGTTACTTTTTAAAATTAATTTTAATCATTTTTTTATTTTTATTTCTCATCCTGCCCAACGTTGTCCTCCAAACAATTAGCAATATAAGGGTTATGAAAACAAATCTAGCCTATTGTAGTGAATGTATCTATGTAGGCTATGCTATACATTATTTGCAAAAAAGGGTTAAGATAGAAACATTACTTTCTAAACCAACATACAACTGATTGCTTACCATTTTAAAGAAAAAGTTAAAATGGTTCTATTAAAAATGATAATCAACAAAAACAATTTCTACGAGGTATGAGGAACACACACGTTCCCTCATTTGAACAAATTATATTATTCTACTCCAACAAAAGTCCCTTTATTGTAACTACTCAAATAAAAATATGATTAATTAACTAATTTTAAACCTACATTAATTTCTAACAAGACATATTTGAGCAAAATGCATGTTTTAGTCAGAATTACTGGGATAATTCTACTGTGCGCTGTTTGTTTGGCGTGCATCAGTGCTTGTTTACTGAAGACTGGCGTTTAATGGAGACTTGCTGCTTGTCAGGTTATGCAAAATGGAAATACTTGCGGGACTCTAACATTTACGGGTAAGGATATAACCATAAAATGGAAGTTATGTACTGAGGAAAACATGTCTCAAAAGCATTAAACAGATGCATCTATCAAAGCATGACAGGGCAAGCCACGGTAAAATTTTGAAGCTTATAGAATGAAGAATATAATATGTTTCTGACAACTTAGGTCATGTACATTTCCCACAGCAGCAGCTCACTCTGTTTCGCTATTTTGTTCCATAAGCGTTATGTGCATAGAAATGTGTCTTTCAACACTGTAAAGCAATGTGACTGGCTGAAGGTTTCTAGTGCACAGCATCTATCGACTAATCGATAATCAAATTAGTTGTTGATTATTTTCATTATTGATTATTATCGATTTTATCGTTTAGTTAACATTCATCTTAAAAAGGCAATGTCCATGTTGGGATTCATAAAAAACAACATAAGATGCAACCAAAGACTATTTAATGCTCAAGACAGTTCATCCGCCTTGAATGGGGGAAACTGTAACATGCATTAAAGTGCTGGAGGGACGTATTTTTGTTGGCCAAATCCTGGAAATGAGTTCACATTTTTACACTTGAGCTTCCGTCGTCTTGAAGTCAATGGGTTTTTGGTTAAATGCCTGTAATAAGGTCTGTGGTTAGCACAAGCTCATGATATTTTTAAAAAAAGTTTTTACTTGTCTTGAAAATGAATTGCTAACAAGTGTCTAAATGGGACTACAGAGGTTATCAGGGACTTTAAACGTCATAATAAAGACTGAAAGAGTTGTCAGAAGCTTTGCGAATTTGAAGTAATTCGACCATGTTGTAGTTTGTTTATAGCCTACGTTTAGCTTTTTACTTCTGCCGATTGTATTTACGCTTCAAAATGATAATTATCTGCCCTGGAGTAGGCTAAGTGCATGAATTATCTAGTTTATATAAATTTGTTCTTACTGTGTGTGTGTTTGCACTCTGCAGGAGGCAGATGGAGACGACAGGCTTGCTTTTCCCGGTGAAGGGGAAGGAGAAATGGAGGGCGACTCCAAAGCGGACACACCAGACATGCCACCTCCCACAGACAACACTCCACAGTGTCTCAACAAAGCCCTGGAGGGCTTGTCATCTAGGTACCCAATGACACTGAGCTCATGAGCAACTCCCCAAACAGTCTATGTCAGCATTATGTACGTTTACTGTAGGCCCCAGTACAATACGCACGGGCAACTATGAGTCTCTAAGGTCTCACAAACTAGTTGAACCTGTTTTTGCTGGGAAAAAGGAAACCAGTGCTCTAATATTCTTTAAGAACAATCCTATCCACATATGATGGATTTTTCAGTAAAATAAGTACCTTGTAAAAATGTATCCGGTTAATCTTTGAAAGCAGACATATAACCATACAGAATGTTGTATTGCTCAGCTATTCACTTTGATTCTGATCAATAAGACAGACTCTAGTGATATTTGATATGCAGATGAGGTTAGGGGGTAGGTCAGTGGGTAAAACGCTCCTAATCCTCGTCAGTTTTGCTGCTCTGTTGGTGGGATTTGCTGCAGTCTCTTTAAAAGACCGCAGAGGCGCTGATCCAATGCAGGGTGACATGCCTGAATGCCGGCGCCTGGCTACGCTTTGTGATGATGCTGCGATTTTCTTTTTTTTTCTTTCTCCCTCCCCTTTCTCTTCCTCTCCATTGACAAATCTCCTCTCATTATTTTCAGCAGCATGCTTGAGTTGTGGCACCTGCAAACCGTTTATTACACTCTGGGCCAGAAAACGAAGAATTCACATCTCTCATGGAGCCTCATTTATTACATTTATGGCTCCATCACCATTCAATCTCATCCGTTTTGTTCTCAGAGATCTCAGAACATCAAAAATACAACTTCAGTGATCAACAGTGGAAGCTTAAATCAAACTGAAATCATTGTTTTTTCTTAAACAATACATCATTCTGTTTGTGCCATTTCATGCCGTTGAACACACCTACATTTGAGGAAAACCACTGGGTCATCAGTTTAACATTTTACTCAGCTTAATTTCCACCTCTTTCGCTGGCTTTTAGTGGCTTTTATTTATACCCTTAAAAGTGGGGATGTGCCAGCACTTATAAATGTATTTTTTTTAGGTAAACTTTCTCAAAGGGATTCCTACTAAACTGTAGTCTTGATTCATTCTTTTGGTTTAACTGTTGATTCTGTAGTTTTGACCAATTTACTCATGCAAATTAATTAAAAAAACATATATTGATCTCGGCAGATGGAAGAACTGGTGGATAAGAGGCATATTATCAATGACAATGATCACTGGCTTCTTCCTCATCATCTATTTGGGACCCATTATGCTCATATTTGTGGTAAGTATAAGTACATGTGTACCACATAAAATTAAATTAACATGACTAACACACTGACCACTGGCTAGCCAGCATTTGTGGTTCCTAGACCAAGCATTTACACAACATCCTAGCTGCCCTCCCACAAACCCTATGGGCAATTTAGCTAATTTATAACCCCACTTAAACTGACATAATGTAGATATTTTCAATTAAAAGTCAATATGAATCAATCAATGCAGTGATTTTAAAAAGATGTTTGACATTTTTTATAATTCTTTTTTATAGGTTATGGGTGTTCAAATCAAGTGTTTTCAAGAAATTATAACCATTGGCTACAGAGTTTACCATTCCTATGAACTGCCGTGGTTCAGGACTCTAAGCTGGTAAGTAAAATGCAGACAAGGCACCGTTTAAAGCTTCTCTTCTCTCCACCCTTTCCCCCTTCTCTCTGATTTATGTACTTTACATTCAAACTATACAAACACTCAACTACAAACAAACATACACCCACTCTCTCACGTTTTACCAGTCACCTTTTGTCATAGATAAAGTAGTGATTAACTGGACTTGAGCAAAGTGCACTTCCATGTTGGAACCTAGCATAAAGTACGCCCCACCTGCAGGGTTTTGCAAACAAATCAAGACGACAGCCAAGCAGAAGAAAGGGGCCGTGTATTGTTAAAACGCAACACAGTTTCTGTCAAATATGTGTCTTTCACTCAAATAGTCCGATCTTGACACAAATGCACCTTGTATTTCAGGTACTTCTTGATTTGTGTGAACTACTTCTTTTATGGAGAGACTGTGGCTGATTATTTCGGCGCACTCGTCCAAAGGGAGGAACCTTTGCAGTTCCTTGTGCGTTATCATCGGTTTATTTCTTTTGCAGTGTATTTGGCAGGTGAGTGTAACTGAAAGCTTGCATAAAACACTCCAAGGAGACAATCAGAGACTTTTATGACTCTAGGTCAAAAGCCCATAGTCCTCAATTAGCTTTTTTCCATAATTTATTATATTCTGAATGATATTCAAAGCAGTGTTTTTATGAAATGACTTTATGAGAGATGCATGCTTGGTCACATTTACAAATGCTTCAACATGTGAATATGCTGTTCTTCTTTGCCAACAAGCTATTGAGCTGCTGCTACACTATTGTTCAAAGGTTTGGGGTCAGTAATTATTCTTTTTTTAAATAAATGACCCAGCAAGGATACATTAAATTGGTCAAGCACATTTATAATGTAACAAAAGATTCCTATTTTAAATAAATGAAAGTTCTTTTGAAAATATTCACAAAAATACATTTCCACAAACATATTAAGCAGAACAACATCCATTTCTACATTGATAATAATAAGACTTGAGCACTGAGTCAGCATATTATAATGATTTCTGGAGGATCTTTGCCTTCACAGCAATGAATTACATTTTAAAATATATTAAAATAGTTATTTTAAATTGTAGTAATATTTCACAATATCACTGATTTTATAGTATTTTGATCAAATAAATGATCTTGGTGAGAACAAACATCTTACAGACTCTAACCTTTGAAAGGTAGTGTACAGTATATTCACAATACAGCACAACCTTGAGCGCCGCAACTATTTAAGTAAAACATTTAATTAAGACAATTGAACACTGCCAGGGCAAAAAAGAAGTCGCTGTTTGGATTTAAATAGGCAAATCCTTAAGAGTCTATGATTGGATCATTGTTGCAGTGATTGCTATGTTTCTAGCATGTTATGTTTGGCAACAGTTCGTCTAACTCTAATTGATGGAGTGTTTAGCTTTTCATTTCTTAAACAAGCATGTTCAACATCATGGCCATATTCCAGGATGACAACGACAAGATTCAGTGTCTAATGTCAAATTGTGAAAGAACTGTTGGGAAGGAGCATGAAGAATTATTTTCACACATTAATTAGCTTTGAATCCAGACCTTAAATTCATTGAAAGTCTTTGGGATGTGCTGGAGTTGACTTTATAGAGGACTTGACTCTTGCATTGTCAATACAAGATATTGACCAAGTATTATTCATGCTCCCTCCCAACCATTCTTTCACAATCTTGTCGTTGTCATCTGGAATATGGCCATTCCAACATGGTTGTTTAAGAAATGAAAAGCTACACACTCCATCAATTAGGGTTAGAAGAACTGTTGCCAAACATAAAACATGCTAGGAACATAATAATCACTGCAACAATGATCCAAACATTGATACTTAAGCATTTGCCTATTTAAATCTGAACAGTGACTTTTTTTTTTTGGCCGGGCAATGTATTTGGGTTGTCACCCTTTTGCTTTAATGACTGCATCACTCTGCATGAACTCCACAAATTTCATGAGTTTTGACCAGCTTAGGGTTGCGACAAAGTCACTGCTGCAAAAGTAGATGTAAATGTGTGTTCATCATACCCAGGACCAAAGGTGCATGCACCTCTGCCTCTGTTATGGCCATAAAAGCACAGCATGTTGGAAGCTGTAGCACTGCAGTCATTTTTATTTTCACTAAACCTTGCTTTCTCTCCAACACCTCTTAATGGTCGTCATCAAGACCAGAGTATAATTATATAAATCACATTATACAGTATAAAGTATTAAGGATTGAATTGGCCGTGTGTTTGTTCCAGTATTTTGTAGATGTATGAAAATAAAATATGTCATAATGTTGTGTACTGCTTCTGTCATAACAGTGATACGGATTGTTTCCTAAACAAAATTAAACTTATAATCACTCTATACTGATGAAAAAACTGTTAATGCTGAAAACAGAATGATACAGTAAACCGTGATCAGATTTATCATTTCTCCTGTATTTTAGGAAATTAACTGCATGTTTTTGCTTTTTACAGGTTTCTGCATGTTTGTACTGAGTTTAGTGAAGAAGCATTACCGCCTGCAGTTTTATATGGTGTGTATCAGTCTTTTCTGTGCCAGCCTGAACTAAACTGTCCATTCCATTCACAGTCATGTGCATCTCATATGCTGGACAATTAGATACTCACTAGTCACATGTCGTCATATCACATTTAAAAAATATTTCTGTATAGTTAGTTGAGATTCAGATATCTTGGGTGTTGTGAAAGTATTTCAAAATATGTTCAAATGTATTTATATTAGGTGCTGATCAAAAAAGTTAATCAAAGTTGTCCTAAGACAAGAACGGGTATTGTTCAAAATTCACGTATAACTTTGATGAAAGGTTTTGATCCATTTTAAATGTTTACTACTGTATTTTTCAAAAGTTTGGAGTTGGTAAGATTTTTTTTGTTTTTAAAAAAAGTCTCTTATGCTCACAAAGGCTGCATTTATTTGATAAAAACAGTAATGTTGTGAAATATTATTACAAATAGCTATTTTCTTTTTTTAAATGTATTTCTGTGATGACAGCTGAATTTTCATTTTTCATTCTGAATTACCGATTTTTTAGAGTTATTTGATTGTTCAAAAGAACATCACTTGTTTGAAATCTAAATGTTTTAAACATAAATGTCTCTGAATTAAAAAAAAATCATTCAGCAAAGAGACATTAAACTAATCAAAATTAACTAATTTATTTTTAAAAAATTAAAAAGCAACAGCAGCATACTGAATTTGTCTTCTTTCTTGCATTTATTTGCATAATTAATTGTGATTGATGTTTTCATTGCACTCTAAAGATGGTGTCTCATAAAGCCAACTGAAAACTTTTTATTGACACACACAACCCCCAAGCCTGAATTCAAGCCTAACAAAAACATTAACACTAGTCACCTGCTGCCTTGCTAGCACTGATAATTCTAGCACTTCAGGACATGCAAACAGTGTTGGGCTTCTGGCTTGAGTCCAGCCACAGCAATTCAGGAACTCTAATATTAGGCATAAACTGTGCTTACTTCACACTACTGATGTCAGCTAAATGTCATTTTCTTTGTGAGTAACACCCATAACACATCATCAACTGCCACAAGAAGCACTCGCCAACAAAATACTTTTTTGTTCCAGCCAAGTTTGCTTTAACAATTAGTTGTCAAATATTTAGACCAGTTTGTTTTATTGTATAGTCTTAGTACAGTCTTCTTAATTAACATTTGAGATTTAAAATTGTTTATCAACACATAATAAATCATGCTGTGATTGTGTTGAGACGTGTTGCATTATAATATATCATCATTGTTTTAGTGAATAGACAACATTTCAAATGTTCACTCTGAGTTTGTGTGTGTCTGTATGTGTGTGGCCATTGTGTGTGTGTGTGTGTGTGTGTGTGTGTGTGTGTGTGTGTGTGTGTGTGTGTTTGCCATTTCAGTTTGCTTGGACCCATGTGACCTTGTTGATTGTGGTGACTCAGTCTCATCTGGTTATTCAGAACCTGTTTGAGGGAATGATCTGGTAAGCCCACCTGACCTGACAGACCTGTCTGAGGTTACACCTCATTCCTTCTTAAGTTTCTCTAGCTACATTCCTTTGTTTCTTGATGCTTCGCATGATAACATATCTGGCCGCTCAAGGGAGAGCAGTGTTCAGTACTCATTTCTGTTCATAATTGTTCATGTTTTAGTTAACAAGTTAACATGTTATCAATAATTCTCTTAAAAAAGTCAATTAAATGATGTGAACTTTCTTCTCTCCTTTGTTTCTTTATACTTTGTTGTTCACTGCATAGTTTCTTCTCTCCCACAGTATGTGTTTGTAAAAGAAAACTATAATTTGTTCTCTAGGTTTATTGTTCCCATCTCTATTGTGATCTGTAATGATATCATGGCCTACCTGTTTGGCTTCTTCTTTGGAAGAACACCACTGATTAAGGTAAACCTGTGATATTTATATGGGAGATGTTTCATGCCTTAATGTTCATAAATGTCCATAAATTCATGCATTGTGGATAAAAATGATCTTGTCAACCCTCTTTGCTCTCTATCAGCTTTCCCCGAAGAAGACCTGGGAAGGATTTATTGGGGGATTCTTTGCAACAGTGGTCTTAAGTTTCTTTGTAAGTCACCATTAGACCTGTAGGCAACTGTCATATCAACACATAACCCTCAAGATATGACTACTAAAACCTTGATGTCTTCCCCTTTTTCCAGTTTGCCTACCTGCTATCCCAGTACCAGTACTTTGTTTGTCCAGTGGAATACAACAGCGAGACAAACCGCTTTGCAGTAGAGTGTGAGCCCTCAAATCTGTTCATGATGCAGGAATACACACTTCCTGCAGTGGTGCAGAATGCAATTAGATGGGTGAGCACTGGACAGGGCAAAACTTCATACTGTAAGTAAGCAATAAGGTACGAGAGGCTAGCGCTCGCGGAGTGCCTGCAACCCCTTCAGCCGTGACTTATTCACGATACAGCACTAGCCTCAAGTACCTTATTGCTTTTATAAAACAGTTACCACACAATACAAAAATGAAAGCCGAAAAATATGTATCTATGCAACTTTCATGAAGTAAAATCACTAAAAGCCTTCCTTCCGCTGGAAAAAATAGTCCCTGACCGTGAACAGCAACAGAAGTTACATACATTATTTTACATACATTGTCTTTATGAGTGAGTCAGTAGAAAAGACTTTTACATTGAAATGACTCAAACTTATGATCACGGAGAAGGAAGACGCATGACTATAGGCACGGGGAAAACCCCTTAACTGTTAAAAGGACAAGATATCGCAGCGGACATTCAAACGGATTTATTTATTATGAATATAGGACTGACCTGAAGGAAAATGCCATGTCTACTGTAAATGCAGGTACACTCGCTTACTTGATCCCTCACATTACTCTACTATAGCTTCAATGGACAATATCAATGAGATCAAACGGGTTGCTAGGGGTGTTGTGTAGTGATGCATAGAACCGTTGGGTTAAGCGGTCATAGCTGTGAATCGTGTTTATCGTGAATAAAACCGCTATTGACCAATCAGAATCAAGGATGGGAACTAACCGTTTTATAACGGTTAATAAAGCTCTGCCTAACGATTTGGGAGGGGTTGTTTTATTCCCGAATCCTTTGAAGTGATAAATAAATATGAATGTTACAAAATGATTGTTCTATTGGCTGATGATCTACATCTTTCTTGTGTCTGCAGAAAACGGTGAACCTTTACCCATTTCAGATCCACAGTATTGCACTCTCTTCGTTCGCCTCTCTGATCGGACCATTTGGTGGATTCTTTGCCAGTGGCTTCAAGCGAGCTTTCAAGATCAAAGTTAGTTCACGTTCAGCCGAAGTCACACATAAACTCTTGAATTTATGTCTTTACACAGTCTTTACCTACTTGGAGTGACCGTTACACTGTGAGCTTGTGCTTTTTCATTTTGTAGGACTTTGCGGACACCATTCCTGGTCATGGTGGAATAATGGATCGTTTTGACTGTCAGTATCTGATGGCGACGTTCGTTCATGTTTACATTGCAAGTTTTATCAGGTGAGGAAGTCAGGTGACCTCTTAACTCATTTGGTTATAATTTATTATTTCGAAACAATATTACCAATACAAATCCATAATATAAATGAAACAGGAAGTATGACAATAAAAATCAGTTAATTAAACACAGGGTCCAAAATGAACAGACCAAGTGCCAAATGTGTGTAAACAATTGGCTTTATCCAATAAATAAAATAGATTTAGTCATGAGTGGGCTGTTACTTTTATAATTAGCTTCATCATAATACAATGGTTGAATCAAGCTATTCAAGATAGTCTGATCCCTCCTGATTTAAGTGACACAAGCCATTCAAATCAAAGAAATACAAAATGTCCATCCAACCATCTGTCGAGACTCTTCAGTGTCAATAAGACAAATATATGTGACCTGCTCCATCAATTTTAGCACATTGTGAGTTTTATGCACTCATTTTTAAAGAATAGTCTAATCCAACATTTACAATATCTTGTCTTGGCATTGGTTTGTAGTGTATAAACAAACAAAAAAGGATTTTATTACACTGTACAGCTTCTTAGTTTTGTATATTTTGCAAAAATATGTTCTATTTTATTATATTATCTACTTTATTACATATTTGTTGATTTTTAATGTTTTTATTAAGTTCTGTTTTTTTATCACACCATTAATTTACACTGTGGGATGGGGAAATCTTGGAGCAGGTCACATATATACCAAGTTCTGTCATGAAACTCTAGATGGGTCCTAATGTAAACTGATGACATTTACATCGTTTACTACTTGGCACAAGCTGATTGGTTCCTGTCACATCTGCAGCTACTGTAGACTTGCTGCTCAACATTTAAAGGGGTCCTATGTTGCCCTTTTCGGTAACTCAGCCATGCCTCCCCAATATTCTGTGGGCGTGGATTATTTAAATGAGTAACATTGTGACTTCATAAGATCTGGAAAAATCCCTGTATTTGCTCTGTTGCAGCAGCAATAATCTACAACAGAAATAATCAACTGCTGCAACATCATCAGCAGCAGATCTATTCCGCTAAGACCAAATACATATGCAAAAAAACCTTTTCCTTTAATCCTCCCTTGTTTGGCTTATGCTACTCTGAGCAATGCCTGAACTTTGTATTTTGAGCACTTCTTGCATTATTTTTGCCTCTTCACGATGACTCGCTTGCTGTAGTCCTCAGTTGTAAGTCGCTTTGGATAAAAGCGTCTGCTAAATGACTAAATGTATATGTATAAAATTGTCATATCCATTACCATGCTAAAAATCTTCTGAAAGTTGTCATGATAAAAATATCTGTAACTTTTTTAAAGAAGCCAAAATGTAGATATTTTGCAAAAGTAACTGTATTGTTGTTTAGCATTTTGATTTAGATATCAGCAGAAATGTAATGAAGCATGTTTGGCACTGTTTTGATGGTCGTCGTTCTCTTCCCCAGGGGGCCGAACCCCAGTAAGGTCTTACAGCAGTTGCTCGTCCTGCAACCAGAACAGCAACTCAGCATCTTCAACACGCTGCGCAATCACTTGCGAGAAAGAGGCATGCTGCCCCCTGCTGTGGGGGAAGCCCAATGACGGACAACTCCACCACAGCAGACAAAAACAGTTCATGTCCTGTTGAACTCTGCAAACATTCACTCATGACTGTGATCACAAGAGCACACTCCCAACCGACCGCAGGAGCTCCCGTACAACAAGAGAGTGTGACGTCTGCTGCAAACCAAACTCTCACTATTAACCATTACAGACTTAACCACAAGAGGGCGACACGGTTCTCTTAACCTGAGTCACTGTTTGGGAAATCAACATCAGAGGTCTTCCAATCAACAACAAACATGCAAAACAAAAGATCCAAGCACATGGTAAGTGAATGTATAGCACTACAAGAAAGGCGCTTCAGCGGAGTGACATCATTGATCTGATTTTGATAGTGGCTGTGGCCTGATGTATGAGTGTATGATTTGCGGATGCAATAACTCATGGTGGTGACTTTAGGTGAGATGCCATTATTCTCATAGTTAACATTTAAATGAGCTTGATTTATAACAGGGGTCTTAAACTTAAAGCATTGGAAAACAGTGAGTCTTAAACCGAAGCATGTCCGTAAGTCCTACTGTTACTGCTTTTCCCATTCCACATTACTGAGGGTGTGTGTGTGTGCGAGTGCTAGAGTAACTCACTCGTGTGTGTACATATCATCATATGTATTATTGTACATATATATGATATATTAGATCAAATATAGTGAGAGATTATACATTTATTTGAATAATATATAAGGCTTAACATATTCTATATTATGGTAAGTTATGAAAATGATATGCAAGAAGGCCTCGACTTGTCTTCCAATCCAGCATGGCTAAACTTCTCTATGGGGGGAGAATAAGTTGAACGGGTTGTTTTTGGGGGAGAAACAGCCTTTTTGAGAAGGTGATCTGCTGTTCCCCTACGTGACCATTCGTTTTAGTTGCACTGTATCTACACGAGTTGAAAGATTCACTTTGAACTGTTTTCAATTAGCTTTTCAGGTTTTAATATCAAAAAGCTCTGGTGCTTTTTTTGAGCAGATATCCAATATTTGAAAAAAACATTTTTTAATGTGCTTAAATTTACAGAAAATGGTAAGTTGATGTTTATATGCTTTTTGTTTTTATTTTTACAATATTTTCCCTGCAATATTGTTTTTAGCTGCTCTTGTTTTTAAAAACCTGATTTTTCATCTTAATTTAATTAGGTGAAATCTTTCGGAATACTTTACCAAACAAATGTGTACCAAAGCACTGTCAATTTTGCTGTGAATTTATTTTTTTATATAACTCAATGATTAGCATTTGTCAAATACTACAACCTTACATAAGAAAACAAACTCCTGTAACAATTAATAAACCAACTGAATAAATTGGGTATTTATAGTAGTGAAAGGCACTTAAATGAGATTTAAAAGATTAACATTACTCTTGGTTATTGTAACTTTTTTCAGGCTTTAAGTTAATAATTCAGATCCAACAAGAGGATTTGTAAAAACCTTTGCCCTAATTGCACATCAGGAACATTGTGTGTATTGTAAAGCCCCCCAAATATATAAATATATATAATTATTATTATGACTATGACCCCTTAGCTTATTCATTCCTGTCTGCAATAGGTTTACATGTTTCTTTCGTTCACGTCTGCTGTCCTGTAGACATGTTGCAGTCATGTGAGAATGTTGTGTTTATAGAAATATGAATCCTATCAGACCAAACAGAGAAAGGTGACTATAGCTTATTTTGAGGATGTCACAATTGAATTAGAATTTTAGTTTTTGAGAGCTGCTGTACAATCTATCATGTTACCAATATTGTGCAAGCTTATCCTGTTCATGAGCTTAGCAGAAAATGGGTTTCAAATTACTTATCACGGTTTGTGTTATTCATTGTTTTAAAAAATGGGAACCTTTATTTATGTCTGTTTGATTTTCAGAGTTGTTGTTTTTTTAAATATAAATCTAAGTTTTTCAGTAGTAGATATTTACTAGAAGACAAAGTAACAAATAATGGGCAATACTGGGAAAAAAGTAAGAATTATTATTATATTACTGTTATTATTATTGCAATGCTACACTTGGTGAATAAACTTAACTTTTGACCTACTCTCACTGTGGTCACATTTATTACATGATTTCAGGTTTCCACCACAAGTACAGTATTTCTGCAAGCAGCAATTGTTTATTCTCAAAATTATATCTTTGTTGTTTAACGGTAACATTTTGAACTAATAGCGAATTGCCAAAACCAAAGCAGACTGTTAATGTGAAGAAAAGTAGAATAATCAACAACAACCATTTGAATTGGCAATTTAAATGTTGGACAAGTGCATTTTACATATAACATCTTGCAGTCAGTATGGTAATAACATTTAGATGAAATACAAACCAAAAGTAATCTCAACCACCACACACAAACAAAAAACTTCTTATAATGGTTTATACATATTGACTTTCATGATCTCTCTACCTGTTCCATCCAGATCAGACTGTAAAGTGCAACGGCGACTTCATTTTTTTAAAATCTAAAGTGCATCACTCGTTTCATTGCCACACAAAATGAACATAAGATTTTTTCAGAGCATTACAAAACATTGACAGGCGCATGATGTTTTAGACGTTTATGCAGCTGTATGAAAGATTTCTGCCACCAGAACCAGCTGAGACCTGAATCATAGCTCCATTAGAATAGGAAGCAACCTATACACAACGTAACCTTTAAACAACGCAAATCGACTCTTCTCCCAACTCCAGCTCTTTATATATATCATCATATTTACATTACAAGAAGTTATGTACAAAAGTTTAAATAATTAACAAATAAAAAATAAAATAGGAATTCTAAAACCAAACTAACTTATCCTGGTCTTAAAAACTCAGTAGTTCTTTGTGTAAATCTTACTGTTTGAATTAAGTGAAAACATTAAGGTAACTTAATTCACATTCAAATAAGAACAAAAAAAAAAAACAAAGACAATGTTTTAGCATGCTAATAAAAACTGTAAGATGCTGAAAAACTTTAGTGCATTTCTGTAAGGAGAAAAGAATCTCTTCCGCAGACCACTGCTACGACATTAAAGACTCAGCGTGATGAAGACCAACTACATCAATCACTTCCACTGTCTATTACACTAAATACCTGGAGAGATCTGACCCATACGGATGCCTTCTACAGCACACAGCTGTCAGTTGCAGCATTAATTATAAACAATGGCGCTGGAAAGCTAGCCTTGATCTTAGGTCAAATTGTCATTGAGGTGTTTTCTTCTGCTCCGTTCACTGCTAAGTCAATACATCAGCAATAGGCAACCGTGAGTCCTCTTCCTCTACTGGAACGCTGTCCAAATCATTCCTCGCAGAACAGAAGAGCCATCTGAGTAGTGCCAGCACCACGCGGACCAGAAGCCTCAGTAACAGAAAAGCGAACGGTACACCTATCTCCATCATGTGAAAGATGGACGCGCTGAAGCGGCTCAGGATGCAAGTGAGGAAGAAGGTCGCGAGCGCCACGCAGGGGTAGAGCGAGAGCTTGGCCAGCATAAAGGTGTGGTCTCGACCGCCGTAGCGTACGTACGGGTGCAGCGTCTCACGCTCCGTGAAAAGCGCCACCACCCACATCGCTAGCTGGAACAGACCTGCGAAGAAGATGATGACGCAGCTGATCTGCACGGCCTCCAGCTCATTGCGGGAGCCTCTGGGGAACTCGTGCGTGAGCTGGTAGGCGAGGGGCAGGCCGCCCACAAAGGCCAGGGAGAACGTGTTGAAGAGGCCCATGAGGCGCGTGGCCTTGGTCACGTGCAGGAAAAGAGAGTGATGAACGAACCAAAGCAGCCCGACGGTGGCGTAGGAACCGAAGTAGGCCAGGTACTCGGGGCCGTTCTCCTGAAGAGCAGCAATGAGGCTGTTGTTAAACTGCTTCTTCACCACAGACGGATCAGGCACGTTGTCTTCACTGTGGAAATAGTTTATTAAGCTCTCAAATCTACTTAGACATTAAAGGGATAGTTCCCCCAATAATACAAATTCAGTCCTTTATTCCTCACCCTCATGTTATTCCAAACTCGTAAGACTTTCGTTCATCTTCGGAACACAAATATTTTTTTTTATGAAATCTAAAGGATTTTCGTCCTTCCATTGACAGCTACAGAACTACCACTTTGGCGCTTCAAAAAGTTCATAAAGAGACTGAAAACTAATTCCATATTAAATCAGCGGTTTAGTCTAAATTTTCTGAAGAGTCCCAATTGCTTTATATCATGAACAGATTGAATTTAGGCTTTTATTCACATATAAAAATTAATGAAACTCACACATCAGTTGTGGTTAACTGACGGAAGCTCAAGCATGTTGACTTGATGTGCGAGAACCAATGAGGTTCATTCTCGTGTTGCACAGCACGTTTGAGCTTCTGCAAGAGATTTGCTCTCGTGCATCAAGCAAGTTCGGTTGAGCTTCTGTTTATGTTCGCTGATCATATTTTTATGTGAATAAAAGTCTGTTCATCATATAAAGCGACTGTGTCTCTTCAGAAAATTTGAACTAAACCGCTCAATTCATATGGATTAGTTTTATGATCTCTTTATGAACTTTTCGAAGCGTCTAAGTGTCAATTGCGTAGCCACCAATGGAAGGACATAAATCATTAAAAACATTAAAAATATCTTAATTTGTGTTCCAAAGATAAACGAATGCCTTGCGGGTTTGGAACGGCACGAGGTGAGAGTAATTAATGACAGAATCTATCCCTTTAACAAAGCTTTGTGTCAACTTTGATGCTGTTACACAACTAGTACCCTGTCCAATAGAACAATGACAAAGCCAATGCTGCGGACTACATCGTTAACTGTATTACCTTTGAAGAATAGTAAAATACAAACCAAATGTCTAAGATGAGCAGTGTGGCTACGATTGCATACACCCCATCGCTGAACGCCTCCACTCGCTCTTTACTCAAAGGTTCAGTGGGCTGATATGTGTAGAAGAGCATTGAATCTGGACTGTCTTCCACCTGACCTGAGTTTATAGAAAACATGATATAATCAAAAGTTTGGCATCAGTAAGATTTTTTTTAAATAATTAATCATTTTATTTACGATGCATTATTTATTGACCAAAAGGGACATTAGACATTTTATAATGTTACAAAAGATTCTATTTAAAATAAATGACATTCTTTTGAACTTTCTGTTTATCAAAGTATCTCGAAAAATCATCATGGTTTCCACATAAATATTAGGCAGCACAACTGTTTTTAACATTGATGATTATAATAAAAAATGCTTTTAGAGCAGCAAATCAGATCATATTAGACTGATTTCTGAAGGATCATGTGACACTAAAAAAAATTCAACTTTACCATCACAGGAATAAATTACATTTTAAAATATATTAACATAGAAAAAAGTTACTTTAAATTGTAATAATATTTCACAATAATACTGTTTTTACTGTCTTTTTTTATTTTTATGAATGCAGCCTTGGTGAGAATTAGAGACTTATAGTAAAGGAACTTAAATGAACATTACTCTTGGTTATCGTAACTTTTTTCAGGCTATTTTCTTTCAGAAAACACTTAACCAACCCCAAACATTTGAACAGTAGTGTATGTAGTAAAACAATGACAACAAAACACCTATCCAGTGTAAGAATAAGAGTGTGAAGTGACATTTTCATCTCACCACCAATGGTTTTATTCCGGATCCATTTTAAACACTCAGAGATGTAGGGCAGGAATATGACAATAGCCAAAATGACGTAGGACTACCAAGGGAAAAATATATAAAAACGGTTTATATATAAATTGTTATAAGGTAAAAAAAAGGTAACATATATAATTTTTTATAAATTACATATTATATATATAAGTAAATGTTATATATATATATATATATATATATATATATATATATATAGATGGATTTACGTACCAATTGGAAGAAGATAACTGAAAAAATGCTGGCAAACAGGCACATGATAGGAACCTTCATGATGACTTTGAGGATGTGCTGCTTGTAATAAGCCTGATTTTCAGACATTTGGATCTGGTCATTGAGGAGGAAAGGATGGCTGAATCCATACAAGACAATCAAGCACTATGGACGGAGAAGCACACAAAAACACATGACAGTAAAAACCAAACAGTGTTCAAAATAATGGAGATGGCGTTATCTCAAAGAATCTTATGCTGGTAATGTGGTTCAGCACATGCACACATTCTCACCTGAATTAAACCGATCACCATGACACAAGCACAGAAGAGGAGGATGCCAAGAATATAATTAGGGAACGTTGCCATGAGAGAGAACTATGAGAAGATAACGAATAAAGTAAACATTAAAAAAACAATCATGAACAGGCAGAGAGACATCACTTTATTTCCCTTAAAAATATATAAAAGGAGGCAAAAGGGAAGTACAATGTCGTCAAATTGTGCTGAACTAAGATATCTTTCAAACATGAGTGGTATGACTCACTGTGTATGGTAGAAAGGTTATAAGCATCATACATGCCTGAAATAGAATTGAATAGAAATTAAATGTTTAAAAGTCATTAAAACTCTTTCAAAATTAATATGTAGCTACTTTACATTTATTATTATTATTTTAAAGTTTTATTTTAAGTGTTCTCACCAGATTAAGCAGCGCAAGTGTGTCATCAATGCGTTCAATGACTTGAAACAACCTGAAGACAAATACTTAAATGAAATCTCTATGCAAATGAATAAAACGAGCAGTTACATGAAGTTATTACTTGATAGACTGTAGCGATTGAATGCTCTCACCGGATATGTGCAGCCCAAGCAACAGTGACAATCAAAAAAGTCATCAAGTAGACAGCAACCTTGGTGGTGAGCAAAGCCTGAATACTCTGTTTCAGTTCCTGAATATAGAGCGATCATATCAGTTAAGAGATAAACATACAACAAATTGGTTTTCATTTGTATTATTTGGTCTTAAAGGAACAGCTCACCCTAAAATTATTTATATACACCCTCATATAGATCTAAACCCATTTGACTGACTTTCTTCTCTTGAACATACATGTACAAGACATTATAGCAGCTACTTTGTTCCACAAAAGAAAGAAAGTCTTAGTAGAAAGTATTAGATCAACATGAGGGTTTGTAAATAACAGAATTTTCATTTTTTGGGGGGTTTACTGTCACTTGAAGGCTATATTATAACATGTTGTTTTACCTCATTATCCTGAAATTTAGTATGTGCAACAGGCAGTATCTGTGAAAACAAAAATTCATGACTCGTGTAAGGCGTTTTTTATATGCATACTGTATGTTTTATAAACCAATGATGTTAAGGGATCCAAGAGAACAGGTGAGTTACAGAAAATGTCAGCGGTTTGTCATATACGATCTAAATGTGCGTTCAAGACATTAATTTCAAGTCCCATGTTTTTCGTCTGCAGGCTCTCTTTGAGTTTCCCTCACCATGACAGTGGCGATGATGGAGATGAGCGCATCACTGTAGGCGAGCAGGCGGTGTGAGGACTGCGTGCTGCTGTGTCCCTCCTTCGACGACGACAAGCTCTCCAGAAAGGAATTCGAGTGATTCCTCGGTTTCCGTCTCTTCTCCATTTCCTCGTCATCGTGGTGCTCGATTATTTCGCTTTCATCATTTTCTCCCATGACCGCGGTGGTGTGTGGTGTCCCTGGACGGTGCAGGCATGCAGCCACAGTACGTTTGTTTGCAAACACCGATGATTCGATATCAGCTGACCGGAAGTTAGCGATGTCTGTTTCGTGAACGAATCGTTTATTTGAGTCGGATCTTTTTAATGAACCGGTTCACAAATCCGGACTGAACATTTCCTTGATGACGGGTCTGAGTGGTATTTTTCGTGATAATCAGAGAACCGATGTATTTGGAGTGAACCTAGGATTTGACTAACCGGAAAAATATGTTCGGTTGGGTTAGCCTACTACTACATCATTAGCCAATTAATATAACTTCTAGTATTTGTTTTATGTAAATATAATATTTATTTTCTAAATAGATGTATGCTTTTATTAGCTAAATGGGGGTGAAACAAACTGAACATGAAATGTCTGTAAAAGCACCAATCGTTTTTGAACCGGTTCTTTGAGTCGGACCTCGCATCACTAAAATGAATGGCAAATGAATCAAATAAAGAACTTCCCGGGTGATTGTCATAGACAGTGATTGTCGACTTTAATCCAGCTCTATTTCGCACAGTTATATATTAACCCTGTACGTTTTTTTATTCATTACATCATTACACGATTAAATATAATTAATGTAAAGGGAACATAATAAGTAAGGTAAGGTATAGTGACGCAATATGGAAGCTTAAAGGATAATTCCGGTATTTAACACCTTGAGTCTATATTGTAGTTTGTTTTGGATGAAGAGTGGTGGACAACATTTTTTTGACAATGGTTCCTCTCTCGAGTTTTTGACTATAAAAGAATTGGCCATGGACCCATTTAACATTGGAGTCAATGGGCATGTCCGAAAATGTCATTAAAACAACCTTTAACATTAGTTTTCAAAACTGTGCAACTCACCGAGTGATTATGTTAGTTGATGTTCCAGAAACAAAAAGTGTTGCGAAATACAGTTTCTGTCGTGTTTTATTCGTCATTTTGTAAAATCCCATTGAATTCTGTTGAAGGACTGAGTGCTCGTTAATATAAATGCGCTACCGGAAATGGAAAGGGGGCTGTTTACATTTGGTCGATGTAGTCTTTTTGCTCGCTTCCGTTTCTCATTAGGCTAGCGAGCAGAGCAACTGTGCTCCGGGAGAGTAAGCGAAATAAACAAACAAAACCTTGAAAATATTGAAAGACGTGACCACTGACCAGTGCAATATGAAGTTGAACTCGACTGTGACCGTGAGTGTCCCGCGAGACATAAACATCGGTTATCGCCATCAAGTGGTCGGGAGTGTGCTAACGCTTCAGATTCAAATATTAAGCGGAAGTTACACGGTTGTGAAGTGTCTGAAAAAATAGTTCCACTATAGCAAAATAAACGGATTGGAATCATATATTGCGACGATATATTGTTTATAATCATCAACGAACACCACTAACCACTCGGTGAGTTTAACAGTTTTGTAAACGAACATTATTGGCTGTTTTAATGACATTTTCGGACATGCCCATTGACTCCAATGTTAAATGGGTCCATGGCCAATTCTATTATAGTCAAAAACTCGAGAGAGAGGAACTATTGTCAAAAAAATGTTGTCCACCACTCTTGTTCATCCAAAACAAACTACAATATAGTCAAGTCAAGTCAAGAATATTTGTATAGCGCTTTTCACAATACAGATTGTATCAAAGCAGCTTCACAGTATTAAAATAAAATAATAATAAAACGTCCATGTTTGGTAATGCTAATCAATAGTAATATTGATTGATTCATTAAATTGAATATCCCCAACTGAGCAAGCAAAAGGCAACAGTGGCAAGGAAACGAAAAACTCCATCAGGTGACCCAATGGTGACCTAAAACTCCATCAGGTGACCTAATGGAGAAAAAAAACCTTGGGAGAACCCAGGCTCAGTCGGGGGCCAGTTCTCCTCTGGCGGTTATGAACTAGAGGCCGGATTTAACTGTAAGATTAAAACATTTATATGAATGCCTGGTTAAAGCAGCCTTTCTCAAACTTTTTTCAGTCAGGGCACCTTTCAAAAGTGCATAAAATCTCAAGGCACCCCAGTGTAAAATATAATTTAAAACACTGCATAACCCAAATATAAATGCAAAAGTCCCGTTTATTTAGTCAGGACAGTAATGAACAGAGCATAATACGAACTGTAAATAACAATAACAATAATAACAACAACTTTATAGCAACTTTATAGCACCTTTAAAAACACAGGTTTGCAAAGTAATTCACAAAATAATTAATCAGAGACACAAATGCCATAAAACCGTAAGAGGTGGACCGCCCAATACAAGAACCCAACAACATATCCAGACCAGGAGAACAGGAGAAAATGAAGTGCAGGATGCAGTTAAAATAAAATAAAAAGGGGCAGACATGACAAAAATAAATAAAATCAGATACAATACGATAAGAAATATGGTATTATCCCTATTATCAGGGATATTAATAGTATTAATTATTAATTAATTATTATTATTATAGGTATATCTGACTATACCTACATCCAAAAAAAGAAAATAGGGGAATGATATTACATGCGCTTCATGAGGCGGTCTCTCGCTCTCTCTCTCCCTCTCTGCCGTGGTGCACGCGCTGCGCGGTTTGGAGCACAGTCTCTGTCTCGCGGGCGCGCTCGCTCTAGATTCCGGGAGATTTTAACTAATTCGCGGGCATCAGTGAGCCGCTATCAATATGCGGGAGACTCCCGGGAGACTTGGGATGTCTGCATTTGGTGGGAGCGGCGGCGCTGTCCTATAATGTTAGTTGTCACCCTGACAAAACAGTGCGTAGAATTTGCCTATAATGTAGGCTAAATGACTTGTTATTTTATTCGAGCTTTCTATCTATTTGCTAAAAAATAAAGTGAAATAGGCATTCATTAGTAGTAGGCTAAATAGCAGCATGTTGAAATGATGTGCCAAAATGCGTTTTCTATTAGGCTACAATGAAAATATTGTACAGTAGCTAGCATCAGATAAGGTCAGGTTTGCCGAAGTGCGTTTAATTTATGCTATTTGTTTATTTTTGTCCCTGTGCGCCGATCGGAGACGGAGTTCACTACTGATATTGTTAGGTAAGAGCTTTCTAGTCTCCTTCCATCGCCCAATCAGCGGATGGCGGGCGGTGCGGTTTTGAAAAATTTTCAAAAACGCTTTTGCGGATGGATGGCGGACAGATGAGTTTTGTGATGCAAAACTTTGCGGATGAAATAATAGCCCATTCGCGTATCTCTAGGGCGCGGCTCCCTAGGGGGCTAGAGCGACCCCGGTGGGGACGTCATGATGTGAGACGGATTTTTATGGTTAATCTTATATATTTATCTAAAATTAATTTACAATTTTATCAATCCGTTTATATGTTTAAAAAGAAGAAGAATGTATTTATGTAAATTAAAATATATTTATATGAAATGTCCATTTTTTTTTTTTGCCTACGTAGCCTAATTTTTTGGCGGCACCCCTGACACAGTCAGGGGGCACCCAAGTGTGCCGCGGCACCCACTTTGAGAAAGGCTGGGTTAAAGAGATGCGTCTTTAATCTAGTTTTGAACTGGGAGAGCGAGTCTGAGCAACGAACAGTATCAGGAAGGCTATTCCAGAGTTTTGGAGCTAAATGTGAGAGAATATAGACTCAAGGTGTTAAATACCGGAATGATCCTTTAATTGTTCCCCCCACAGAATAATTAAATAAAGAAGAAGATCATTTTATCTCACAATTGTGAGCATACATCTCTAAATTCTAACTTTTCCTCTCAGAATTGCGAGATTAAACTCGCAATTACGAATTATAGTCCAAATTCTGACGAAAAAATACTTTTTTCAATTTTGACTTTATATCTCACAATTCTGAGATAAAAAGTAAGAGTTACGAGATGTAAAATCGCAGTTGCGAGGGGAAAAATGTGAGAATTGTGAGATTAAAAAATTGCAATTACCTTTTTTATTATTATTATTATTCTAAGGCGGAAACAATTCGACGCACCCTGCGCATTTCTTTACCGTGCGGTATTTTTGTTCACCAAAAAAAAAAAAAAAAAAAAAAAAAATCTTCTTTAATTTTCTCACAAATTGGCTTACCACTCAATGTGAATCAACATGTTAAACATAATGTTATGTATTGTCAAAAACAGCATTAGATTTTAAGAATATGCCTGTAATTTGAGGAAACAGAATGGTTTCAAATTGATGGTTTGACAGCTTGTTTTCACCTACAGTAGATCACACTTACAAATGAAACAGAATGGCAATGTACCACTAGGGGGAGACGAAACTTTGTTTACTTTGATGGAAAAAATGACTAAGAAAACCGTCCTAGCCAGACCTACCTATGCTACCCTCACGTGTTATCAGACATTTCCTAGAAGGCCTAATGCCTTCTGAGTCGTGATTACGAGCATTACATTTTTGACTCTGTTCATATATCCCTTTTTTTTTTAACTAGACACTATAATGGCAAGCCGTTTTAACATTTAATAATTTAAACCGAGTCTCTATTTTCATGCTACTATACTTATTTTTAGATACACCTATTCCATTAAGTACTAGCTTATTCATTAGCTACTAGTGCTTATTCTTTAGGTACTAGTACCTATTCTTTATACTAGTGCTTATTCTTTAGGTACTATACCTATTCTTTATACTAGTGCTTATTCTTTAGGTAGTAGGCTACCTATTCTTTAGTGCTTATTCTTTAGGTACTAGTACCCTTTTTAAAGATACTAGTACTTAATCATTAGATATAGTGCTTATTTATTAGATACTAGTATCTATTACATTAAGTACTAGTATTTATTATTAGATACTAGTACTTATATGGCAAGCCGTTTTAACATTTAATCATTTCAACCGACTAATATCTATTTTCATGCTAGTACTTATTTTTTAGATACTAGTATCTATTCCGAAGCTATTCGGAGAACTATTGAAGAATAGTTCTTTAGTTCTTCAAGACTATTGAAGAAGCTATCGAACAGAAGGAGAGAGCATCAGTCTGTGAGTGTTTACTTTTCTCAGTAGATTTTAGCGCGGTTCTTTGTTGCTAGGATACTTTGTTTTCTTTACTGTGTTTTACTCTGGTAAAACGCGAGGCCACACACGCGGCCTTTGTTTGTTTGTGTCGTGACTTTTGAGTTTCGCTTGGCGGAACAGGAGGGCGTGGCCAAAGCCAGGTAAAGTATTTAAGCTACCCACCTATAGTACTTGTTAGAAGAAGCTATCGAACAGCAGGAGAGAGCATCAGTCTGTGAGTGTTTACTTTTCTCAGTAGATTTTAGCGTGGTTCTTTGTTGCTAGGATACTTTGTTTTGTGTACTGTGTTTTACTCTGGTAAAACGCAAGGCCACACACGTGGCCTTTGTTTGTTTGTGTCGTGACTTTTGAGTTTCGCTTGGCGGAAGAGGAGGGCGTGGCCAAAGCCAGGTAAAGTATTTAAGCTACCCACCTTTAGTACACTGCAGGCCCTTAGAGGCGTAAGCCAGCGCAATAGCATCAACTATCCATCTGTATAGACTCTGTTTCGACGCAGCTAGTCCCTCAGTACTCCCGCCGAACGAAACAAAGAGCTGCTCCGTCAGTCTGAAGACAGTCGAGCGAGACACATAAGCCCTTAATGCCCTGACCGGCCAAAGGAAGCTCGCGTCCTTTTCCTCATTAGAGACCGGCATGGCCGACAGGAAAATCACCTGTCCCCTAAACGGTGTGTTGAGGGATTTAGGAACGTACCCGTGCCTTGGTTTGAGTATGACTTTCGAGTCATTTTGGCCCAAATTCCATACACGTCGTGCTTACTGAGAGCGCTTGCAAGTCCCATATACGCTTTACCGAAGCGAGAGCCAGCAGAAACACTGTCTTGAAAGACAGGTGTCTGATATCTATTGATTGGATAGGCTAGATTGGGGCACCTTTCATGGCTTTCAAAACCGTAGAAAGGTCCCACATGGGGACTGAGGGAGGTCTGGGAGGATTCAGCCTCTTAGCTCCTCTAAAGAAGCGGATGACCAGATAATTTCTTCCAAGTGACTGGCCAGGCGTCGATTTAGTAAACGCTGCTATGGCCGCCACGTAAACCTTGTGCGTGGATGGTGTTCTGCCCTTATCCAGTAGCTCTTGTAGGAAGGAGAGAACCTCCGTCACCCCACAGTCTGGGGGTGATATGCCACGAGCTGTGCACCAGCTAGAAAACACAGACCATTTCGAGGAATAGAGCCGTCTAGTAGACGGGGCCCTATAGCCTGCGTGATCGTGTTTAACACTCCCACCGGGAGGTTAGCGGGTACCCGTTGATGGCCCACACATGTAGGGCCCAAAGCTTTGGGTGAGGATGCCAGATCGAACCCTTTGCCTGAGAGAGGAGGTCCCTCCTCACTGGTATTGGCCATGGGGCAGTGCTTGTCAGCTGCATCAGAACTGGGAACCAGGCCTGGTTTTTCCAGAACGTTTTTTCCTGATTCGCTCTAATACCCGAGGCAGGAGCGTGACAGGGGGGAAAGCATAGAGCGGGCAGCGGGGCCAGACGTGGGCCAGCACATCCCTGCTCTTGGAAAAAAACTCCAGACAGTGAGCGTTTTCTTGAGACGCAAACAGGTCTACCTTCGCCCTGCCGAATGTCTTCCACAGCAGTTGGACTGTCTGCGGGTGTAGAGACCATTCTCCTGCCGGAACATTGTTTCTGGACAATCTGTCTGGTCCCACATTCAGGCGGCCTGGCACGTGTGCTGCTCTCAACGAGCACAGATTGTGCTGAGGCCAGACCAGGAGTTCCGTCAGCCTGTAAAGGTTTCGGGACCTGATACCTCCTTGGCGATTTATATAGGCCACCACCGACATGTTGTCCGAACGGACCAAGACTTTGATCTGGGGACAAAAGCGCCTCAGTGCGTAGTCGACTGCCATCATTTCCAGGCAGTTAATGTGTAGAAGCTTTTCCCGTTCTGACCACTGGCCGAAAAACGGTCTGCCCTCGAGCAGCGCTCCCCAACCCGAGGTGGAGGCGTCCGTAGACACCACCTTCACACTCGAGGAAGTCCCCAGGCTTACACCTGACCAGTACCAATTAGAGCCCTGCACGGGCCTCAAATCTAGGCCCTAGCCCGGCCCTGGCCCGAGATGCTCAGGCCCTAGCCCGGCCCGTGTCCGACAGCTCATCATAATTATCAGCCCGAGTCCGACCTGAGCCCGTTTTTTTTTTTTTTAAATATAGGCTACATGTAGCCTGGTCTAGGGCAAACTAACTATTTGCAGCCATTAAAATAGTTCCGTTTTGTTAGTTGTGTTTCTTATCATTTCTTTATTAAGTTAATTTAGACAAATGTTCGGTTTCTTTTTGTTTTTTTATTGACGACCAAGCAGCCGACAGCGAGTTAAACATGTTTGATCCATTTAGCCTCTCAAATCAACACTTTACTTGGCTACAATAAAATCCATAAAACACCTTAAGCATATCACACATAGACAGTTATAGTTTAAACGTTTATTATCATTTTTTAAAAGCTGAGGCAAACTGCTCTGCTTCTCACAGTGGCAACAGCGCTCGTAAACGAAATGAGCTATAGCCATAAACAAATCAAATAAATGGCATTAAATTAAAAACAAACATGCACATTATCTTACCTCAAAAATCAAGTCTTCACTACAGAACATGGCCATTCTTATTTCCAATAGTTTCCAACAGACTGATGAAAATAAAGTCGTTTTCAAACGAAAGCCAACAAGACAGCCCCCTAACATGGCTAAGAACAGTTACAGAGCATCGTGAAGAAAAATCACAGCATCCACAGTGGAAGGTTTTAATCCAGTCAGCCCGAACTATCTTGAACTATTCCAGCTGCGCTGAAGTCACGCTCGCTATACTTCTGCTGCTGGCGGGGACACTAAAAACAGCGAGCTGTTGGGTCAAATCTTGGGTCGCGCCGCCGGGAAACCTGTGTGCGTGCGTGTGTGTGTGTGTGCGCGAGCGCGAGCAGACTGTCATGTGTCAGTCATACACTGTAAAAAATGTGGCTGCGATTAGTTAAAATTTGTTGAGATAACTTAAATATCCAACTTAACCAAACTAAACTTAAGTTAACTAAACTTAATATTTTAAGTCAAGCTTGAACACATACTTTTTAAAGTTGAAACAATGTTGGATTTTAAGTTGTGCTAAATAATCGCAGCAATTTTTTTTACAGTGTATGTCAGTGTGATAGGTTTAAAACGTCTTTCTATGTTTGTTTTTCCATCGTCAACTTCTCATATTTAATTTTAATACATGTCAAAAATAGGCTATAAAAAGAAGGATAAGCCTAAAACAGGCCCGAGGCCCGGCCCGCGTGTGAACTATGACGTGAAAATTGGCCCGAAGCCCGGCCCTAGGGGCGTAAATAAGTCGGGGCCCGTCGGGCTCGGGCTGAAATGCAGGGCTCTAGTACCAATCTGTCGCTCTCCAAGATTTCAGAGCTGAGACGCATTTCTGATCGACCTTGAGGCGAAAAAGACCGGAGGTCCACGCTCGACGCGGTACTCGCGCTTTTAGCCAGAACTGCAGTGGGCGCATGCGAAGCAGGCCCAATTGGAGTACTGATGATGCTGAGGCCATGAGACCCAGCATTTTTTTAAACTTTCTGAGCGGGACTATAGCGCCGTGGCGGAAGGTTTCTGTCATGCGCTGAATATTCAGTCTGCGCTGTGGTGATAGTTGTGCTGTCATAGACAGCGAGCCCCCATTGGATCTGACGTCACGAGAGGCCTCTCTCGATAGGCTGCTGCAGTTGCCGCAGGACAGCCAATAGGCGCGCGAGCAGTCTCGCCTATGTCTGCATGCTGCCGCAACGCGTTTTGCATTATTTCAAAATTAAGGATAATTTTTGGCTTCAATATCTCGTGGAAAAGAGTTTTTCCCTAGCGTAAGATATTACCCAGTACGAGAGTACTCTCGTAAGAGAACTATTTTTATTTTACTAGTTACAACTGCTTTTTTACTAGTCTTATGTTATGACTAGTCAGAACGGCCACTAGAGTTTGATTAAAAATCTTACTAGTAAAATAAAAAATCTTACTAGTAACATTTGGAATAAATACTAGTATCTAATAAATAGGTACTAGTATCTATTGAATAAGTACTAGCTAATGAATAGGTACTAGTATCTAATTAATAGGTACTAGTAATGAATAAGTACTAGTATCTAAATAATAAGTACTAGTATCTATTGAATAAGTATTAGTAGTTAATGAATAAGTAGTATATATTTAGGTACTAGTATCTAATGACTTAGTATTAGTATTTATTGAATACATACTAGTATCTAGTAATAGGTACTAGTATCTAAAAAATAAGTACTAGTACCTAATTAATAACTACTAGTATCTAATATACATGTACTAGTCACAATTGGAATACACTAGTCCGAACTGAATAGTTGATATCTGAAAAACAGATCCCATACAAGTCAATGGCAAAAAAAAATATTTGTTACTAGTAACAAAAGAATAGTTACTAATCACTATTGAAATAAGAACTAGTATCTAATGAATAAGTACTAGTATCTATGTAATATGTACTAGTATCTAATTAATGAGTACTAGTATCTAATAATAAGTAGTAACTAATAAAAAAGTACTAGTATCTATTGAATAAGTATAGTATCTAATAAATAAGAACTAGTATCTAATGAATAAGTACTAGTATCTAATAAATAAGTACTAGTATCTAATGAATAAGTACTAGTACTTAATGGAATAGATACTAGTATCTAAAAAATAAGTACTAGTATAGTATGAAAATAGAGACTAGTCGGTTGAAATGAATAAATGTTAAAACGGCTTGCCATACATATTTGCGATAATTCCGATAGCACATGAAGGCAAGAAACACCAGACCACAACAGACCACAGACCACTGCCAGTATCCGAATAATTTGCAAGTGTCTGCAGTTTTTATAGACAGTTTTTTGTTTTACCAATTCGTCATGAGACCTACTAGAGGCAGCAAAATCTGCCTGCACTTCAAAGATGAATTTGACGATGTAGCCTATATTTTAGCATTGCCACAGATGACAGTGCAAAAATAGAGTGAAATCAAAATCACTAGGCGCATCACGGTAGGACTAAATAATGCTCTTGTAATCCTGCTTCTTTGAGAGATAGAACGCAACAGAAGAGAGGGGAGAAACGGTCTGTTTTTATGAGCCGTTTTAGTCCCCGCAAATCAACACAATCCCAAACAAAACATTGGGAGGCAGCAACAGAGAAGGGCTTCTTTTGTTTTTAATGGAATTTCAATCAAAGTGGCCAATTACAGAATGGAACAGTAACCTAGCAACTAACAGTCAGTCATTCTCATTATCAAATAATTGTAAAACCAAATATCACATTAAACATGCTCATGCACACATGCACAAATCATTTGTGTGAGAGAACACAAATCATTTTTTTAAATGTCAAAATAAATCATTACAAAGGAGGACAGTCTGAATAAATTATCAATTATCCATTAAATTTAAATTATCCATTAATAATAGATTTGTTCCATTGAAAACCAATCAATTCCTGAACATATTCCAAAATTATAACCGTGACCAAAGCAATATTTCCACAATCTATCCATCCATCCATCTGTCTGTCTGTTGTGATGTGAGACTTCATCTCTTTTTAAAATAAAGTTGTAATTCTCCAATGGCAGCTTATGCATCTGTTCTTCTGAGAATAATTTGCCACCACTCAACAACAAGCTTAATTTTACAAACATTATAAATGTTTTGAAATTATTATTCATATTTTCTGTCCCCAAATGTCTGCCTTAATTAAATGTAAAGCCTTTTCTGAGACATCTGTTTTCAGTATAATGTTTATTCAGCTAGTGCAAATTAGTGGCGTATCCAAAATCAGATGTTCCGATACCTTTGTGTTGTTCTGCTTTGTTTTGTTTAAATAACTTGACAGAGAATGAGGCATTATTGCCTTCTTAAAGCTGTCGCACACAATGTGCTTTTACATAAAATTCCAGTAGGCTTTTTTTGAGCTAAACATTGGGTTCAACTATGTAAGTCTGTTAAACTGTTGTTTACATAACACATTAATACCTTTACTGACATATTTAGCAGCCCATTACGTTGCTTTCGGCTGGCATGTAGTTTTTGTGCTAACTCAACAGAACTGTGCAGCGTTACAGCAGTACAACGCTAAAATATCACTGAACACTGACATAGCCTACAGTATGTGACATGTTACAAAACTGCTTTTGCTAATCAGTCAGTAAAAGTAGTCAAACTTTGAAGCACAATGATGCGATGTAACATTGGGACCCTTGCCTTATAGCACCTGTGTAAGACCTCAGCAATTCTTTACAACAGTGCAGGTGATGCCGGGACGGTCAATCCTTGTTGTTTCTTTGCAAAAATGGATTGTGAAGTTGAGATGAGTTCTGTTCCATTTGAGAAAATGATCAAGTGCAGATTAAAAACAACCTGACAGATGATAGGACAAATCTATGACAGCTCAGAATTACATATCGCAACTTTATAAACTACAACCTTGTATGGAAATGACAGATTTATTATTTGCTTTCTTTCCGTATTTAATTTTATTTTTATTTTTTATTTACTATAAGGATTACTCTTGTATCCTTCATGTGTACACTTTATTATGTTTAACTTTTCAGTGTGAGTTCAATCTTTTTGACCCATTTTACCTGCAAAAGAAAACCTGCTTAATAATTATGCACATCTGAATATCAGGCATTTTTTTACTTCCAGTCCTCGCTAACAATTATATCACGATTTGGAATTGGTAAAATGTGCTTGGAAAAAAACATGATCAGAATATCGTCTTGCCTAATAATTATGCACACATTGTAAAGTATTAAGTGCTTATGGTTTGTGTGAACACAGCTTAGTATGGTTGTGTGAACACAGCTTACAGTATGCCTTGGTTTCTAAGTCAACAGCAGCTAAAGAACAGAGTTGGACCAAAATAATCCCTGTCTGGAAGTATGGATCAGCAATTAAAAAAAAAAAACTTGATGTGGTGTGGTGTCATACATCCGTGCATGGGGACTGGAACACAGGGACCGGGGCCAAGGAAAATGCTGAGCTCTTCTGCTGTAGGTCTGTATTCATTTATTGGTGAATTTTCACTGCATTTGCTATTTAAGTCTTGCAATGCCTCAACCAGTGTTGTTATTGTTAACTGGAAAAAAAAAAGGTTTTCGTTCATTGAAATAATGCTGAAATAAAAATAAAATAAAAATATCAGATAGAAAGGCTACAATGCTGAAGTGCTAAAATACTTAAACTGAAGTAAAAAGAAATCAAACTAAACAGAAATAAAAGTAACATTAACTAATACAAATGGCATAAACGCATAACAAAATTTTTAACAAAATTAAAAATTAAAGGGGTCATGACATGAGAAACCAAATTTGCCTTGATCTTTTGGTAAATATGAGGTCTTTGTACCATTAAAACGTCCTGCAAGTTTCATAGCTTAAGACGTCCTCCCCATTATAAACGAATCATTTATTTAATCAAGCTCTAAATACAGCTCGTTCTGGATCCATGGTAAGAAGTGACGTCACGGTACGAAGTGACGTACCAGCGTTTGCATACAGACCTCCTCCAGCACAAGACAACTACGCTTAAAGCGCAAGACAACTACGCTCATTTCGTATCGTTGTCGCGCCCGCGCGCTGCGCGCCTCACAAGTGTTCAGTCGACGGACAGCGAGTGGGTCTGTGTACAGGGAAATTACGATGCCACGCAGATGTGCTGTTCCTGGCTGTGGACAAACAACATCTGTGAATACGCTGCGAAGGATCCAGTCGTCAGGGAAAAATGGATGCACTTCATTTTTTGCGGACGTCTCAGTCACGGCAGTGTTAGTTTAAGCGGATGACTGTTTTGAGAACAAATCCCAAAATAATGCTGGCTTTGCCAGAAAACTGTTGCTCAAAGATAAGTCCTTGCCGACTATTCTGGGCTCAACAACGACGACGCAAACTGTAGCTAAGTAATGTGTTTAAAACTTTAAACTACTTTTTAAATACGCTGAATCCGCACAGGTTCTGGCTGGGGGCGTTAATAATTGATGCATGCATAGGCACTGACGTCCATGTATGTATCGCTGCAGCCCGGAGACCCACATGTGGGAGGAGCTTACGCCGCAAGTGGGAGGAGCTTATGCCGCAAGTAGGAGGGATTTCACAAATGTGCAAGTAGGAGGAGTTTACGCCGAAATCCCCAAGCTGTCATTGCCGAGGACGGCGGTGAATGAGTATGACAGGAAGTAGTGACAGTAATGAAAATAAACGATCAAATATTATGTTCCTCATCATGGTCTGATTTCTTACAGCTTTGTTATTATTGTGTGTGTCCAATACCACTCACTGTCAATGATGAAGTCACGTCTTTACACCTTTTACCATACTTAAAGTGATGGTGTTTTAAATTCATCAGGCTGTAGGCCTTATTCAAGCATATTTCTGAATATTAGCTACATATTCTACAGTATCAAGTAAATGAACATATTAAAATGTGATGCAATTGGACTCAGTGAAGTGAATGTGTAAATACATGAAAAATATTTGGTTAATGTAAAAAAAAAAAACAGTTACCATCCATCTTTACTGCATTTTTTTAAAAAAATAGCAGACTAATGTTCTTCTGAACATGTTACACATATATTACATTTAAATCACAGGGTGGATATTTTTTTTTTCCAATGACTAAAATCATGTACAAGTCACAAATGATTGCAAAAGTGTTTATTTTTTTTTATTTATTTTTTTTTATTTTTTTTGTAAGGACACTATATCAGCTCATTAGAACTGATCTGCATGCAGTGAAAACTGCGAAATCCAGGGTGGAAGGTTTCTGAATAAATGCCCTGGAGCTCGCCTCGCTTTCCCTTTCCAGCATAACCTGGTGGATACACAAGAAGCACAACAAGAACTAGGGTTTATAGTTGATATTGAACATTTACAAACATTAAGAATAATTTCTCAGCTCTGTAGGTCCATGCCATGCAAGTGAATGGTGTCCAGAACTTTTAAACTCCAAGGAATGACATAAGTAAATTTGATTTTTAGTTTTCCTTTAGACTAACAACTAGTTTATTCATCACCAATTTACACAAAACGTACTAGGTGTGAAGAAGAACTTTAAGAAGTATGTTCTTCAGCAACGCTCCTGATAACTGAAAAGATAGCAACAGTTAGCACAGACCGTTAAAAAATGTTAAAAAGCACATTATATAACATTATGTCTGAAAGAGGATTAGATAAAAAAAAGGGATACAATTATCCAATAATTTTTTATTTGACAAAAAAATATATGCAAAATATAAAAACCTGACAATACCAGCTACAACAGCTCGTTTTCTCTTTCTCCCATGTCTTCCACAATTTGATTGTCATGCAACAAAAACAAATAAAGTAAGCAATAGAACAAGTACTATCAAAATTAATTGAATGCAAGGATGCATTACATTGATCACAAATTACAGTAAAGACTTTTGTAAATACAAAAATAAATAAATAAATAATATAACTAATGGTCCATTTTTTAATATATATATATATATATATATATATATATATATATATAAAAGCTTATTCACCAATGAATACAACAAAATTTCAACTTTTGTCAAAAATGATTGGATATACAATCTCCTATTCATAGTGAATATAACAATAATATTTTGGTCAATTTACACCCATGTACTATCACCCAAGATAAATGGGACTGAATTTTGTATTGTCCTTAGGACAAAGTGGACAGTGAAATGTTGTGCACTTGAGGCATACCTGCACATCTTTCACTGATAAGTGAACCTAAAACACAATAACATGCGTTTCATATTTATTCACTGATTGTTATGAGTAACATATTTTATAAAATAATATGATATTAAAACAAATGTTTCAATTACATTACATTGTGGATTACGCAGAAAAAAAGCATAACTACAATGAAAACAAGTATTAAAAGAATTGCATGCATTGTACAATTAAGTTAGGAGTTGTATTCTAATATCAAATCCATTTACAAAACGTTTAAGACATTTACAATTTGAAAATCAATGCAGTCCTAAAACGTACAAAAATGACACTGCCACAATATCTTATTATGGTCTTCAGAATCCATAATCTGGAGAGCAAATTGTAGAAATGGAATGCAGAAAAGATCTTGTCATGCACGTTACAGATTTTGTAATTTGTGTGCTTCTAAAAAAACGACAGAAATTTATTTGGATACACTTTACCCTTATTCTTTTGTAATACATCACTAAAAACAGTGTACAAACGCCATTATGAAATGGTCTTTTTCAGAATTTATAATGCTTTTTTACAAAACTAAAAACTGTACAACAAGCTTACCCCTTCATCTCAACAGCACGCTGACATGTGAAAGTGGCTTTCTTCTTTGTTTTCTGATGGATCGCAACAAAATTTACACATTATCGCCACCAACTGTGGAGCATAAACCAAGCGGCAACCTCCCCGTCTCTCTCTTGAAACCAACACGGAAGTGAATTAAACGGCAATTCATCGACTGGCCGCTTGAGGCTGGCTGCAGAAGGGAGTCAAATCTGTATCTCCCCCATGTTAAAATGCCCAACTTTACAGCAGAACAAAACATGTTTACAGCCTGGTTCTCTCTGTGGCTTTGGTCTATAAAGCTAACTTTGCCCTTCATAACAACTGTGAGGGGGGTGCATTTTTTTATAACTCGCCCGTGTAGTTGATTAATATTTAAAGTTCTGCAAAATTAAGGGTGTGTCCACTTTTGAGTGACAGGCGGATTCCCGCTGATGTAAATGCTAGCCGGTTAGCAGTCACTTCACTTCAGCAAATTCCAGCAGCTGAATTTGCCATCTCTGCCGTGTTTGTGCTTTTATTCGGGATTATTTCATATAATTTAATACACCCGTGACCCATTACTTCGCCCAAGGCTTTGGATTCCGCCGTTTTTCGTCGAGTGTCGTTCGAGAGAACAACCAGCGCTGTATTCCAGTGGTTTTCCTCTGTGAACATGCACTAATGGATGTGATGTCTGACAATTTCGTTGCTTTTTGGAGTTTTCAGATTTAAAAACGTCTATAGATATAAAGGCTACACTCGTTCTGCGGTGCCGTTGCTCTGGGACAGATTATAACATGCTAATGTACCATCAGATGAGATCTTGCAGGTGTCTGTGTTTCTCCGTTCATGCAATAAATGCACATCCTTGAATGAGCGCGTATTTCTAGCGCATTTACTTGAACTTCATAGGTAATAAATCTATGTTTTGACTCATTTGAGAATTGAGATGCGGCCAAAATCAGAATTTAAAATGGACTGAATAATAAAGCTCTCTACGAACTTGACGAGCGATGCCGCGCTGACGGACCAGAGACTGTAATAAAGAGTGACTGACATACGCACATAATCACGGTCACACACACTCTCAGAGTAGCCTAATATTGTAAAGTTACTGCATAATACATTTTCAACAAGCAGAATAACTTAGCTGCACAGAATCGCGATACACAGTCTCACTTGTAGCTATGTCTTTTAACTATTACAATATTTCGAAGGGCAAAAACAGGACCTTTTAATTGCCATTCAGATTTTAATCATCAACTGTCAGTGTCACTTTAGCGCGAGCCCCTGTGCAGTCGCAGACTTGGTACTGTGAGTAGCATATAGCATTGGAGCTAATCTGTAGCTAACTCAGTGTTGCCAGATTGGAAATGTCCAAGTATCGTACCAGAAGCTCAAAATTATCGTTTTTGGAAGAAAATTATCGTACACGATTAAAACATGCGCGGGGGGGGGGGGGGGGGGGGGGGGGGGGGTAATGGTTGGGTCCTTACCATAGACTGTAAAAAAAAATAGGTCCTTACATGCGCTTCGTGAGGCACACACGCACACTAGCCATATACAGTATATGACACTAGCACACACACGCAAGGTCTCTCGCTCCCTTTCTATGCTGTGCACGCGCTACACATGCGCGCTCTTGCTTGCTCGATCTAGATTCCGGGAGCTTTTTTAACTAATTTGCGGGCAATTCTGAAATTATCGTACATTATGGGATTTTTTGCATTATTGATCGTACATCGTACAGAGGTCAAAATTATCGTACAAATACGATAATTATCGTACGTCTGGCAACACTGAGCTAACTCCATAACGTCGCGCTAGGTGGGCGTGGTTTCAGATAGCCAGGCTCCTCTTTGCCCATATTCTGTTATCCGGGAGTGACGAGCGGTGACGCGAGGCCAAGATGGCGACGGCCGGCTCCGCCCACTTTAGGCTTCAAAAATGCTCTTCAGAAACCTACGGGTAGGGTTGCCACCCGTCCCTTAAAATACGGAATCGTCCCGTATTTACAAGTAAGATGATGCGTCCCGTATCAAATCAATAAGGGACGCGATTTGTCCCGTATTTTACATTAGGCCCACATATAGTTGAATAAAAACATAAGGATTTTGCAGTATGGATAATACTAATAGCAAATATAAAGAAATCAATTTCTTAGTAGAGAAGCTCATTGCGTGATTGCATTTTAGCGTCTTTGTTTCTATAGCGACTGAGTCTCGTGAACATGCGCTGTGAACCTGCACGTTTTTTAACCCCTCGTGCGCTGTTCGGGTCTTTTCGACCCCAAATGACGTTTGCTGAAATAATTAAAACATTATATTTGTCCAAATGATGTGAGACTTTGCACGGTTGACAACACTTTCTACATCTACAAAAAAAAAAAAAAAATTTGAATAATATCTGTTTTTTATGTTCGTGTGGGGGGGAAAAGTCACACTTGTGTTGTTTCAACAAAATGTCATTTTGAAACATAATAGTTTTTTTTTTTAGGATTTATAGTTTTAGGAGGATTTATTATATTTTTTTTACTTTAGGCTATATAAATAAATATTTTTTAAACAAAAACAGTAAAAAAAAAAAAGTTAAATTCACTTTATAAAAGACCCACATTTCTAACGTTCATGGATATGGATAATTTGACATGGTTTAGTGTAAGATTTTTGCCCATCTTTTTGGAAAATGCTGTTTTAAAAGTAAAGAAATTATCACTTTAGTAGATGGCTGCAGAGCTACACCATTTGCTATTTGACTAAAATACATATTTTCAATAGCTTTTAGTTGGATTCATATCTACATATTATGAAATCACAATAATAACAATAAAAATGACGTTGTCAAAGTTGAGCATTTGGGGGGGGGGGGGGGGTGAATGGGTGTCCCTTATTTTGCCACACTGAAGGTGGCAACCCTACCTACGGGTGACGTCACGGACACTACGTCCATATTTTTTTACAGTCTATGGCATAAACCAATAGCTACTACAACACAGGTGATCCTAAATAAACCAATCAAAATCCTCTGGAAGTTTGTACAGCCCACTTGCGGGTAAAGCTCCACCCACTTGCTGCTACCCACCCACTTGCAGCTGGCTCCGACCTCCGTTTATACCCTACTCCTGACGTTAGCCAATCATAACAGTGGGCGTTAACACTGAACTCTTAAAGGGGAAACACCCCCAAAACAGACTGTTTGAATCAGAGGATGAGAAACAGGGTGGGAAAAGGTCATAAATCACTACATTTTAAACGTTTTTTGTAAAAAAAAAAACTATAGTAATACTATATTTGCACCTAAGGGAACATAATAATAAAATAAAAAAACCCATGTCATGACCCCTTTAAAGCAATTCAGAATAGTATATTACCAGTTTGCATAAACAATTCAGCTGAACTAGACTAGGTCATTGAAAAAAAAGAGTGTTTGTCAATGACAGCCTAAATTACTCTATTGATTTGGCATATCTTATTCATAGGCAGGAAGCCTGAAAAACAAATCAACGTAAAGTAACAGCCGGTGCACTGAATGAACTGTGTCTGTGTCTATGTTAACTAATGCCAGCCCAACCTGTCAAAACAGCAGATAAAAAAACTATTTTTGTACAGTCAACTAGAACCCGCAACCAGGCGTGTTCATATGTCGCCAGCATATCAACACACAAACAAGCCCACGTGTTTTGTTCTAATAATAATCCCTGTTACATAATATTAAAGAGCATCCAGTGACTGTTTTTGATTTCCTGAGAGATTAATCCTCCATGAAAGTTAAAGTGAAAATGATTGTAATAACTTCGAGTCATCTTCAATGAGAGTAACGGATTACAGCGACATAATCCCTCCTTGATGACCCGAGCTCGGCCTGCGCTTCAACACACTCCATACAAACACAAGTTCAGGTTAGTTCATTTCACTATCACAGAACTAATTGTGGAGGTTTACACAGGATTAACATTGCATCCAGGCCACAAGATGTAGGAATTGGACCGTCGCTTTAAAAAGTCAAAGTTTCCTAATTTGTTTTCTAATTTATCTCACCCAAGGTCTGAGGAAAGAAAATAGTCATTTTATCCTTATGATGTGTTTGGATGTGTCACTGGATCATTTGATCTCATGGCAGCAGACAGCCCTGTCCAGTATCTTTCCCTCTGGTTTTTGAGAAAAGGAAATGTGCAGTAATCACTTGACCACATCAGATTGACCATCAAATGGAAGAAAACTTCTTGCTGTCCCCCAAATCTCATCCTGCTTTTCTGAGCCAGAGATGGGACAGAAGTAGGTCAGCATCACATCTACTTCCCCTCCTGTTAATCTGTAATTCGTAGAGTGGCTCTTAATTGCTCTTCAATCTTTAGACGTCACGCAGGAGCCGCTGAGGGAGGGGTAGCGGCGCGCACATGGTCTTTAAGGAGCACAGGCTGCATTAGCACGCTAGGCAAATCCCTTTCTGTCTAAGTGAGCAGCGGAGATGGATTAGATCTGATCAGAGTGAGGCAAGCAGAGCAGAAACACATTAGAAAAGCTCAAGCCATAACAGAGGACCAGAGAGGGAGCATGGCCCAATGACACATAGGGTAATGTTAGGTTATTGTTTTCAGATGTTGAGCGACATTAGAGGAATCGCATAGACCTGTTAAGTAGAATCTATTAACTTAAAATAATAACTTTTAACCAAGGACTCTTATTATGAATCTGACAGCTATGAAGAATAAAACGGAATTGTTTAAGGGGTTAATCAGCAGCTGAATGTCTAAGCTACTGTTTCCATAATATAAAATATGTCAAGCAATATTTTTTTTTACCAAATTTATAACTTTCAGTTTATTCCACACACAAGCCATAAAATGGCGTAGGGTCATATACACACTATAGTGTGCAAATTGTGTATTCCATCCCCTAACCCTAAACAGAACCCTCACAGAAAACCTTCTGCATTTTTATATTTAGTATGATTTATAAGCTGTTTTCCTCATGGGGACCAATACATTTGGTATAAATGTACAAAATAAAACATTTCTGGTATAATATTCTTGTGGGGACATTTGGGTTCCACAAATGTAGAGTTTACCAGGACCACGCATACATGTACACATGCACACACACACACACGTCTGTTTTGGTCTTTGTTCTAGACTTGCTGTGGTATTTTGATCCATACTTCCAATGGTATTTTCTATCCCCTAACCATACCCCGAAACCTATCCTTCACAGAAACCTTTTTGCAGCTTTACATTTTTCAAAAAAGCATAATTTAGTATTTGTATTAATCCATTTCCCTCAGGGGGGTCGCTGGCTGGTCCTCAGAATGTAGATGATCTCAGGTTTTATTATCCTTGTGGGGCCATTTGTTCCCCACAATAGAGCCACACACACACACACACGCACATGCACGCACGCACGCGCACTCGCACACACAACCAAAGAAAAGAGTTCTGATGTACAGCAAAATATTATTGAGCTTCACAAATAGAAAGTGGCTGTAAGAAAATAGTTAAAGAAAAAAATTGCTAAAAAAAAAAAAATCAAACAACCCCTACATCACCACATGTTGTTTGGGAGGGTTTCAGGAAAAATCCTCCTCGCTCATCCAAAAACAAACTCCAGCATATTCAGTTGTCAGACAAGACTGGAACTTTAAACGGCACAGGGTTGTCAGATGAAACTGAAAAAAATACTTTTTGTAAGAAAACACACCAGTTGTAGCCTGGGAAAACCCAGACCACTTCCGGCAAATTTAGATTTGCTCTGCAAGTGGGTCTGGCAAAGAGCCCATTGAAACCCATTTCCAATCCGTCGAAATCGCGGCACCAATCAGAAACGTTGGGGCGGGCTTTACATGATGACGACAGAGCAGAGACGGTGACGCAGATTTTGTACATTACAAAGATGGAAGCCGCCGTGGAACATCACAACATCACTCGTTCGAATCAGCTATCGCGTCTGTTTCAAGCGATTTAAAAATTGTCATTTTCGTTAACACAAACAGAGAATTGCTGAGAGTCTCGAGATGTTTCTCCGTCGCTCTGCATACGTCATGTCAGTCATCGCTCTGATTGGTTTTAGATCTATCCGACGTCCGTTGGTGACGCCCCTGTGGAAATGAATTGTCTATGGAGCTTTGCCAGACCCTTACTCAGTTACAACTGAGAGTGGTCTGGGTTTTCCCAGGCTACACCAGTTGGGTTTGCTGGTGCAAACATGTACGATTAAATATACCGCTGGATATTTAATGTTGTGGGCCTATTTTTCTGCTGGAGGTCCTGGATACTTTGTTCAGATACATGGCATCATGGATTCTATCAAATATCAACAGATACAAAAATCTAAAGCTTCTGCTAGAAATCTTATAATGGGCCGTTGTTGGATCTTCTATCAGGACAACGATCCAAAACAAACATCAAAATCAACACAAAAGTGTGTCACTGAGCACAAAATGAAACTTCTGCCATGGCCGTCCCAGTTCCCTGACCTGAACTATTGAAAATAAATGGGAACGTGGAGCTGGAAATCTGAAGGATCTGGAGAGATTCTGTATGGAGGAATGGTCTCTGATCTCTTGTCAGGTCAGGTATTCTCCAAACTCATCAGGCATTATAGGAGAAAACTCAGAGCTGTTATCTTGGCAAAAGGAGGTTGCAAAAAGTATTTTAAAAAAGGGGGCCATTAATTGTTGCCAACATGGATTGGCAAAAAACATCTAATTCATAGAGAGTTGTTTTACTTCAATGAAAGGTTAGATTTTTGTGATTTAAAAATAAATAAATATCAAAAAGGCTAACAATGCAGGTTTATTTCACAGACTTATTTTTTTCTTATTTGCCAAGTATACATATATAGTAGAACAAGTATGTAATAATTGCTGTAATAATGTATGTAATAATACCACTGTCTCCAGAGGGTCCCACAGAGTCCTCAAAGCTCTGCTCAGAACGGTTCCAAATAACAGCCATGTAATCACCTGCGACCTGCCAGGACTAGCAGAGCTCTTTCTATTTCCCCAGTTGTTTGAAGCTGTCAAGGCCTGGAGCTTTTAGATCAAGCCAACAAAGAGGTAGTGAGTATGAGAAAAGAAGGGATAATCATTCTCTCCAGGGCTAGTGTACTTGAAATTCTGACTGTTGAGGAGCTGGTGGCAAATAGGAACGCTGTTATTGGCCAGTAATTCGTCATTAATCTGACTCCATCAAAAATGAAATGACGTCTATAATTTCTGACCGTCTGTTTCACCAATATCCATGTCTTTATGGATGATCATAATCAAAAAACTTTGAAATACTTGTCAATTTATTGACAATATCTATTCTCAAGCGATTACTTAATACAATAATATAGAAAAGGGGTGCATTCTTCAAGGGAGTTTCTCCATGTCATTGCTCTCTGGTTGTGTAAAGGCACAATTCTGTAAGTCTTAATACAATATTTTCTATATTTTAATAATATTTTATTTGTTCAATGACAGTATAAAAGCCAATTATTTAATTTATGTACAGATGTATTTAAAATTTATTGCATAATAAAAAAATTCTCACATTATTAAATGAGTCTTGTTTACATGAAAAAAGTGGGTACCGTGCAAGGGTATTATTTGGTAGTCCCAGCCATAAAAACTTTGAAAATCCCTTGGTGTAAAGTGTCCACAGTTTGTTGAAGTGTTTTCCTCTATTATGACCAATGGTCTGCACCTATATCCATGATTTTCTCTGTGGCATGCCTTTGACATTATTCATTAATGCAGTGGAAGTAACATTGCAGATGATGTGGGCTGCGAGTCTCTGAATTATTGAAATAAATTAAGATGCAGCACAGATGTGAAGTGTGCCGTATGCATGTTTGTCTTAGTGTGTGGACCGAGATGTGGGTATTTGGCTACATTAATATTAATAATGTTTTTCCCCTTCTTTCTCACACACAAACACACACCCTGCATCTCAGCTCACTCGTGGCTTATCGGTATGAAAGTGAAGATAAAAAAAGCGAAGCTGCCAAAATTCATAGATAAAAAAGATCAAAGCCAAAAAATACACATGGCAGCTGACAGTGAACACTAAGCCTCAGAAAAGCTCAAAGACGCTCTGCCCAGCGGCTTCATTTGCCCCTTACATTCAGTCATATTTGTGTGAAAGCTACAAGCTTGTCTTTACTCATTGCCAGAGTATGTGCCATCAGCATCTCTATAGTAGTAGTGAATAGAGAATCAGAGCAGCAGGGTTTGAGCAGGGATGAACTCCCAGTGTGTATTAAAGCTCATTTGTTAATGGGCCTGTCCTCACCCTGAAAGAAGCTAGGGGCGATAAATCAGGTGCTGCTGCACTGCAGCGTCATTGCTGCAGTCACCACTGCTTTATGGGCCTATCCGAATGCCAGTTTGGCACACGGCATTTCTGCAATTTATAGAAAGAGAAAAAGAACTGCCGTTGTAAGTGTTGGGCACTTTGCAGCATCATTAAGCATCTCAGCAGGACGCGAGAGAGAGAAAGCCGGAGAGAGAAGTATGCCTGAGTTTATCTCTATAATCTCCCACATGACAGGTTTTTACCGTCACATGCAGATGCAGATGCGAAGGCCTTCAAAATTTCCTTTCATCTTTTTTAACCCTCTTGAACTCGTCACTGAAGAGATTTTACAGCAGGGGGTCAGTCTGTGTGCTGTGAGACATGATATCCTGCACCCTACAGCTGTGAGACCATATGGAGCATCTTCAGGGCACAACATGGAATCTGTCTAAAAACCCCTTTATTAAAATCACTGCACGCTTTGGAGCTTTCGTCTTATCAACTGCCGTCTCATCAACTCTGTGTAAAGAGTACCTGAAAACCACATTGAGTAAAAGTACAGATACCTTGGCTTACAGCGAAAGTGACTCCATTCATTTACAAGTCACCAGTTTCAATACGACTTGAGTTGTAAAGTATCTGGTTTTAACAGAAGATGCTCTATATAGTCTAGCCTAGAAATCTAGACGCACCCTAGCGAAAGCTAATTTTATTTTGCAGCCAGTGTCGTCTAGCAACTCTCTGTTGACTTGCGAGCTAGAAAAACCATACTCTAGTCAGGCCAATCACATCGTGTCGGTGGGCGGGCTTAACATAATGACGGCAGAGTTGCGACGGTTCCGCGTGAATTCCCTGCTACTTGAAAACAAAGAAGATGACTGCTGCTGCTGGTGAACAGCGGTCTTTCGAAACGGCTTTGGCCGCGACTCTGGAAGACTTGGAGACAAAGAACGACACTGCAGTCATTCTTAAAAAAAGGAAGATGTGTTCGGACTACGTCACCTATCCTATTGCGTGCAGAGGGAATTTGAAAGACACCCGTTTATCCCGCCCCTCGGATTGAGGTCTACTAATGGTATGTTCCCAGACCCAACATCTTGATGTGGGTCTGGCTTGTCAGGTTAGCTCTAGTCCTCAAACACCAATAAGAGACATAGGTGAAGAGCAATCATGTTTACTTTCTAAAATGGAAATAAAACTGAACACCACAATGTTGCAATAAATCAAGGTGGACACAACAGCCTCTTAAAGGTACACGTGACCGGCGAATTCAAAAACCGAGGGTAAATAACGGGATAGTTTTACCCAGTTGGAAAGAGCTAATGAAGGAGAAAGACTTTGAAAGGGACTCTGAAGTTGCCTGCTTTCTTCTCGACAGGTAAGTCAATGTTACGGTCTAAATTACAAGTTTTTTTTTCATTGCTTGGTTGTGGAATTCATTATATAGGCAGCATTACAGTAGAACATGTAACGTATAGTTAAACTCGACGAAAGGCTATTGTTGTCATAGCTTCTTGGTACATAACGGCTACCGTAGTTGCAACACGCATTTGAAAAAGCGAGGCACTAGAGAGCACTATTCGTTTGAATGCAAAATACAATTTCACCGCAAGATGGGAGTAATTCCTACACAGTGTACCTTTAAACATCTACAAACACAAGTGCTCAAAAAGGGCATACCGGTAAGTAAATGCTTCAATGCCCTGTAGATGGCGATATCACTTCTTTTGTAGCAAAAATGAACTGCTGCAGAAAAAGTTAGGTGCCATGGAAAATGTAAATAAGTAATTGCATTACTTATCACAAATGTATTGGAGTAAAGAGTAGGCTACATATACTTATTCAAAAATGTAGTCAAGTAGAGAGTAAAAGCTGCTATTATACTTGATAGAAACTCAATAAAACTACAAAGTAGCCAAAAAAGATACTTATGCACAGTTACTAATTGCATTTATTCAAATACTTTTCACCACACTCAACTGCAATGCTTGGAATTCGGGTTGATCATTTCAGTCAAGCAAGCAGTTTAGTCAGTGTGTACATATGTGTTTGTGTAATAAGTCAGCGGCAGCCGGTTGAACAGCAGGCCACCTGCACATAAAAAGCAGAGGCACACCTGTCTCTACTGGGCCCGTTCCCTCCAATGAGACCCACTAGAGCAGAGTCAAAACCATGACACTGGAGACCCCGCGGACAGGACACACACTGATGAAAATGAAAGAGAAAGTATTTTGTTGTTTTCTTTATCTGATTTTTTTAGTTTAGCATGTATTTAGGGATTCTCAAATGGGGTTCACAAACCATTAGAGGTGCTTCTTATATCTCATTTGTGCATCCCCGTTCCCTTTCCTCACTTCCTTTCCTCGCATCTTAGCTCCACTCCCTTAGGATCAATTTGAGTATTGAGTAGCACCCACTAGGTTCGTGAGGGAATTGAAGGGGGACTGTGATTGAAATGCCACTGTTTAAATGTAACTAAATAAAAAAAAGATTTTTTTTGGAAAATGTGTAAAAATGTGACTGTCACAAAACATGTGATGAAAATGTCTCAAAAAATTTGAAATTCATATTTTGAAAGGTTAATTGACTCTACATTATCCCACCCAGTAAACATACTTACCAAATACATAAATGCACAAATATTAAATATTGTTTTTAAAAGGTTATATTATTTTAATATTTGTGAAGACAACATTATACAAAAACATCTGACCACAAAAAAGTGCTGTTGACCAAAGAGAATTCCAGCAGTATTCCAGAGATTCACGTAATGAAGGACTATAACACAATAAAAATACAACACACAAATTCAAAATCACATAGTAATTGATGTTCTGAGGAACTGTGTTTCTAAGGAACAGTCATCTTGGTATTATCACAATCAATGTCACGAGAAAGCAAATGCAATATTACCATGGAGACATCTTTCAGCTGCTTGGATACCAGAGAATTTAAAGCTGAGTACATGACACACCACCACACACTAAAAAATATTCACACATCCACCGAAGTAGGACAGGTTCATAAATACACACATCTGTCAAATCCAACAGTCAAGTTTTTAGCTTTAGTGTTTATAGTTTTATTATCTGCACATATGATAGCTGTTCAATATAAGACTGACAGGACATCCTCAAAATGCATTGCTAATCCCTAAAATACACATAGAAGAGAATATAAGCCCCTCTTTTGTCATCAGGCCATATATGCCTATCCAAACAACAAAACTGTGGTCATGAAAGGTCACTGTAAACAGATGGGACTCTGCATAGGGTGTAAGAGTGAATGAAGGATTAGACCGCATTAGATACCTGCTGCTGCCAATAAAACAGAAGGGAACAAACTAACTGTAATAGAAATTGTCCTCATGCTAGATGTTAAGTCAAGGTTTTTTCAGAGGTGCAGCAGCTTGAGCCTTAGGACATGTGAATCTGGATTTTTAACAGCGATGACAAAACACAATTTGCGTCAAATGTGCCGCCACACATATTCTTATGACCACTGGCAACCATTTGATTTGTGATTCTCAGTCACATTTGATAAACATTAAAGTGTGAATTATGATTTCTTGCAAGGGACAGACTGAGTGCGAGTCTCTTTATCTTGCTGTTCTGTTTGCATTATGTATGTTCACTAGTCCATCAGCCGATGTTAAAATGCTCGGAACACATTTGGGAGAACATTTGAACTCAGGGTTTTTACACATTTAGGTCATCTCCAGGACATGAGGAAAGAAGGTCTCCAGAGACCCCAGCCACTCATGAACGGCTCCCGCTGCTTCCATCAGGCATCATGTCCCCCATCAGCAGGCTGTTGAATTACAACTTCAAATGGCATTATGACTGAACACCAACCAATATCTCAACCAGTGTCACACATTATTATCACCTCATCACAAACATTGTTAAGCTAATTACTGAATCTCTTACTCACATCTGTATATACAGTAACCCTATCCAGTCACTGCATACTACATTGTATACTCTTAAAGAGAAAGTTCACCTAAAAATTAACCTTCTGCCACCATTTACTCACCCTCATGTCATTCTCGACTTTTTCTCTTCTGTTTAACACAAAAAGAGACATATAAGAAGATTAAAAATAATGTACTATTTACCATGCATTCACAATGATTGGGGATTGGATTATTTAGGCTTCAAAACTGTCATAAAAGTGAGGCAAAAAAAGTCAGAATTGTGATAAAAAATTGCAATTATCTTTTACATGTTTCTTATACTACAAGGCTGTTGAATGCTTGATTCTGATTGGTTGACGAACGTTCTAAGGTGAGCAATTATTTTCATGGAAACGGCAGTTCCAGGCATGTCTTGACCGCATTACAGTTCCATATCACTTCGCCAAATTATTACAGTCAATTCAAAGGTCTTTACAGCCTATAGAACCAAGGATAAAAACAACAAATTTTTTTTTTTAATTTGCCAGAAAATGACATTTTATTATTATGCATTTGTATTATGAAAAGCACATATCTCTTTCTCATGCTCTCTCACTCCTTGCGCATTTTCAGCACTGCTCTGATTATCAGTAAAATAGTTCTGGATCTGATACCTGTGAGATCAAAGATGGATATCGCAGGATTCACGGGATTCACGCTCGTGCACAGTGTTGCTAATCAACTGGATGTAATTTAAGTTCTGTTGCTTTTATATGAAAATAAATATAAATATAGCTGCAAGCAGCAATCACCGGGGCCAAGCGCAAAAGCAGACGACGAGATATGCCTACATGGCTGAAAGTGTGAGACAAACTGCAGCAAGGAGCAATTAAAGACATTTGAAGATGAATTTTGGAAAAAAAGGGTTGAAAAATCATATACAATAACTAAAAATATGATTATCACTTTCGACCAATAGGTGGCGCAGTTACGAAACTGATGTGATGTGGTCAGAGTGAAGTGACAATGACACATACAAAGTTTGGTGTCAATATGTGAAGGCATTGCAGATATAAAGCCTGAATAGTCATTTTGGCATCATGCCTCAACTTTGCCACTGCGGTATACGAAAACGGTTTCGTCTATCGACACGAAATCCATAACTTTTACTCGGCACGGTCTGGAGATGACATGATCCGATTTTGGTGAAAATCGGACGTTCGGTCTAGGAGGAGTTCGAAAAAGTAGGTTTTAAAAGAAAATAAAGATGGCGGACAGGAAGTTTGGCTGACTATGGCAAAATTGGTATCTATGTTTTCAGCATAACCCAAGGAATCTATTGAGATCAGTGTCATTACTATAGGCAAATTTATTCAAAAGTTATTAGCATTTTTGGAAATTTCATTATAACTTTTGACCAAAAGGTGGCGCTGTCTCATACATTTTTGAGTGCCTTTAGGGCGTTGTACTGATGACCCATACTGAGTTTCGTAACGATACGTTCATGCGTTCATAAAATACAGCATTTTAGCACATAATTCAAAATGGCCGACAGCCAAAATGGCCGATATGGGAAAATTTGATATCAGTCAACTCAGTATGACGCCTTGAATCTAACGAGACCACTTTTGTGATTTTTGGACAAACCGTTCAGAAGTTATAAGCAAAAACATAAATTCTTCATATCTCCGGACCAGTAGGTGGCGCTGCGCCGAAACGCAGCATGTAGCCTCAGGTCATGCTTGTGATGACATGTACCAAATTTGGTCTGAATCCGATAAAGCGTTGTGGAGATACAGCCTTACGTCTGTTTTCGCAAGCGCTACGTAAAATTTATTTGCGCGGTATTCGAGAACGGTTATTCGAATCAACTTGAATTCCATAACTTTTGGTCGTCAAGGTCTGGAGATGATCTGGTTCATTTTTCGTGAAATTCGGAGCAACGGCCTAGGAGGAGTTCGAAAAAGTAGTTTTTTCGGAAAATTCAAAATGGCGGGAAAACTATTATGACGGAAAATGACGTCATAGGGTGCAGTCGAATCGTCGTGAGCTCAGGAATCAGAGGAAAAAAGAATTTTGTTTCTAGCCCTTGTGGTTCAAAAGTTATTAGCATAAACATGAGTGAAACTTTGGACAGCTGGTGGCGCTAGAGGGAATGAGTTGGAGACTCTAAATTCGCTATGGTGATAGTTCAGGCTGTCCTCTATCACTGTGCCAATTTGTATAAGTTTCCCGCAAACGGTTCTATAGGCTGCCATAGACGCCCAGTCGGAAGAAAAAGAAAAAGAAATATAGCTGCAAGCAGCAATCACCGGGGCCAAGCGCAAGCAAGACGACAAGACATGCCAAAGTGGCTGGGAGTGTGAGACCCACTGCAACAAGGAGCAATTGAAGACATTTGAAGATGAATTTTGGCAAAATGGTTGAAAAATCACATACAATAACTAAAAATATGATTATCACTTTCGACCAATAGGTGGCGCAGTTACGAAACTGATGTGATGTGGTCAGAGTGAAGTGACAATGACACATACAAAGTTTGGTGTCAATATGTCAAGGCATTGCAGATATAAAGCCTGAATAGTCATTTTGGCATCATGCCTCAACTTTGCCACTGCGGTATACGAAAACGGTTTTGTCTATCGACACGAAATCCATAACTTTTACTCGGCACAGTCTGGAGATGACACGATCCGATTTTGGTGAAAATCGGACGTTCGGTCTAGGAGGAGTTCGAAAAAGTAGGTTTTAAAAGAAAATAAAGATGGCGGACAGGAACTTTGATTGACTATGGCAAAATTGGTATCTATGTTTTCAGCATAACCCAAGGAATCTATTGAGATCAGTGTCATTACTATAGGCAAATTTATTCAAAAGTTATTAGCATTTTTGGAAATTTCATTATAACTTTTGACCAAAAGGTGGCACTGTCTCATAAATTTTTGAGTACTTTTAGGGCGTTGTACTGATGACCCATACTGAGTTTCGTAACGATACGTTCATGCGTTCATAAAATACAGCATTTTAGCACATAATTCAAAATGGCCGACAGCCAAAATGGCCGATATGGGAAAATTGGATATCAGTCGACTCAGCACGATGCCCTGAATCTAACGAGACCACTTTTGTGATTTTTGGACAAACCGTTCAGAAGTTATAAGCAAAAATATAAATTCTTCATATCTCCGGACCAGTAGGTGGCGCTGCGCCGAAACGCAGCATGTAGCCTCAGGTCATGCTTGTGATGACATGTACCAAATTTGGTCTGAATCCGATAAAGCGTTGTGGAGATACGGCCTTACGTCTGTTTTTGCAAGCGCTACGTAAAATTTATTTGCGCGGTATTCGAGAACGGTAATTCGAATCAACTTGAATTCCATAACTTTTTGTCGTCATGGTCTGGAGTTGATCTGGTTCAATTTTCGTGAAATTCGGAGCAACGGCCTAGGAGGAGTTCGAAAAAGTAGGTTTTTTGGAAAATTCAAAATGGCGGGAAAACTATTATGACGGAAAATGACGTCATAGGGTGCAATCGAATCGTCGTGAGCTCAGGAATCAGAGGAAAAAAGAATTTTGATTCTAGCCCTTACGGTTCAAAAGTTATCAGCATAGACATGAGTGAAACTTTGGACTGTTGGTGGCGCTAGAGGGAATGAGTTGGAGACACCAAAATTGGTGTATTTAATGTTGGGACTGTCCTCTATCAGAATGTCAAATAAAATCAACTTTCCCGCAAGCGGTTCATAGGGCTGCCATAGACTTCAATGGCGGAAGAAGAAGAAACGGAAGAATAATAATAATAAGAACGCCAACAAAAACAATAGGTGCCTCCGCACTTTCAGTGCTTGGCCCCTAAATATAGCTGCAAGCAGCAATCACCGGGGCCAAGCGCAAGCAAGACGACAAGACATGCCAAAGTGGCTGGGAGTGTGAGACCCACTGCAGCAAGGAGCAATTAAAGACATTTGAAGATGAATTTTGGCAAAATGGTTGAAAAATCACATACAATAACTAAAAATATGATTATCACTTTCGACCAATAGGTGGCGCAGTTACGAAACTGATGTGATGTGGTCAGAGTGAAGTGACAATGACACATACAAAGTTTGGTGTCAATATGTCAAGGCATTGCAGATATAAAGCCTGAATAGTCATTTTGGCATCATGCCTCAACTTTGCCACAGCGGTATACGAAAACGGTTTCGTCTATCGACACGAAATCCATAACTTTTACTCGGCACGGTCTGGAGATGACACGATCCGATTTTGGTGAAAATCGGACGTTCGGTCTAGGAGGAGTTCGAAAAAGTAGGTTTTAAAAGAAAATAAAGATGGCGGACAGGAACTTTGATTGACTATGGCAAAATTGGTATCTATGTTTTCAGCATAACCCAAGGAATCTATTGAGATCAGTGTCATTACTATAGGCAAATTTAATCAAAAGTTATTAGCATTTTTGGAAATTTCATTATAACTTTTGACCAAAAGGTGGCGCTGTCTCATAAATTTTTGAGTACTTTTAGGGCGTTGTACTGATGACCCATACTGAGTTTCGTAACGATACGTTCATGCGTTCATAAAATACAGCATTTTAGCACATAATTCAAAATGGCCGACAGCCAAAATGGCCGATATGGGAAAATTGGATATCAGTCGACCCAGCACGATGCCCTGAATCTAACGAGACCACTTTTGTGATTTTTGGACAAACCGTTCAGAAGTTATAAGCAAAAATATAAATTCTTCATATCTCCGGACCAGTAGGTGGCGCTGCGCCGAAACGCTGCATGTAGCCTCAAGTCATGCTTATGATGACATGTACCAAGTTTGGTCTGAATACAATAAAGCGTTGCGGAGATACAGCCTTACGTCTGTTTTCGCAAGTGCTATGTAAAATTTGTTTGTACGTTTATCAAAAACGGTTAAGCGAAACAACTTGAATTCCATAACTTTTTGTCGGCACTGCCTGAAGATGATCTGGTGCAATTTTGGTGAGAATCGGACAAACCGTCTAGGACGAGTTCGAAAAAGTAGGTTTTTCGGAAAATTCAAAATGGCGGGAAAACTATTATGACGGAAAATGACGTCATAGGGTCCAGGCAAGTCGTCATGAGCTCAGGAATCAGAGGAAAAAAGAATTTTGTTTCTAGCCCGTGTGGTTCAAAAGTTATTAGCATAAACATGAGTGCAACTTTGGACAGCTGGTGGCGCTAGAGGGAATGAGTTGGAGACTCCAAATTTGCTATGGTGATAGTTCAGGCTGTCCTCTATCACTGTGCCAATTTTCATAAGTTTCCCGCAAACGGTTCTATAGGCTGCCATAGACGCCCAGTCGGAAGAAAAAAAAGAAAAAGAAAAAGAAAAAGAAATATAGCTGCAAGCAGCAATCACCGGGGCCAAGCGCAAGCAAGACGACAAGACATGCCAAAGTGGCTGGGAGTGTGAGACCCACTGCAGCAAGGAGCAATTAAAGACATTTGAAGATGAATTTTGGCAAAATGGTTGAAAAATCACATACAATAACTAAAAATATGATTATCACTTTCGACCAATAGGTGGCGCAATTACGAAACTGATGTGATGTGGTCAGAGTGAAGTGACAATGACACATACAAAGTTTGGTGTCAATATGTCAAGGCATTGCAGATATAAAGCCTGAATAGTCATTTTGGCATCATGCCTCAACTTTGCCGCTGCGGTATATGAAAACGGTTTCGTCTATCGACACGAAATCCATAACTTTTACTCGGCACGGTCTGGAGATGACACGATCCGATTTTGGTGAAAATCGGACGTTCGGTCTAGGAGGAGTTCGAAAAAGTAGGTTTTAAAAGAAAATAAAGATGGCGGACAGGAAGTTTGGCTGACTATGGCAAAATTGGTATCTATGTTTTCAGCATAACCCAAGGAATCTATTGAGATCAGTGTCATTACTATAGGCAAATTTATTCAAAAGTTATTAGCATTTTTGGAAATTTCATTATATTTTTTGACCAAAAGGTGGCGCTGTCTCATAAATTTTTGAGTACCTTTAGGGCGTTGTACTGATGACCCATACTGAGTTTCGTAACGATACGTTCATGCGTTCATAAAATACAGCATTTTAGCACATAATTCAAAATGGCCGACAGCCAAAATGGCCGATATGGGAAAATTGGATATCAGTCAACTCAGCACGACGCCCTGAATCTAACGAGACCATTTTTGTGATTTTTGGACAAACCGTTCAGAAGTTATAAGCAAAAAAATAAATTCTTCATATCTCTGGACCAGTAGGTGGCGCTGCGCCGAAACGCAGCATGTAGCCTCAGGTCATGCTTGTGATGACATGTACCAAATTTGGTCTGAATCCGATAAAGCGTTGTGGAGATACGGCCTTACGTCTGTTTTCGCAAGCGCTACGTAAAATTTATTTGCGCGGTATTCGAGAACGGTAATTCGAATCAACTTGAATTCCATAACTTTTGGTCGTCAAGGTCTGGAGATGATCTGGTTCATTTTTCGTGAAATTCGGAGCAACGGCCTAGGAGGAGTTCGAAAAAGTAGTTTTTTCGGAAAATTCAAAATGGCGGGAAAACTATTATGACGGAAAATGACGTCATAGGGTGCAGTCGAATCGTCATGAGCTCAGGAATCAGAGGAAAAAAGAATTTTGTTTCTAGCCCTTGTGGTTCAAAAGTTATTAGCATAAACATGAGTGAAACTTTGGACAGCTGGTGGCGCTAGAGGGAATGAGTTGGAGACTCCAAATTTGCTATGGTGATAGTTCAGGCTGTCTTCTATCACTGTGCCAATTTGTATAAGTTTCCCGCAAACGGTTCTATAGGCTGCCATAGACGCCCAGTCGGAAGAAAAAGAAGAAAAAGAAGAAATATAGCTGCAAGCAGCAATCACCGGGGCCAAGCGCAAGCAAGACGACAAGACATGCCAAAGTGGCTGGGAGTGTGAGACCCACTGCAGCAAGGAGCAATTAAAGACATTTGAAGATGAATTTGGGCAAAATGGTTGAAAAATCACATACAATAACTAAAAATATGATTATCACTTTCGACCAATAGGTGGCGCAGTTACGAAACTGATGTGATGTGGTCAGAGTGAAGTGACAATGACACATACAAAGTTTGGTGTCAATATGTCAAGGCATTGCAGATATAAAGCCTGAATAGTCATTTTGGCATCATGCCTCAACTTTGCCACTGCGGTATACGAAAACGGTTTCGTCTATCGACACGAAATCCATAACTTTTACTCGGCACGGTCTGGAGATGACACGATCCGATTTTGGTGAAAATCGGACGTTCGGTCTAGGAGGAGTTCGAAAAAGTAGGTTTTAAAATAAAATAAAGATGGCGGACAGGAAGTTTGGCTGACTATGGCAAAATTGGTATCTATGTTTTCAGCATAACCCAAGGAATCTATTGAGATCAGTGTCATTACTATAGGCAAATTTATTCAAAAGTTATTAGCATTTTTGGAAATTTCATTATAACTTTTGACCAAAAGGTGGCGCTGTCTCATAATCTTTTGAGTACCTTTAGGGCTTTGTACTGATGACCCATACTGAGTTTCGTAACGATACGTTCATGCGTTCATAAAATACAGCATTTTAGCACATAATTCAAAATGGCCGACAGCCAAAATGGCCGATATGGAAAAATTGGATATCAGTCAACTCAACATGACGCCCTGAATCTATCGAGACCACTTTTGTGATTTTTGGACAAACCGTTCAGAAGTTATAAGCAAAAATAGCCTTTTTTCATATCTCCAGACCAGTAGGTGGCGCTGCGCCGAAACGCAGCATGTAGCCTCAGGTCATGCTTGTGATGACATGTAGGAAGTTTGGTTTGAATACGATTAAGCGATGCGGAGATACAGCCTTATGTCTGTTTTCGCAAGCGCTACGTAAAATTTGTTTGCGCGTTTATCGAAAACGGTTTGACGAATCAACTTGAATTCCATAACTTTTTGTCCCCACAGCCTGAAGATGATCTGGTGCAATTTTGGTGCAAATCGGACAAACCGTCTAGGACGAGTTCGCAAAAGAAGGTTTTTTGGACAATTCAAAATGGCGGCCATATTTTTATGACGGAAAATGACGTCATAGGGTCCAGTCGAATCGTCGTGAGCTCAGGAATCAGAGGAAAAAAGAATTTTGTTGATAGGCCTTACGGTTTAAAAGTTATTAGCATAATATAAGTGAAACTTTGGACAGGTGGTGGCGCTAGAGGGAATGAGTTAGAGACACCAAAATTGGTGCAATTACTGTTGGGAATGTCCTCTATCAGAATGTCAAACCGGAACAACTTTCCCGCATACGCTTCTATGGGCTGCCATAGACGCCCAGTCGGAAGAAGCAGAATAATAATAATAATAATAAGAACCGGAACGAAAACAATAGGTGCCTCCGCACTTTCAGTGCTTGGCCCCTAAATATAGCTGCAAGCAGCAATCACCGGGGCCAAGCGCAAGCAAGACGACAAGACATGCCAAAGTGGCTGGGAGTGTGAGACCCACTGCAGCAAAGAGCAATTAAAGACATTTGAAGATGAATTTTGGCAAAATGGTTGAAAAATCACATACAATAACTAAAAATATGATTATCACTTTCGACCAATAGGTGGCGCAGTTACGAAACTGATGTGATGTGGTCAGAGTGAAGTGACAATGACACATACAAAGTTTGGTGTCAATATGTCAAGGCATTGCAGATATAAAGCCTGAATAGTCATTTTGGCATCATGCCTCAACTTTGCCACTGCGGTATACGAAAACGGTTTTGTCTATCGACACGAAATCCATAACTTTTACTCGGCACGGTCTGGAGATGACACGATCCAATTTTGGTGAAAATCGGACGTTCGGTCTAGGAGGAGTTCGAAAAAGTAGGTTTTAAAAGAAAATAAAGATGGCGGACAGGAAGTTTGGCTGACTATGGCAAAATTGGTATCTATGTTTTCAGCATAACCCAAGGAATCTATTGAGATCAGTGTCATTACTATAGGCAAATTTATTCAAAAGTTATTAGCATTTTTGGAAATTTCATTATAACTTTTGACCAAAAGGTGGCGCTGTCTCATAAATTTTTGAGTACTTTTAGGGCGTTGTACTGATGACCCATACTGAGTTTCGTAACGATACGTTCATGCGTTCATAAAATACAGCATTTTAGCACATAATTCAAAATGGCCGACAGCCAAAATGGCCGATATGGGAAAATTGGATATCAGTCGACTCAGCACGATGCCCTGAATCTAACGAGACCACTTTTGTGATTTTTGGACAAACCGTTCAGAAGTTATAAGCAAAAATATAAATTCTTCATATCTCCGGACCAGTAGGTGGCGCTGCGCCGAAACGCAGCATGTAGCCTCAGGTCATGCTTGTGATGACATGTACCAAATTTGGTCTGAATCCGATAAAGCGTTGTGGAGATACGGCCTTACGTCTGTTTTTGCAAGCGCTACGTAAAATTTATTTGCGCGGTATTCGAGAACGGTAATTCGAATCAACTTGAATTCCATAACTTTTTGTCGGCATGGTCTGTAGATGATCTGATTCAATTTTCATGGAAATTGGAGCAACGGCCTAGGAGGAGTTTGAAAAAGTAGCTTTTTCGGAAAATTCAAAATGGCGGAAAACTTTTCATGGCGCAAAATGACGTCATTGGGTGCAATCGAATCGTCACGAGGTCAGGAATCAGAGGAAAAAGGAATTTTGTTTCTAGCCCTTGTGGTTCAAAAGTTATTAGAATAAACATAGTGAAACTTTGGACAGTTGGTGGCGCTAGAGGGAATGACTTAGACACACCAAAATTGGTGTATTTAATGTTGGGACTGTCCTCTATCCGAATGTCAAACCATTACAACTTTCCCGCGATCGGTTCTATGGGCTGCCATAGACTCCCAGAGCGGAAGAAGAAGAAGAATTATTTTTGGTACGGGAACAGATACAATAGGTACCCGCACCTTCAGTGCTTGGCCCCTAATAATAAGGGAACCTTTTTGCCATTTATAGTGCCACCTATGGTCCGATCTGCATGAAACTCGGCACGCTTGTTTACCATGTCATGACACATATGCTCAGCGATTTTCGTGATGTTCTGAGTTTTTGTTTAGGATTTAGAGGCTTTTGACTGTATTTTGCCCCGCCCATTTTCCAAATGACCCTGTTATAGCCAACCAAATGCAAAAATTCTACTTTTTTTCAAAAACTATTGATCGAGAGAGTCCAGAGAAATGTCCTAGACTGGTTTGGCTCCGGTCGGGCGAAAAACCAGGGACTAGTTCGCAAAAGTAGGTTTTGCACAAAATTCGACATAGCAGAAATTTTTTCTGGCCTAAATCGAAATCGGAGATGGCCATTTTGTCCGCCTTGAGCCAAGGATTCCAACGATTTGGGGCACTTGATCCTGGGACAAACGGTCTAAGAGCTATGATCAATTTTGAACTTTTGGTTGCTGTAGCGCCACCTATGGGCCATTCGGGGTCATACTCTGATAGGTTGTCCCCAAATTGAGGCCTACCATCTGGCCAGGTTTCACGTCTCTAGGCCTTACGGTTTGGCCTGCACGATGCGTTTTACGAATCCTTAATTACAATAGGGTTTCAGCATTTCATGCTTGAACCCCTAATAAGATTGAAGGCTTTTTGCCAGTTACAGCGCCACCTATGGTCCGATCTCCATGAAACTCTGCATGCTTCCTCACCATGTTCTGACACATATGCTCATCAATTTTGGTGAAGTTCTGAATTTTCATATGGGATTTATAGGCTTTTTAGTGTATTTTGCCACGCCCCTTTTCTAAATGACCCTGTTACAGCCACCCAAATGCAAAAGTTCAACTTTTTTTTCGATATTTATTGATCTAGAGAGTCCAGAGAAATGTCCTAGACTGGTTTGGTTCCGATCTGGTGAAAAACCTAGGACTAGTTTGCAAAAGTAGGTTTCGGACAAAATTCGACATAGCAGAAAATTTTTCTGGCCTAAATCGAAATTGGAGATAGCCATTTTGTCCGCCTTGAGCCAGGGATCACAGTGGTGTGAGACACTTGAGTCTAGGACAAACGGACTCTAGGAGTTATGGGCGATGTAGTACTTTTGCACTAAATCTGTAGCTGTAGCACAACGTAAAATTTGTTTGCGCGGTATTTGAGAACGGTTTGACGAATCAACACGAATTCCATAACTTTTTGTCGGTACAGTGTGGAGATGATACGATTCGATTTTGGTGAAAATCGGACAAACGGTCTAGGAGGAGTTCGACAAAGTAGGTTTTGACTGAAAATCAAGATGGCGGACAGGAAGTTTGGCCAAATATGGCAAACTTGGTATCTATGTTCTCAGCGTGACCCAGCGAATCTATTGAGACCAGTGGCATTTCAATAGGCAGATGTATTCAAAGGTTATTAGCCTTTTTGGAAATGTTGTTATAACTTTTGACCACAAGGTGGCGCTGTTTCGAAACTTCTCACGCTCCTTCAGGGCATCGTGCTGATGACCCATACCATGTTTCGTAACAATCCATTCATGCGTTCTTAAAATACAGCATTTTAGCACAAAATTCAAAATGGCCGACAGCCAAAATGGCCGACATGGTAAAATTGGATATCAGTCGACTCAGCATGTTGGCCTGAATCTAACGAGACCAATTTGATGATTTTTGGGCAAACTGTTCAGAAGTTATAAGCAAAAATAGCCATTTTTCATATCTCCGGACCAGTAGGTGGCGCTGCGCCGAAACGCAGCATGTAGCCTCAAGTCATGCTTGTGATGACATGTGGCAAATTTGGTCTGAATCCAACAAAGCGTTGCGGAGATACAGCCTTACGTCTGTTTTCGCAAGCGCTACGTAAAATTTGTTTGTGGGTTTTTTCGAAAATTGCTAAGCGAATCAACTTGAATTCCATAACTTTTTGTCGGCATGGTCTGTAGATGATCTGATTCAATTTTCATGGAAATTGGAGCAACGGCCTAGGAGGAGTTTGAAAAAGTAGCTTTTTCGGAAAATTCAAAATGGCGGAAAACTTTTCATGGCGCAAAATGACGTCATTGGGTGCAATCGAATCGTCACGAGGTCAGGAATCAGAGGAAAAAGGAATTTTGTTTCTAGCCCTTGTGGTTCAAAAGTTATTAGAATAAACATAGTGAAACTTTGGACAGTTGGTGGCGCTAGAGGGAATGACTTAGACACACCAAAATTGGTGTATTTAATGTTGGGACTGTCCTCTATCCGAATGTCAAACCATTACAACTTTCCCGCGATCGGTTCTATGGGCTGCCATAGACTCCCAGAGCGGAAGAAGAAGAAGAATTATTTTTGGTACGGGAACAGATACAATAGGTGCCCGCACCTTCAGTGCTTGGCCCCTAATAATAAGGGAACCTTTTTGCCATTTATAGTGCCACCTATGGTCCGATCTGCATGAAACTCGGCACGCTTGTTTACCATGTCATGACACATATGCTCAGCGATTTTCGTGATGTTCTGAGTTTTTGTTTAGGATTTAGAGGCTTTTGACTGTATTTTGCCCCGCCCATTTTCCAAATGACCCTGTTATAGCCAACCAAATGCAAAAATTCTACTTTTTTTCAAAAACTATTGATCGAGAGAGTCCAGAGAAATGTCCTAGACTGGTTTGGCTCCGGTCGGGCGAAAAACCAGGGACTAGTTCGCAAAAGTAGGTTTTGCACAAAATTCGACATAGCAGAAATTTTTTCTGGCCTAAATCGAAATCGGAGATGGCCATTTTGTCCGCCTTGAGCCAAGGATTCCAACGATTTGGGGCACTTGATCCTGGGACAAACGGTCTAAGAGCTATGATCAATTTTGAACTTTTGGTTGCTGTAGCGCCACCTATGGGCCATTCGGGGTCATACTCTGATAGGTTGTCCCCAAATTGAGGCCTACCATCTGGCCAGGTTTCACGTCTCTAGGCCTTACGGTTTGGCCTGCACGATGCGTTTTACGAATCCTTAATTACAATAGGGTTTCAGCATTTCATGCTTGAACCCCTAATAAGATTGAAGGCTTTTTGCCAGTTACAGCGCCACCTATGGTCCGATCTCCATGAAACTCTGCATGCTTCCTCACCATGTTCTGACACATATGCTCATCAATTTTGGTGAAGTTCTGAATTTTCATATGGGATTTATAGGCTTTTTAGTGTATTTTGCCACGCCCCTTTTCTAAATGACCCTGTTACAGCCACCCAAATGCAAAAGTTCAACTTTTTTTTCGATATTTATTGATCTAGAGAGTCCAGAGAAATGTCCTAGACTGGTTTGGTTCCGATCTGGTGAAAAACCTAGGACTAGTTTGCAAAAGTAGGTTTCGGACAAAATTCGACATAGCAGAAAATTTTTCTGGCCTAAATCGAAATTGGAGATAGCCATTTTGTCCGCCTTGAGCCAGGGATCACAGTGGTGTGAGACACTTGAGTCTAGGACAAACGGACTCTAGGAGTTATGGGCGATGTAGTACTTTTGCACTAAATCTGTAGCTGTAGCACAACGTAAAATTTGTTTGCGCGGTATTTGAGAACGGTTTGACGAATCAACACGAATTCCATAACTTTTTGTCGGTACAGTGTGGAGATGATACGATTCGATTTTGGTGAAAATCGGACAAACGGTCTAGGAGGAGTTCGACAAAGTAGGTTTTGACTGAAAATCAAGATGGCGGACAGGAAGTTTGGCCAAATATGGCAAACTTGGTATCTATGTTCTCAGCGTGACCCAGCGAATCTATTGAGACCAGTGGCATTTCAATAGGCAGATGTATTCAAAGGTTATTAGCCTTTTTGGAAATGTTGTTATAACTTTTGACCACAAGGTGGCGCTGTTTCGAAACTTCTCACGCTCCTTCAGGGCATCGTGCTGATGACCCATACCATGTTTCGTAACAATCCATTCATGCGTTCTTAAAATACAGCATTTTAGCACAAAATTCAAAATGGCCGACAGCCAAAATGGCCGACATGGTAAAATTGGATATCAGTCGACTCAGCATGTTGGCCTGAATCTAACGAGACCAATTTGATGATTTTTGGGCAAACTGTTCAGAAGTTATAAGCAAAAATAGCCATTTTTCATATCTCCGGACCAGTAGGTGGCGCTGCGCCGAAACGCAGCATGTAGCCTCAAGTCATGCTTGTGATGACATGTGGCAAATTTGGTCTGAATCCAACAAAGCGTTGCGGAGATACAGCCTTACGTCTGTTTTCGCAAGCGCTACGTAAAATTTGTTTGTGGGTTTTTTCGAAAATTGCTAAGCGAATCAACTTGAATTCCATAACTTTTTGTCGGCATGGTCTGTAGATGATCTGATTCAATTTTCATGGAAATTGGAGCAACGGCCTAGGAGGAGTTCGAAAAAGTAGCTTTTTCGGAAAATTCAAAATGGCGGAAAACTTTTCATGGCGCAAAATGACGTCATTGGGTGCAATCGAATCGTCACGAGGTCAGGAATCAGAGGAAAAAAGAATTTTGTTTCTAGCCCTTGTGGTTCAAAAGTTATTAGAATAAACATGAGTGAAACTTTGGACAGTTGGTGGCGCTAGAGGGAATGACTTAGACACACCAAAATTGGTGTATTTAATGTTGGGACTGTCCTCTATCCGAATGTCAAACCATTACAACTTTCCCGCGATCGGTTCTATGGGCTGCCATAGACTCCCAGAGCGGAAGAAGAAGAAGAATTATTTTTGGTACGGGAACAGATACAATAGGTGCCCGCACCTTCAGTGCTTGGCCCCTAATAATAAGGGAACCTTTTTGCCATTTATAGTGCCACCTATGGTCCGATCTGCATGAAACTCGGCACGCTTGTTCACCATGTCATGACACATATGCTCAGCGATTTTCGTGATGTTCTGAGTTTTTGTTTAGGATTTATAGGCTTTTGACTGTATTTTGCCCCGCCCATTTTCCAAATGACCCTGTTATAGCCAACCAAATGCAAAAATTCTACTTTTTTTCAAAAACTATTGATCGAGAGAGTCCAGAGAAATGTCCTAGACTGGTTTGGCTCCGGTCGGGCGAAAAACCAGGGACTAGTTCGCAAAAGTAGGTTTTGGACAAAATTCGACATAGCAGAAATTTTTTCTGGCCTAAATCGAAATCGGAGATGGCCATTTTGTCCGCCGTGAGCCAAGGATTCCAACGATTTGGGGCACTTGATCCTGGGACAAACGGTCTAAGAGCTATGATCAATTTTGAACTTTTGGTTGCTGTAGCGCCACCTATGGGCCATTCGGGGTCATACTCTGATAGGTTGTCCCCAAATTGAGGCCTACCATCTGGCCAGGTTTCACGTCTCTAGGCCTTACGGTTTGGCCTGCACGATGCGTTTTACGAATCCTTAATTACAATAGGGTTTCAGCATTTCATGCTTGAACCCCTAATAAGATTGAAGGCTTTTTGCCAGTTACAGCGCCACCTATGGTCCGATCTCCATGAAACTCTGCATGCTTCCTCACCATGTTCTGACACATATGCTCATCAATTTTGGTGAAGTTCTGAATTTTCATATGGGATTTATAGGCTTTTTAGTGTATTTTGCCACGCCCCTTTTCTAAATTACCCTGTTACAGCCACCCAAATGCAAAAGTTCAACTTTTTTTTCGATATTTATTGATCTAGAGAGTCCAGAGAAATGTCCTAGACTGGTTTGGTTCCGATCTGGTGAAAAACCTAGGACTAGTTTGCAAAAGTAGGTTTCGGACAAAATTCGACATAGCAGAAAATTTTTCTGGCCTAAATCGAAATTGGAGATAGCCATTTTGTCCGCCTTGAGCCAGGGATCACAGTGGTGTGAGACACTTGAGTCTAGGACAAACGGACTCTAGGAGTTATGGGCGATGTAGTACTTTTGCACTAAATCTGTAGCTGTAGCACAACGTAAAATTTGTTTGCGCGGTATTTGAGAACGGTTTGACGAATCAACACGAATTCCATAACTTTTTGTCGGTACAGTGTGGAGATGATACGATTCGATTTTGGTGAAAATCGGACAAACGGTCTAGGAGGAGTTCGACAAAGTAGGTTTTGACTGAAAATCAAGATGGCGGACAGGAAGTTTGGCCAAATATGGCAAACTTGGTATCTATGTTCTCAGCGTGACCCAGCGAATCTATTGAGACCAGTGGCATTTCAATAGGCAGATGTATTCAAAGGTTATTAGCCTTTTTGGAAATGTTGTTATAACTTTTGACCACAAGGTGGCGCTGTTTCGAAACTTCTCACGCTCCTTCAGGGCATCGTGCTGATGACCCATACCATGTTTCGTAACAATCCATTCATGCGTTCTTAAAATACAGCATTTTAGCACAAAATTCAAAATGGCCGACAGCCAAAATGGCCGACATGGTAAAATTGGATATCAGTCGACTCAGCATGTTGGCCTGAATCTAACGAGACCAATTTGATGATTTTTGGGCAAACTGTTCAGAAGTTATAAGCAAAAATAGCCATTTTTCATATCTCCGGACCAGTAGGTGGCGCTGCGCCGAAACGCAGCATGTAGCCTCAAGTCATGCTTGTGATGACATGTGGCAAATTTGGTCTGAATCCAACAAAGCGTTGCGGAGATACAGCCTTACGTCTGTTTTCGCAAGCGCTACGTAAAATTTGTTTGTGGGTTTTTTCGAAAATTGCTAAGCGAATCAACTTGAATTCCATAACTTTTTGTCGGCATGGTCTGTAGATGATCTGATTCAATTTTCATGGAAATTGGAGCAACGGCCTAGGAGGAGTTCGAAAAAGTAGCTTTTTCGGAAAATTCAAAATGGCGGAAAACTTTTCATGGCGCAAAATGACGTCATTGGGTGCAATCGAATCATCACGAGGTCAGGAATCAGAGGAAAAAAGAATTTTGTTTCTAGCCCTTGTGGTTCAAAAGTTATTAGAATAAACATGAGTGAAACTTTGGACAGTTGGTGGCGCTAGAGGGAATGACTTAGACACACCAAAATTGGTGTATTTAATGTTGGGACTGTCCTCTATCCGAATGTCAAACCATTACAACTTTCCCGCGATCGGTTCTATGGGCTGCCATAGACTCCCAGAGCGGAAGAAGAAGAAGAATTATTTTTGGTACGGGAACAGATACAATAGGTGCCCGCACCTTCAGTGCTTGGCCCCTAAAAAGAAGCAGAATAAGAACCAGAACAGATACAATAGGTGCCCGCACCTTCAGTGCTTGGCCCCTAAATATAGCTGCAAGCAGCCATTACGGGGCCAAGCGCAAAAGCAGACGACGAGATATGCCTACATGGCTGAAAGTGTGAGACAAACTGCAGCAAGGAGCAATTAAAGACATTTGAAGATGAATTTTGGCAAAATGGTTGAAAAATCACATACAATAACTAAAAATATGATTATCACTTTCGACCAATAGGTGGCGCAGTTACGAAACTGATGTGATGTGGTCAGAGTGAAGTGACAATGACACATACAAAGTTTGGTGTCAATATGTGAAGGCATTGCAGATATAAAGCCTGAATAGTCATTTTGGCATCATGCCTCAACTTTGCCACTGCGGTATACGAAAACGGTTTCGTCTATCGACACGAAATCCATAACTTTTACTCGGCACGGTCTGGAGATGACACGATCCGATTTTGGTGAAAATCGGACGTTCGGTCTAGGAGGAGTTCGAAAAAGTAGGTTTTAAAAGAAAATAAAGATGGCGGACAGGAAGTTTGGCTGACTATGGCAAAATTGGTATCTATGTTTTCAGCATAACCCAAGGAATCTATTGAGATCAGTGTCATTACTATAGGCAAATTTATTCAAAAGTTATTAGCATTTTTGGAAATTTCATTATAACTTTTGACCAAAAGGTGGCGCTGTCTCATAAATTTTTGAGTGCCTTTAGGGCGTTGTACTGATGACCCATACTGAGTTTCGTAACGATACGTTCATGCGTTCATAAAATACAGCATTTTAGCACATAATTCAAAATGGCCGACAGCCAAAATGGCCGATATGGGAAAATTTGATATCAGTCAACTCAGTATGACGCCTTGAATCTAACGAGACCACTTTTGTGATTTTTGGACAAACCGTTCAGAAGTTATAAGCAAAAACATAAATTCTTCATATCTCCGGACCAGTAGGTGGCGCTGCGCCGAAACGCAGCATGTAGCCTCAGGTCATGCTTGTGATGACATGTACCAAATTTGGTCTGAATCCGATAAAGCGTTGTGGAGATACAGCCTTACGTCTGTTTTCGCAAGCGCTACGTAAAATTTATTTGCGCGGTATTCGAGAACGGTTATTCGAATCAACTTGAATTCCATAACTTTTGGTCGTCAAGGTCTGGAGATGATCTGGTTCATTTTTCGTGAAATTCGGAGCAACGGCCTAGGAGGAGTTCGAAAAAGTAGTTTTTTCGGAAAATTCAAAATGGCGGGAAAACTATTATGACGGAAAATGACGTCATAGGGTGCAGTCGAATCGTCATGAGCTCAGGAATCAGAGGAAAAAAGAATTTTGTTTCTAGCCCTTGTGGTTCAAAAGTTATTAGCATAAACATGAGTGAAACTTTGGACAGCTGGTGGCGCTAGAGGGAATGAGTCGGAGACTCCAAATTTGCTATGGTGATAGTTCAGGCTGTCCTCTATCACTGTGCCAATTTTCATAAGTTTCCCGCAAACGGTTCTATAGGCTGCCATAGACGCCCAGTCGGAAGAAAAAGAAAAAGAAAAAAAAGAAAAAGAAGAATAAGAACGGGAACAGATACAATAGGTGCCCGCACCTTCAGTGCTTGGCCCCTAAATAGCTGCAAGCAGCAATCACCGGGGCCAAGCGCAAGCAAGACGACAAGACATGCCAAAGTGGCTGGGAGTGTGAGACCCACTGCAGCAAGGAGCAATTAAAGACATTTGAAGATGAATTTTGGCAAAATGGTTGAAAAATCACATACAATAACTAAAAATATGATTATCACTTTCGACCAATAGGTGGCGCAGTTACGAAACTGATGTGATGTGGTCAGAGTGAAGTGACAATGACACATACAAAGTTTGGTGTCAATATGTCAAGGCATTGCAGATATAAAGCCTGAATAGTCATTTTGGCATCATGCCTCAACTTTGCCACTGCGGTATACGAAAACGGTTTTGTCTATCGACACGAAATCCATAACTTTTACTCGGCACAGTCTGGAGATGACACGATCCGATTTTGGTGAAAATCGGACGTTCGGTCTAGGAGGAGTTCGAAAAAGTAGGTTTTAAAAGAAAATAAAGATGGCGGACAGGAAGTTTGGCTGACTATGGCAAAATTGGTATCTATGTTTTCAGCATAACCCAAGGAATCTATTGAGATCAGTGTCATTACTATAGGCAAATTTATTCAAAAGTTATTAGCATTTTTGGAAATTTCATTATAACTTTTGACCAAAAGGTGGCGCTGTCTCATAAATTTTTGAGTACCTTTAGGGCGTTGTACTGATGACCCATACTGAGTTTCGTAACGATACGTTCATGCGTTCATAAAATACAGCATTTTAGCACATAATTCAAAATGGCCGACAGCCAAAATGGCCGATATGGGAAAATTGGATATCAGTCAACTCAGCACGACGACCTGAATCTAACGAGACCACTTTTGTGATTTTTGGACAAACCGTTCAGAAGTTATAAGCAAAAACATAAATTCTTCATATCTCCGGACCAGTAGGTGGCGCTGCGCCGAAACGCAGCATGTAGCCTCAGGTCATGCTTGTGATGACATGTACCAAATTTGGTCTGAATCCATTAAAGCGTTGTGGAGATACGGCCTTACGTCTGTTTTCGCAAGCTCTACGTAAAATTTATTTGCGTGGTATTCGAGAACGGTAATTCGAATCAACTTGAATTCCATAACTTTTGATCGTCAAGGTCTGGAGATGATCTGGTTAATTTTTCGTGAAATTCGGAGCAACGGCCTAGGAGGAGTTCGAAAAAGTAGGTTTTTCGGAAAATTCAAAATGGCGGGAAAACTATTATGACGGAAAATGACGTCATAGGGTGCAGTCGAATCGTCATGAGCTCAGGAATCAGAGGAAAAAAGAATTTTGTTTCTAGCCCTTGTGGTTCAAAAGTTATTAGCATAAACATGAGTGAAACTTTGGACAGCTGGTGGCGCTAGAGGGAATGAGTTGGAGACTCCAAATTTGCTATGGTGATAGTTCAGGCTGTCCTCTATCACTGTGCCAATTTGTATAAGTTTCCCGCAAACGGTTCTATAGGCTGCCATAGACGCCCAGTCGGAAGAAAAAAAAGAAAAAAAAGAAAAAGAAAAAGAAGAAGAAATATAGCTGCAAGCAGCAATCACCGGGGCCAAGCGCAAGCAAGACGACAAGACATGCCAAAGTGGCTGGAAGTGAGAGACCAACTGCAGCAAGGAGCAATTGAAGACATTTAAAGATGAATTTTGGCAAAATGGTTGAAAAATCACATACATTAACTAAAAATATGATTATCACTTTCGACCAATAGGTGGCGCAGTTACGAAACTGATGTGATGTGGTCAGAGTGAAGTGACAATGACACTTACAAAGTTTGGTGTCAATATGTCAAGGCATTGCAGATATAAAGCCTGAATAGTCATTTTGGCATCATGCCTCAACTTTGCCACTGCGGTATACGAAAACGGTTTCGTCTATCGACACGAAATCCATAACTTTTACTCGGCACGGTCTGGAGATGACACGATCCGATTTTGGTGAAAATCGGACCTTCGGTCTAGGAGGAGTTCGAAAAAGTAGGTTTTAAAAGAAAATAAAGATGGCGGACAGGAAGTTTGGCTGACTATGGCAAAATTGGTATCTATGTTTTCAGCATAACCCAAGGAATCTATTGAGATCAGTGTCATTACTATAGGCAAATTTATTCAAAAGTTATTAGCATTTTTGGAAATTTCATTATAACTTTTGACCAAAAGGTGGCGGTGTCTCATAAATTTTTGAGTACCTTTAGGGCGTTGTACTGATGACCCATACTGAGTTTCGTAACGATACGTTCATGCGTTCATAAAATACAGCATTTTAGCACATAATTCAAAATGGCCGACAGCCAAAATGGCCGATATGGGAAAATTGGATATCAGTCAACTCAGCACGACGCCCTGAATCTAACGAGACCACTTTTGTGATTTTTGGACAAACCGTTCAGAAGTTATAAGCAAAAACATAAATTCTTCATATCTCCGGACCAGTAGGTGGCGCTGTGCCGAAACGCAGCATGTAGCCTCAAGTCATGCTTGTGATGACATGTACCAAATTTGGTCTGAATCCGATAAAGCGTTGTGGAGATACGGCCTTACGTCTGTTTTCGCAAGCGCTACGTAAAATTTATTTGCGCGGTATTCGAGAACGGTAATTCGAATCAACTTGAATTCCATAACTTTTGGTCGTCAAGGTCTGGAGATGATCTGGTTCAATTTTTGTGAAATTCGGAGCAACGGCCTAGGAGGAGTTCGAAAAAGTAGGTTTTTCGGAAAATTCAAAATGGCGGGAAAACTATTATGACGGAAAGTGACGTCATAGGGTGCAGTCGAATCGTCGTGAGGTCAGGAATCAGAGGAAAAAAGAATTTTGTTTCTAGCCCTTGTGGTTCAAAAGTTATTAGCATAAACATGAGTGCAACTTTGGACAGCTGGTGGCGCTAGAGGGAATGAGTTGGAGACTCCAAATTCGCTATGGTGATAGTTCAGGCTGTCCTCTATCACTGTGCCAATTTTCATAAGTTTCCCGCAAACGGTTCTATAGGCTGCCATAGACGCCCAGTCGGAAGAAAAAAAAGAAAAAAAAGAAAAAGAAAAAGAAGCAGAATAAGAACCAGAACAGATACAATAGGTGCCCGCACCTTCAGTGCTTGGCCCCTAATAAGAACGGGAACAGATACAATAGGTGCCCGCACCTTCAGTGCTTGGCCCCTAATAATAAGAACCGGAACGAAAACAATAGGTGCCTCCGCACTTTCAGTGCTTGGCCCCTAAATATAGCTGCAAGCAGCAATCACCGGGGCCAAGCGCAAGCAAGACGACAAGACATGCCAAAGTGGCTGGGAGTGTGAGACCCACTGCAGCAAGGAGCAATTAAAGACATTTGAAGATGAATTTTGGCAAAATGGTTGAAAAATCACATACAATAACTAAAAATATGATTATCACTTTCGACCAATAGGTGGCGCAGTTACGAAACTGATGTGATGTGGTCAGAGTGAAGTGACAATGACACATACAAAGTTTGGTGTCAATATGTCAAGGCATTGCAGATATAAAGCCTGAATAGTCATTTTGGCATCATGCCTCAACTTTGCCACTGCGGTATACAAAAACGGTTTTGTCTATCGACACGAAATCCATAACTTTTACTCGGCACAGTCTGGAGATGACACGATCCGATTTTGGTGAAAATCGGACGTTCGGTCTAGGAGGAGTTCGAAAAAGTAGGTTTTAAAAGAAAATAAAGATGGCGGACAGGAACTTTGATTGACTATGGCAAAATTGGTATCTATGTTTTCAGCATAACCCAAGGAATCTATTGAGATCAGTGTCATTACTATAGGCAAATTTATTCAAAAGTTATTAGCATTTTTGGAAATTTCATTATAACTTTTGACCAAAAGGTGGCGCTGTCTCATAAATTTTTGAGTACTTTTAGGGCGTTGTACTGATGACCCATACTGAGTTTCGTAACGATACGTTCATGCGTTCATAAAATACAGCATTTTAGCACATAATTCAAAATGGCCGACAGCCAAAATGGCCGATATGGGAAAATTGAATATCAGTCAACTCAGCACGACGCCCTGAATCTAACGAGACCACTTTTGTGATTTTTGGACAAACCGTTCAGAAGTTATAAGCAAAAACATAAATTATTCATATCTCCGGACCAGTAGGTGGCGCTGCGCCGAAACGCAGCAAGTAACCTCAGGTCATGCTTGTGACGACATGTACCAAATTTGGTCTGAATCCGATAAAGCGTTGTGGAGATACGGCCTTACGTCTGTTTTTGCAAGCGCTACGTAAAATTTATTTGCGCGGTATTCGAGAACGGTAATTCGAATCAACTTGAATTCCATAACTTTTGGTCGTCATAGTCTGGAGATGATCTGGTTCATTTTTCGTGAAATTCGGAGCAACGGCCTAGGAGGAGTTCGAAAAAGTAGGTTTTTCGGAAAATTCAAAATGGCGGGAAAACTATTATGACGGAAAATGACGTCATAGGGTGCAGTCGAATCGTCGTGAGCTCAGGAATCAGAGGAAAAAAGAATGTTGTTTCTAGCCCTTGTGGTTCAAAAGTTATTAGCATAAACATGAGTGAAACTTTGGACAGCTGGTGGCGCTAGAGGGAATGAGTTGGAGACTCCAAATATGCTATGGTGATAGTTCAGGCTGTCCTCTATCACTGTGCCAATTTGTATAAGTTTCCCGCAAACGGTTCTATAGGCTGCCATAGACGCCCAGTCGGAAGAAAAAGAAAAAAAAGAAAAAGAAAAAGAAAAAGAAGAATAAGAACGGGAACAGATACAATAGGTGCCCGCACCTTCAGTGCTTGGCCCCTAATAATATAGCTGCAAGCAGCAATCACCGGGGCCAAGCGCAAGCAAGACGACAAGACATGCCAAAGTGGCTGGGAGTGTGAGACCAACTGCAGCTAGGAGCAATTGAAGACATTTAAAGAAGAATTTTGGCAAAATGGTTGAAAAATCACATACATTAACTAAAAATATGATTATCACTTTCGACCAATAGGTGGCGCAGTTATGAAACTGATGTGATGTGGTCAGAGTGAAGTGACAATGACACATACAAAGTTTGGTGTCAATATGTCAAGGCATTGCAGATATAAAGCCTGAATAGTCATTTTGGCATCATGCCTCAACTTTGCCACCGCGGTATACGAAAACGGTTTCGTCTATCGACACGAAATCCATAACTTTGACTCGGCACGGTCTGGAGATGACACGATCCAATTTTGGTGAAAATCGGACGTTCGGTCTAGGAGGAGTTCGAAAAAGTAGGTTTTAAAAGAAAATAAAGATGGCGGACAGGAAGTTTGACTGACTATGGCAAAATTGGTATCTATGTTTTCAGCATAACCCAAGGAATCTATTGAGATCAGTGTCATTACTATAGGCAAATTTATTCAAAAGTTATTAGCATTTTTGGAAATTTCATTATAACTTTTGACCAAAAGGTGGCGCTGTCTCATACATTTTTGAGTACCTTTAGGGCGTTGTACTGATGACCCATACTGAGTTTCGTAACGATACGTTCATGCTTTCATAAAATACAGCATTTTAGCACATAATTCAAAATGGCCGACAGCCAAAATGGCCGATATGGGAAAATTGGATATCAGTCAACTCAGCACGACAACCTGAATCTATCGAGACCACTTTTGTGATTTTTGGACAAACCGTTCAGAAGTTATAAGCAAAAACATAAATTCTTCATATCTCCGGACCAGTAGGTGGCGCTGCGCCGAAACGCAGCATGTAGCCTCAGGTCATGCTTGTGATGACATGTACCAAATTTGGTCTGAATCCGATAAAGCGTTGTGGAGATACGGCCTTACGTCTGTTTTCGCAAGCGCTACGTAAAATTTATTTGCGCGGTATTCAAGAACGGTAATTCGAATCAACTTGAATTCCATAACTTTTTGTCGTCATGGTCTGGAGTTGATCTGGTTCAATTTTCGTGAAATTCGGAGCAACGGCCTAGGAGGAGTTCGAAAAAGTAGGTTTTTTGGAAAATTCAAAATGGCGGGAAAACTATTATGACGGAAAATGACGTCATAGGGTGCATTCGAATCGTCATGAGCTCAGGAATCAGAGGGAAAAATAATTTTGTTTCTAGCCCTTGTGGTTCAAAAGTTATTAGCATAAACATGAGTGAAACTTTGGACAGCTGGTGGCGCTAGAGGGAATGAGTTGGAGACTCCAAATTTACTATGGTGATAGTTCAGGCTGTCCTCTATCACTGTGCCAATTTGTATAAGTTTCCCGCAAACGGTTCTATAGGCTGCCATAGACGCCCAGTCGGAAGAAAAAAAAGAAAAAGAAGAAGAATAAGAACGGGAACAGATACAATAGGTGCCCGCACCTTCAGTGCTTGGCCCCTAATTTTGGTACGGGAACAGATACAATAGGTGCCCGCACCTTCAGTGCTTGGCCCCTAATAATAAGGGAACCTTTTTGCCATTTATAGCGCCACCTATGGTCCGATCTGCATGAAACTCGGCACGCTTGTTCACCATGTCATGACACATATGCTCAGCGATTTTCGTGATGTTCTGAGTTTTTGTTTAGGATTTATAGGCTTTTGACTGTATTTTGCCCCGCCCATTTTCCAAATGACCCTGTTATAGCCAACCAAATGCAAAAATTCTACTTTTTTTCAAAAACTATTGATCGAGAGAGTCCAGAGAAATGTCCTAGACTGGTTTGGCTCCGGTCGGGCGAAAAACCAGGGACTAGTTCGCAAAAGTAGGTTTTGGACAAAATTCGACATAGCAGAATTTTTTTCTGGCCTAAATCGAAATCGGAGATGGCCATTTTGTCCGCCTTGAGCCAAGGATTCCAACGATTTGGGGCACTTGATCCTGGGACAAACGGTCTAAGAGCTATGATCAATTTTGAACTTTTGGTTGCTGTAGCGCCACCTATGGGCCATTCGGGGTCATACTCTGATAGGTTGTCCCCAAATTGAGGCCTACCATCTGGCCAGGTTTCACGTCTCTAGGCCTTACGGTTTGGCCTGCACGATGCGTTTTACGAATCCTTAATTACAATAGGGTTTCAGCATTTCATGCTTGAACCCCTAATAAGATTGAAGGCTTTTTGCCAGTTACAGCGCCACCTATGGTCCGATCTCCATGAAACTCTGCATGCTTCCTCACCATGTTCTGACACATATGCTCATCAATTTTGGTGAAGTTCTGAATTTTCATATGGGATTTATAGGCTTTTTAGTGTATTTTGCCACGCCCCTTTTCTAAATGACCCTGTTACAGCCACCCAAATGCAAAAGTTCAACTTTTTTTTCGATATTTATTGATCTAGAGAGTCCAGAGAAATGTCCTAGACTGGTTTGGTTCCGATCTGGTGAAAAACCTAGGACTAGTTTGCAAAAGTAGGTTTCGGACAAAATTCGACATAGCAGAAAATTTTTCTGGCCTAAATCGAAATTGGAGATAGCCATTTTGTCCGCCTTGAGCCAGGGATCACAGTGGTGTGAGACACTTGAGTCTAGGACAAACGGACTCTAGGAGTTATGGGCGATGTAGTACTTTTGCACTAAATCTGTAGCTGTAGCACAACGTAAAATTTGTTTGCGCGGTATTTGAGAACGGTTTGACGAATCAACACGAATTCCATAACTTTTTGTCGGTACAGTGTGGAGATGATACGATTCGATTTTGGTGAAAATCGGACAAACGGTCTAGGAGGAGTTCGACAAAGTAGGTTTTGACTGAAAATCAAGATGGCGGACAGGAAGTTCGGCCAAATATGGCAAACTTGGTATTTATGTTCTCAGCGTGACCCAGCGAATCTATTGAGACCAGTGGCATTTCAATAGGCAGATGTCTTCAAAGGTTATTAGCCTTTTTGGAAATGTTGTTATAACTTTTGACCACAAGGTGGCGCTGTTTCGAAACTTCTCACGCTCCTTCAGGGCATCGTGCTGATGACCCATACCATGTTTCGTAACAATCCATTCATGCGTTCTTAAAATACAGCATTTTAGCACAAAATTCAAAATGGCCGACAGCCAAAATGGCCGACATGGTAAAATTGGATATCAGTCGACTCAGCATGTTGGCCTGAATCTAACGAGACCAATTTGATGATTTTTGGGCAAACTGTTCAGAAGTTATAAGCAAAAATAGCCATTTTTCATATCTCCGGACCAGTAGGTGGCGCTGCGCCGAAACGCAGCATGTAGCCTCAAGTCATGCTTGTGATGACATGTGGCAAATTTGGTCTGAATCCAACAAAGCGTTGCGGAGATACAGCCTTACGTCTGTTTTCGCAAGCGCTACGTAAAATTTGTTTGTGGGTTTTTTCGAAAATTGCTAAGCGAATCAACTTGAATTCCATAACTTTTTGTCGGCATGGTCTGTAGATGATCTGATTAAATTTTCATGGAAATTGGAGCAACGGCCTAGGAGGAGTTCGAAAAAGTAGCTTTTTCGGAAAATTCTAAATGGCGGAAAACTTTTCATGGCGCAAAATGACGTCATTGGGTGCAATCGAATCGTCACGAGGTCAGGAATCAGAGGAAAAAATAATTTTGTTTCTAGCCCTTGTGGTTCAAAAGTTATTAGAATAAACATGAGTGAAACTTTGGACAGTTGGTGGCGCTAGAGGGAATGACTTAGACACACCAAAATTGGTGTATTTAATGTTGGGACTGTCCTCTATCCGAATGTCAAACCATTAAAACTTTCCCGCGATCGGTTCTATGGGCTGCCATAGACTCCCAGAGCGGAAGAAGAAGAAGAATTATTTTTGGTACGGGAACAGATACAATAGGTGCCCGCACCTTCAGTGCTTGGCCCCTAATAATAATAATAAGAACCGGAACGAAAACAATAGGTGCCTCCGCACTTTCAGTGCTTGGCCCCTAAAAAGAAGCAGAATAAGAACCAGAACAGATACAATAGGTGCCCGCACCTTCAGTGCTTGGCCCCTAAATATAGCTGCAAGCAGCAATCACCGGGGCCAAGCGCAAGCAAGACGACAAGACATGCCAAAGTGGCTGGGAGTGTGAGTAGGGTGACCACCATCAAACAAACCAAATGTGGGACGATTACTAAGTTTGTGTGGGACAATGTGGGACATGTTACCAACACTAAAAAATAACCTGAAACTGTTATATAATGTCTATCTAACTTAATAAAAACATTCGTATTCTGCCTTTCAGCTTTTTAAAATACTTTGTTCTTTAGTCCCTTCCAGAAAACACCATTACATAACATAACATGTCTTTATTTTACATGTCATTTAAGTTCAACATCACTGAGCCCAAAGGCAGCAGGCATCATGCAGATAACTATTTTTGAAACAGTTCTGACCAAGTCCAACTAAAATCCAACAAAATAAATAAAGAGAAAATAAAATAAAAAACAACATAAAATTAGTTAATTGACAGTCTTATATATTAAGAATCTATTAAACCAAAAACTTTTATATGTTTTAGAAAGGATGTGAATTAGAACAACCACAACAGGCAATAAGTTCTAACTCTGTTAAATTCACATTTTAATTTACCGAATTATCCATTCGTTTTCTGACAGGGAACACATGGAACGAATCACCGCTCCACATTTTGATTGACAGCCGACACAACCTACCAGTGACCGTGTTTACTCCTTTCATTTCAACCATTGGATAGGATTTTAAAAACGGCTGTTGTATTTGCACTTCGGACGAAGCGCTGTTAAATATAGGTGAAAAACTACGCCACAAAAATAATAAATAAAATGCTTTCTTAAAAAGGCAAAAGATCGTATGCACGTTTTCTTAATATGATCATTAAAAACCAACAGGCTGATGGAAATGCGGGACATTTTCTCAATATGCGACGTGCGGGACAAGGGGTGAATATGCTGTGCGGTACAACGCAAAGCGGGACGGGTGGTCACCCTAAGTGTGAGACCCACTGCAGCAAGGAGCAATTAAAGGCATTTGAAGATGAATTTTGGCAAAATGGTTGAAAAATCACATACAATAACTAAAAATATGATTATCACTTTCGACCAATAGGTGGCGCAGTTACGAAACTGATGTGATGTGGTCAGAGTGAAGTGACAATGACACATACAAAGTTTGGTGTCAATATGTCAAGGCATTGCAGATATAAAGCCTGAATAGTCATTTTGGCATCATGCCTCAACTTTGCCACTGCGGTATACGAAAACGGTTTTGTCTATCGACACGAAATCCATAACTTTTACTCGGCACAGTCTGGAGATGACACGATCCGATTTTGGTGAAAATCGGACGTTCGGTCTAGGAGGAGTTTGAAAAAGTAGGTTTTAAAAGAAAATAAAGATGGCGGACAGGAACTTTGATTGACTATGGCAAAATTGGTATCTATGTTTTCAGCATAACCCAAGGAATCTATTGAGATCAGTGTCATTACTATAGGCAAATTTATTCAAAAGTTATTAGCATTTTTGGAAATTTCATTATAACTTTTGACCAAAAGGTGGCGCTGTCTCATAAATTTTTGAGTACTTTTAGGGCGTTGTACTGATGACCCATACTGAGTTTCGTAACGATACGTTCATGCGTTCATAAAATACAGCATTTTAGCACATAATTCAAAATGGCCGACAGCCAAAATGGCCGATATGGGAAAATTGAATATCAGTCAACTCAGCACGACGCCCTGAATCTAACGAGACCACTTTTGTGATTTTTGGACAAACCGTTCAGAAGTTATAAGCAAAAACATAAATTATTCATATCTCCGGACCAGTAGGTGGCGCTGCGCCGAAACGCAGCAAGTAACCTCAGGTCATGCTTGTGACGACATGTACCAAATTTGGTCTGAATCCGATAAAGCGTTGTGGAGATACGGCCTTACGTCTGTTTTTGCAAGCGCTACGTAAAATTTATTTGCGCGGTATTCGAGAACGGTAATTCGAATCAACTTGAAATCCATAACTTTTGGTCGTCATAGTCTGGAGATGATCTGGTTCATTTTTCGTGAAATTCGGAGCAACGGCCTAGGAGGAGTTCGAAAAAGTAGGTTTTTCGGAAAATTCAAAATGGCGGGAAAACTATTATGACGGAAAATGACGTCATAGGGTGCAGTCGAATCGTCGTGAGCTCAGGAATCAGAGAAAAAAAGAATGTTGTTTCTAGCCCTTGTGGTTCAAAAGTTATTAGCATAAACATGAGTGAAACTTTGGACAGCTGGTGGCGCTAGAGGGAATGAGTTGGAGACTCCAAATTTGCTATGGTGATAGTTCAGGCTGTCCTCTATCACTGTGCCAATTTGTATAAGTTTCCCGCAAACGGTTCTATAGGCTGCCATAGACGCCCAGTCGGAAGAAAAAGAAAAAAAAGAAAAAGAAAAAGAAAAAGAAGAATAAGAACGGGAACAGATACAATAGGTGCCCGCACCTTCAGTGCTTGGCCCCTAAAAAGAAGAATAAGAACGGGAACAGATACAATAGGTGCCCGCACCTTCAGTGCTTGGCCCCTAATGAACAAGACACCCAAAGCCCTGTTATTTAATCCCATTCCAAATACGTGTTTCATTTTTTTTCTTTAATACAGTAGGCTACAGACATGTGTTTTTATATATAAAAATTACATAGCCTAATCCAGAGAGATCGCACTGTCAGAGAGTTTGGGAATCCTCACACATTATTTATACACATAAAAACACGAAATCAGATATTTAAATTCAAACATTTTAAAAGAGAACAATCCATCACGGTTGGTTAAACCAATGAGTATTAAGCTGTGTCCTCAGCAAGTCGTTTCCCATCATGCTTTTGATCAGCGCAGTCGGTGGAGAGCAACTGCGTGCAACTGCAGAATCCCACAGGTGCGGCTTGCGCTCGCGAGAGTTTTTTGACATACCGGTACGTCAACATGACATCAGAGCCAGGCGGACCGCACTCGGACACTTTTCTAACCGGCATCCATCTCGCGCCGATCGGTTCTGCGCATATTTTGCTCATCTCAAACAAGCCTAATGATGTGCACGAATAAATCATTTATAATAAATAATTTTTTTAGACATGTTAGGCTAGGCTAATTTTTTTATTTCATGGTGGTTTTAAGTCATTAATCACTAATACATTTTCCATTTAGTGAGTTTGACCGCTGTCTGACAGAGTTGAACCGAATTATGAACGAATTTCTCAAACGCATCGTAAGCCTAAATTGATCGTAGAGAAACGCAGCCCAGATAAATTTAACTTAGGTTTCAACAGATGTATGTATATCTGTGCGCTATTCTTCTAAGGTGAGTGAGTGAGTGCACTTTTGAAGGCTTAGAGTTCGACGTGAAAGTGGTCTCGGTAAAACAGACAAGTCAGAAAACTTCCTTTAGATTCCAGAAAGAATCAGGCAACCTGTCGGAGCTTTACATGTGTGTGTATCTGGCGTCCCCTCACCGAGCCTCCCTCCCCTACACGAGGATTACAAGTGGCGTTCAATGAGCTCGACTCCACCGCGCTCGCAAGCAGACACATGCGCTCTTCACTAGACAAAGACAATGAGCTGTCACACCTTTAAAATGACTCCTATGTGTTCAGATTGAAAGAAATGCTGAAAGGAAAATCCAGGGAGCGAAAAATCGGTCTGTTGTGCAGTAGGAAACCGCTGCTGAAACAAGACTACCTGTGGACACTGTAGTGAGACAACAGCAGCCAGCGGCGATTTCAATCTTCCGGCGGAACACACAACACATATTTATATGGCAAAGTTCCTCGCCGAGCTGCTAGGATGTACACTGCCCGAAAAAGGAGCATCTCCCATCTTCGAGGTGAGATTAAAATGCGTCTTGTAGTATGGTTGTTGAAGCTATTAAAGTGATGCTCAGGTTAGTGGAGGCAGACTGGTACCTTCACAGCAGTTTGTTAACGCTGCTGCCACACAATGGGTGGCTCACCTGAGCAGTGAAATAATGGTTCAAGCTTAGGTTATAGCCTATCATGTTTACCTAAACAAACACATACAAATATTTGCATGTATAAAATAGCGTTTTCGGGTGGATATGAAACCTAAATCGTTAACTTAAAAGGTAATTGAAAGGAGACCTGATGTCCTTAAGAAGCTCCAGATTGTATTTGGGTCAGTGTGTCAGGGGAAATTGCACCTGTACACAAAACAGCATATCTGGAACCTCTAACACAAAATGGGGAGATGGATAGCATGACATGTAAGATTAGTTATTGAAGTCTGTGTCCAAAAGATCCATTTAATAAATTTTGTCAAAACAGCCTACAAACCAATATAACTAAATTTACTGCAAATCATGATTCTAATTGGGCTTTCTTTGTAATATGAAAACTGCATGAATCAGTCCGATTCTTTTAATTTACAGGTGTACTTTGCACTGTACTGCTGCTTCAACTGTGCAGTCAATGGATTATGAATAAGCACAAATATACTTTGTATCCTGGTAAACCCCCACATATGCGTGCACCTTGTGAGTGCAACACATTCCATGTCTTATGAAAATATGTTTGTTTGGATGGTTTGTTTATCATGTCAGCTGTTGCTTGATTTACTTTATAATCCCCCAGATCAAGCCATTTCAAATCAGTGTGTGAGCACCAAATGAATATGCTTTTCAATTATCTCTTGAAATGTGTTGGGTGATGGTCATAATCAGCCCGTAATGGCAGTTCCATTGAGTGAAGAACAACTGCAGTACGGTGGTGTTGAGGGATTAGCGCCCGGGCCGTTATATAAGAGAATATTCTGTTTGAATCTGCACAAAGCCATCAGATCAGCCTTTGCCTCTAATCTCATCATGCCTTTCTTCCCCTTGTGTTGCTGTTTATTTTTTAAACTCTCTGTGTGTCTTGTGTCCTGCTGGTTTGCGTTTATCTTAATTGATCTGTTTCTTTGATTAGGGAATGTAAGGCCTACAGAGTCGTTTATTGTTGTTGGGTTTAGTCAAATTTAGGTTTAAGTCTGTTGAGTGCAGTTTGTTTTGGTTTGACTTTAGTTTAAAATGGATCAACACTTTCTGTTCATAAAAAAAAAGTTTGAAAGCAAGTGTTGTCATAATTTCAGCAGAAATACTTTAGGAAATATCTTAGCCAATATGGGATATATTGGCCTTTGGTCAAAAGAGTTGAGAGCCACTGGGTTAGAGATTAGTGGTTAGATTAGATTTGTTTTTTTTTGTATTGGTTGTTTTAAATTTGACATGGTGTGTGTTTTTGTAGCTTACTTGGGCTCAGGAATCAGCTTTCTGATAATGTACAGTATAAGAGTTGAAATGATTGGAGAATGTGGCTGGTCAGATTACTGTGGTGTGGAGGGCGTAGGTGTTAACATTTACATTTATGAATTTAGCAATTTGGCAGATGCTTTTATCCAAAGCGACTTACAAAAGAAGAACAAAGCATTAGTCAAAGAGCCAACAATCATTGTTGTACACAATGCCAGGTTTATTAGACAACTTAGGAAACCAGCTAGAAATGCAAAAAAAAAAGCATTTTTTTTTTTAGTGTAAGTGCATTAGAGTGTGAGGTCATTGAATGTTGAGTTGGCTCAGATCTGGTCCTCATTAGTATCCTGTGGTCACTTGTTTGACACTCAGCATGTGATTGAGTCAGGCAAGGTGAGCACACATGCACACACACAAACATCACACACACCCACGCTTTGCCCCCCACATGCACGCACGGCTGCAAATATTTAGCAAAAATTTAATATTTTCAGTTTAATTTGTATTTGCAAGCATCCTAATATAATTTTTATACATTTTATAGCAAAGTTTTATAATTTAAAACAAGTTGATTAAACCTAACAAAATGATGGATTAATTCATTTATCAATTTTTACAGCATTTAAGCCATTTTAGTGTTCTAGTCAGTGTTCTCGACAGGCCATTTCATAGTGGACACTGCAATGATGCATGCCAGCCAAAACTGAACCCATTTCTTCCCTTAAACTGACTATTGCTGGGTAATTGACTCGATTGGTGTGAGCTTAGAAATGACTGGACGTTATAAGAATAATTTATTCTGCAATCTCTGTCTTTTTATCTGGAATGTTGCAGCTTTCTTTAAAGCTAAAGCTGTTGTCAATTAGATACAAACACACTTCGCTACTCTAGTTTGACATGTAAAATTGCAAATGCAACTAGTTCTCTCAAAATCCCTTTTTTACATTCATTCAAACAAGGGTAAAACACAACTTTATATTAGTATTAGTACATTCGGTTTTGGTATGGTTTGATTGAGTGGATAAGCATTGAGTATCCAGTGTTTATTTTAAGTGTGCAGAGATAAACTCATATAGAAACGATGTTTTTTTAATGTTAACTCTTTCTCCTAGTGCTTCCACTGTGAGGCAGTATTTAGAGAGGCAATCTCAAAAGTGAGAACCACTGTTTACCATTCAGTTTTGATGTGTTGTTTTGACACTGAAATCTGCTTAATATGTTGGTTTCATGCAGAAGTGAGAAGAAAACGTGCTGCTTTTTTCTAACTTGTCAAAGGGATAGTTCACCCAGAAATTAAAATTTTAATTAATTACTTACCCTCATGTCGTTCCAAACCTGTAAGGCGTTCATTATGAATTGAGCGGTTTAGTCCAAAATTTTCTGAAGAGACAAGATCGCTTTATATGATGAAGAGATTTCATTTAGGCTTTTACTCACAAATAAACATTCATCAGCTTACACATGAATTATGGTAAACGGAAGCTCAAGCATGTTCACTTGACGTGCAGCCAATGAGGTTCATTCTTGTGTTACGCTGCACGTTAGAGCTTCTGCAAGAACCAATGAGGTTCATTCTCGTGTTACGCTACACGTTTGAGCTTCTGCAAGAACCAATGAGGTTCATTCTCGTGTTACGCCGCACGTTTGAGCTTCTGCAAGAACCAATGAGGTTCATTCTCGTGTTACGCCGCACGTTTGAGCTTCTGCAAGAACCAATGAGGTTCAATCTCGTGTTACGCTGCACGTTTGAGCTTCTGCAAGAGATTTGTTCTGGTAAGTCAAGCAGGTTCGGTTGAGCTTCAGTTTATGTTCATATAATCATATAATTTGATCGTTTCTCTTCAGAAAATGTTGGTCTAAACCGCTCAATTCATATGGATTAGTTTTATGATCTATTTATGAACTTTTTGAAGCATCAAAGTTTCAGTTGCGTAGCTGTCAATAAAGGGACAGAAAGCTCTCAGATTTCATCAAATGGATCTTAATTTGTGTTCCGAAGATGAACGAAAGGCTTAGGGGTTTAGAACAACATGAAGGTGAGTAATTAATGGGTGAACTATCCCTTTAATTTAATGAAAAAGGAGAACAACTGGTCATTATTACTTCCTTCACAAAACTTCCTTACGTATAGAGATGAGTGTGATCAGTGCGGTTATTAGATGCGAGTTCTCAAGGGGATATGGAGTTACAGACAGCTCAGCATACAGAACGGATGCTGCAAAGATGATGCCTTAGCCATTCTCAGCCTGATCAGCATATTTGAATTTCTGCATATATTTTAGGAATAACACAAGAGACAATCACTGGAAGATAACAATTTCCAGACAGTGGAAGCAAGTGACCTTTAAGATATCAAACTGTTTACAAAACGTTAGTAAGAAATGTCATGGATTCAACAGAATATGCTGATTATTTTTACAATATCTGTTGAACAAATAACTTAAAGGTTGTGAAAGATTGCACATTTTTCTAAACTCAAGAATGCTTTGATGAAACACTTCTGAGTGTGTGATGTTAGTGTACTCATCTGTTTGGACAATGGACTGACATTTATGCTTGTTCCTCAGTTTTACACATTTTTCATTGTCCCTCTGTCATCTTTAGAATGAAATATTAGTTATAGGACAGAAAGAGACATAAAGCATCTTGTTTTTAATGGATTTTCAGTGCAGCACAACAGGACCTTTGAGTGTAGCGTGTCCTATTGTATGTCAGAAACATGTGACCTACCCCCCCTTTCACCCAAAAGTCTGTTGGTGGAAGTTAAATTCATAGATGATTCAATGTCCTTCAGCATTGAGTGTGCTTTGTTCTACAGCTGAAAAGCTGAAACTAGCATGTTTGAGTTTAAACATGATTGACTCAAGAAAATAAAATGCTGTGCAAAATAATGTGCAAAGTAATGGCTTTCGCCACAATCAGTCATGAGGTAACCACAAAACCATTTTTTTTTCGTAGAGGAAGGGAATATAGTTTATGCTGAGTGTACAGAGTCGTGCGTGTTTTGTTTTTTCGTCTTCATTCTGTGTTGGTGGTCTAGTTAAGCATTTTGTATTGCTTTGTAAATACAGCTCTGTCTGTATCACTGTTGTTCTTTTTTCTATGACTGTGTGAGTGCTGGAAATTAATTTGACCCTATTTTCTTTTTTCATGTCTTTATGCTGATTTGTTTTTTTGTGTGTCAAAAGCTCAGTGTTGATAGTGCTACAGTACTTCTTTACTATTACTAAAAATGAAATTTCTGCCGTGCCCTCATTCATTTAATTCTAGTAGTATGACTTTCTTGCATGGTGCACAAGAGGAGTTATCTAGAAGAAAGTTTAGTTTTTTTTCCATCGGATGAAAGTGAACTGACCACCCTTTTATATATACAACCATCAAAGTGTTTCCAGACGCAAAGGTTAAATACAAGATCTAAGTAAAATGTTAAAGTATCACCAATCATGAATTTCTCAGACCATGTAAACACACTGTTACCAATTTGTGGCTTTAAATTTACATGATTATGGAGTAACTGTTATTTGTTAGAAGTCATGTTTTAATGTAAATTATTCATAGCTGCTTTAAACCATTAAGGTTTATAATACCATCATAATTGCATTGGGAAAAATATGGAAATCTGTTCAGACAGTATACTGGCTTATAATAATTATAATCTTGATAATTGCTAATATAATGGTTTAAATTACGTTTTAACGTAATTATGTGCTTCTCATGTAGGAATGATTTCATTTTCGTAAATGTATTCTCTAAGGTCTGCGTTTGTCATACAGTATGTGCAGCTATTTTCTGCTGAAAGGGCTTTGAAGGCTTTATCTCTTTTTGTGCCTATTAAGAGTTTTTAATTGACCTTCATTGACTCTTATCTGAGGCAATTTCCATTTTAATGAAAGAGTTTTGACTTTGGGGTAACGGATCCCTCTTTCTTGGGCGTAATTCTGGCTTTTCACTTTAAGACATAAGCATACTGAGAATAGAGTATAGTTATACTCCTTTATACCCAGACCATTATTGTTTATTGATTGTTTTCTGTTAAAATAGTTAATATTTTTAGTGTTGATTATGGTGATCAAACATCAACATCACATTATGTCCAAAGATACACCGGAATGGTTGTCTTCAGATGCTCTAACACGCATTCAATGCTCTATTTTTTTCATCTTTCCTCTCACAGTGAATTAATTTGAAGGATTTTTTTCCCTGGGAAAACAGGGAAAGCCTCGGTTTTGTTTCTACAGCATAATCTCATCAAACAACGCTTCCCTTGGAGACCTTCTCCTCCCGATGCCGTGTGTCAATCTTCTTTGTGTCTCGTTAGTCATGAACAAAGGCCCCGCTCAATCCACCTGCTGTTTGGAACGGGGAATCATCAGGCTCAAGGTCTCAAAAGAGAGACATGTCACTCACACATAACAAGCTAATCAGCAAAGATCTTGGCGGCGAATTACGCGAAGGGACTTACAATGGAAAAGGTGCTTGCCAAAAAGATTTTTAATGAATACTTGGTTGCCTGCATATTGTAACTAATGCCTCTTGTGCTTTCATAAGCAGCTGTGTTTCTAAATCATAGGAAGCTCTCTCAACCTAAATAATAAGAGCTAATTTGCACAAACCTTGGCTAATTTGTATAAACTCTGTTTCAGTCCTCTCAAATACGCCACAAGGGGGCTCTGTACATTTCTAAACTCTGTCTAAAGACCCACTTTGAAAAGTGATAAACCCATCAAGTGATAAATTAAGTTGTGCATTACAACACTGACTTAGTGTTTTAGAAATGTTTTGTCTTTCATGGAAAGGTGTAGTGGGGTCCAAATGTCTGAGAGCACTATTATTATTATACTTTTTTTTTTTTTTTTGCATTTGTCTAATTTAATACTTTAATTATATATATATATATATATATATATATATATATATATATATATATATATATATATATATATTGCACAATACAATTTCAGTTTGAACATGTAAAAGAACAGCTGATCCTTGTACAAAGGGCTTCACGTGGTTAATTAACTTATTTGATTAGTGACCAAGACATTAAATCCTAAAACTAAATCCAAGGTTTATTAAAAGCTGGCATTCAGAATCTATATAAAACCTGGACATAAATAAAGTTTTTGGATTTATATAGATTCTGAATGCCAGCTTTTCAATGTTATTCTGACCTCTACCATCTTCAGTCATCAGATCTCCATCTGTTAAATATGCCTTTTAACAGTGCTTTTGTAATTATATGAAAGCTTCAATATTTCAGTGAGCCTTCAAGAGCAAGACTGGGGTAGTAAAATATCTCATTGGCTTTCTCTCAAGACCTTTCTCAAGATGTCAAGGTAATTCATCCTGAACTGTGAAGAAAAAAAAAAAAAGACCCTCTATGTTATTTAGTCCTTTTGTTTTATGAGGCATGTTCTGTGCATTTGCTGCCTGTCACACACTGTGAGAGAGGACTCACAGCTGGGCAGACCAGAGGTGAGCAGACACTGCCAGGACATCAGATGTTAGTGCACTGATGGGACCTCAGCCTGCCGTATCTCATCCCCATGACAGCCATGCACTCCGTCACCCTGACGCTGATAAAATGGATGCCCGCTGGATGGAGCGGCTGCCTCTGTGCTATCCACACTTTCACCAGGCTTGACCGTCTGCGTCAGCCAAGGTCAGCTTAATGTAAGTGCTGGTGCTCGTCTGCTTGAAAAGAAGGGAATGAAAAGGGATGGTGTGTGATAATGTGGTAACATACCTCCTGTTTAAATAGTTGAACTGCTTTTAAGAAAATATTTATATTAATTCTGTCAGCGAATTACGAAAGTCCTCTGAAATATTCTGCATAGCTTTGTTTGACCCTGATGAAGAAACACTTTGGTATTTGATTGTCTACAAGTGTCTCCAAAGCAGCTGTTGCTATGAAAGCATTACTACCGGTATTAACAGTTTTACTCCTCCATATAAACCCTGTAGGGCATATATTTATATATTACCATTTAAAGTTTTGTTTTGGTATCAGTATATATTTGTTTAATATGAAAGACATTAATTAAATTGATCAAATGTGACAGTAAAGACATTTAGTGTTACAATTTCTTGTTTCTTTTTTGTTTTCTTTTTTTACGTTTCTAATTATCAAAGAATCCTGAACAAAACCGTTTCTACAAAAATATTTCTGTCATGACAACTTGGTATGGTAATGGGTAGGGGTGTGCGATATTGACAAAAAATTATATCTCTATTTTCTGTGATTTTCTCGATGATAATTAGACGACATTTTGCTGAGTGTGTTAATTGTTGGTACCTTGGCAGGTTTAGGGCTGCCGTGGACAGCTGACTTCTAAAGTTTTAAAAATTGTCCATATTTTGTGTGGTGGTTAGTTCTCAGCAGTGACAGACTTTTTTATGGGCATTTTTTAACCTAATTAAATGTATGCATCATCGTTTGTGTCAAATTCTTAATTAATAAATTCAATTAGAATAATAAGACACAATAGGGCTGTTGCCAATCAAATGAAGTCAGTATAAACAAAATTAATCTTTTCAATGCAGAGGAAACACAGAATCTACAACTGAAGTGGCATTTAGATGCATTTACACATACTGTTTAATGCAACTCTGAGGGACATGAATGCATTTAAACTGCAGTTAAAAATGCTTAAATAATGTGTTGTTTTAAACACAAAACGTTGAAAATGGATATATTGAGATTATAAAAAAAAAAATGAAAAGATACTTTAAATATGAAATTAAAACCGCCAGTAGGTGGTTTCAAGTCACTGTTAATGAGTTAGTCATTGGGCCCTATCAATGCAGCGCCAGGCTGAAAAATGTTTTTTGCTTGTTTCAGCCTGACGCAGTTATCATTTTCACGTCCTGCGCCACGTTGTTTAAATAGCAAATGCATTTGTGCCCATCTGTTCGCCCATGGGTGTGCTTGTCTGAAAACGAGGCGTGTTCAGGCACACATACACTCTGCTTATTACATACACAGGGACATGCAGCAGCACACAAACATGCCAAATATTAAAAATAAAAGGATGTAAAATGTAAAACCTCGCGCACGAGCAGATCCGTTTCCTTTTTAGAAAAGCATTCAGTCTTTCCGCTTGCAATTTCCGCCATGTAAATAGCAATCCGCCATGGCGCATGCAAAACTGGCTTTTAAAGGGAATGGGAGATGAGACTCCTGAATGTTTATTGCATGTTGTGCCCAAAATACATCCATTAATCATTAAGAGAATAGGGACAACCCTTTTAAACCATGCGCCGGGTGTGCTGACCATTTTCCCCATTGTTAAATTAGCAAAAATGAATTCGCACTTAGGGCGTGCACTTGCGTCGTGCGCTTTAGACCATGCGCTTAGATCCTTAAAACCGATTAATTTAAACGGCTGATTCATTCAGGAACAATCTTAATGAGTGAGTAATTAAAACATTCATTCAAAGTCAAACTATTCGTTGATTCACGCAATGTGTTGCTCAAAGACGCAAAACAATCCTGTGGCTTTGTTTGGAACTATTTTCGTTGGCGAAATAGAGCAAAAACAGGCAATATTACCTAAAATGTAAGTCACTAAATATGAACTTCTTTTTTATTGAACTGTTGTATAAAATCTGTATTACATTTGTAATCATTTTGATATTTGGAGAAAAAACTGCACTCTTCATGAGATATTAACTATATTAAATTATATAAATATAAAAGACATACAGGGGTATTTTTGCCTTATCTTGAATATTGGGTGCATTCTAAATGCTTTTTAGTAGACTATAACATGATGTGGGACTTGCGGGACTTGCTACTGCCAGTACATGCTGTACAATATAGCAGCATGAATGCATGCATGAAAGATCTATATATCTATATAGGTGGATCTGGGGAAGTTGGAGGTTTTCAGAAAGGGTAACTTCAAAGTTATTTGAAGGTCGAGCATGCAAGCTCATTGGCTATTGATAAAGCAGAACCCAATCAGCTGTGCTCTGAATGAGTTGATTGCAACCAGTTTGAGTTAAGGACCTATAAGCCTGCACCATCTAGACTTTCGTGACAGAACTTTGTATTAAGCAGCACAACTGTTATCAACACCAAGCATTAAAATAAATATTTCTTGAGCATCAAATCAGCACATTAAAATGACACTGAACAGTGAACACTGTCTTAATTGCTGCTGAAAACTTAAATTGTAACAATAAAAAAAATGTTATTGTGTTTACTGTATTCAAATAAAGGATCAATGTTAAGCAGGTTAGCACGACCCAGTTAGCCTATTGTAACACAAATTGGATTTAAAGATGACAAATTGCTTATTTCTTGCTGCAAGCCGCAATTGAGACGATTGGAAATGTTAATGGATAACCTTCTCTACTCATTATGGACCTGGATTTAATGTGTTTACATTTTAAAGGAGCTGCATTTGTTGATCATTTGTGCGCTATAAAAACAACAGCTATTTGAGAAATGTATTGTCTACAAATGCTATGAATTGTACTTAAACATTCATTGTCTTGAGTAACAGCCACTGAACTGAACTATTATTCATGCTGCATTTGAATTTGCTTTTGAGAGTACTTGATTGTATTAATTACAGCACTTTATTGGGTTTCTTTGCCATTTACTGTAATTATATTCTGCTCATATATGCCCATTTGATCCTCGCCGTCCTTGACATTTGTGTCTTGCATATAGATGCTTTTACTTCATTATCTCAGTCTGGGGTTTGGTTTGATTGGCACTTGGCATTAAATGTGTTAATGATGTCAGCACCCCCTCCCAACCACACCTATTTAACAAAAATGCTAAAAACATAAGCTGAAGACTCCTTTCATACAGCCTTATTTGTCTTCTAGAGGTGCATCTAATGTGCCGTGTTTTCTATCCATGAAGTATTGGGTAAAAAACAGAGAAAATTGTTTGTATTGTTAGTCAAATGTTGCATTTGAATGCAAATGCACCACCACCATTATATCTCCTCTCCTTGAAATGTAAGATCAGACTAGGGTTATCAGCTGTTTTGAATACTTAAAGCACAGCTTCTATAAAAAGGTGCATGAACATTGCAAAACTGAAGAAAAAAACACGGTAAAAAAATCTAACTGTAAAAAAATACATAGTGCATACAAATTTTAAATGTGAAATTGTCATTAGATTGAATTGGAACAATTTAACCTGCTTTTCCAGGTTTTAATATAACTGACGTAAAGAAAGTTATGACCATTTTTAAAATAAATGCGATGGCTAATGCCGGGGACACACTTAACGACTAGTTGAAATATTCTAAGACTGAACTGAACACACTTACCATTTCCAACGACTGGAAAATATTTGAAACACCGACTGTGAACGCAACTGTCTCAGACGCACGTTTGGGCATGATCAGTCGTAAGTATCAAATCACATTCATAATTGGCCTTACAGTCGTTAAGTGTGTCCCTGGATTAACTTGACTATAGTAAGACTATCTAAGCATTTTGTGCGACTGGCCCCTCTTGGCAACTGTAGACCTGGAGAAAGCTCTATGTCTTATGTCATAAACTTACACACACACACTCACACACACACACACGCACACACTGGAGGAGGCGTTTAGCCTCTCAGGCAGAGTCACAATGGAGTGTGACAGAGATTCTGTAGACCAGCCCAAAAACATGCACATAGCAGGCTGCTGTGGTAACTAGGCAACCGGGCTCCCTCATAATGAAGAACTCTTATGTGACGTGGTTTCTGTTTGCAATTGTCTGTCCTCTCTCATGATTTGTGCATGTTTCGCTCTCAGATATTGAGATTACTGATGAATTTACATGGGCAGCAGTTTTCTGTGATATTGATTTGAATCGAAATGTTGTTTTTTTTTATTTTATATTTGCCTATTAGGTAAATAAAATGTAAGCTCTTGCGGAAAGGTTCATCATCTTTAATGGGTTGGAGCAGGTGTTGTTACCCCAGGCCCCATGTTTTGTCTACATCAGCTGAATAAATTTACTCTAGAGTCACAAAATCAACAGTTAATTGCTTTGTCCCATGGAGAGCGGTGGTCACTGGTTCAGGTCGGTGTTCAAATCTTTGGTTTAGATGCTCATTGAGTGAGGTTGTTAGAGTGGTGTGTGTTAAGAGAGACTATATGAGGTTCATTTTTGATTTTGTGAGGAGGCATAATTTTTTGAGTCAGTTAAGGTATTTTTGTGTGTGTTGATGCAGCTGCTGAAATTCAGGCTCTGAGCAGTAAAGGACTGCATACTGTTTATGAGCCTTGTCTTTGGAAAGAAAATCCAAGCTTGTTTGTCTTTACACGTCATGTTTGAAACGCGACTGTGGCGAGCAGGACGAGGTCGAGGGACGTGAGAGAGCGGAGCGAGATTAATGATGAGCGACACCTGCGCGACGCACCGGTCTCGGTCCGCTCTCTCACGTCCCTCGACCTCATCCTGCTCGCCACAGCGACATACAGGTTTCATCATATACTTACAAAAAAAAACACGCTCCTAAGGCTGGAATACTCTACAATATGAATTTTGTCTACCAATGTTGATAAAATTCAGAACCTGTCTGATGACTGAGGGCATGGCCCTCTAATGCCCCCTGAATACCCCTCATTAGCGCCGGCCCCGTTTGTCGTGTCGTGTAGTCTAGCCTTTAGGAACATAAAAACACATCATAAAACATAAATATATGATAATAGTCTTAAAAAATATCGCATTTAATTTTTCTCTTGCTCACTCACTGTCCCTCCGCTTATCCTCTCAAATTTTTGGGCCCGTTCTTAAAGATTCTAAGAATCCTCTCAGAAAACTTCTAATTTAGCTTAAAAACTTCTACGTTGGAGTCTTAGCTTCCGAGCGATTCGGGACCGATCTGAGAGCAACTCCGAGCAAGGAAAAGACAAAAACTTTCATCTTAGTGAGGAGGCGGGGCTGACCCCATTGCTATCTATGACACAATTGTTTGAAGACTGTGATTGGTTGGTTGTCCAAGAAGGAAAAAAAAGAGCGATATTAAGTATAGGGTCTACTCACACACACATTTTATATATATGTATATAAATCCTTTTTTTTTTTTACCATGCTGTTAATTTCCTATAAGGCATTTAATTGGCTTAGAATGTAAAAACTGTTCCACTCTTTCCAGTTACACTGATTGCTGTCTATTTAAGTGGTGGTTTGAATGTTGGTTTTAATGTAGCAAACATGGAATAAAAAACAAGAAGGATGAGAAAGCCCAACTGGACAGAGGAACAGTGTTTACTGTTAGCCCAGTTAGTGGATGAACACAAGGCCATCCTTAAAGGAAAATTCGGGCCGGGTGTCACAGCACGGGGCAAGAAGCAGACGTGGGAGCTTATAGCGGTTAATAATAAATTATTATCGGTTCATCCCCCCTGATTGTGCGCACCAGGAAAGTCTGCTATCATAAATGCAGTAGTTTGAGCCTGCAAGGTGGGAATGTCCAGTGTAAACGAAATGAACTGCAACACAATAAGATGTTCTGAAAGTGCTGTAATTGTTTGTGTGATCACTCTGCTTACAGAATGTTGTTACAGATCCAAATCATCACTGCTGCATTGTTGCATTTTCCCAGTTGCCAAATAACTCACTGTCTGCAACACATTTCTTCTCTCTCTTCGTCTTTCTGCCAAGCTTCTTAAAAGTCCTTGTCCATACTCCTAACAATTTTGACCTTAAGACCTCTTTTAAGGGTTAAGATGCTTTCTGAATTACTTTTTTCTTTACTAGGATTTTTTTATTTAATGTTAAGAGTAAATGCCCACATTTCTAAGAATTTTCTTAGAATTTCGTCAGGAGCTACTCTTTGCATTACATTTTTATATGAATATGGGCCCTGGATCCTTATGATACAGAAACCATTTAGTTAAGGAGTTTAAAAAGCTGCTGACACAAATTATTATTTCCGTGATCCGTATCCTGTTGAACCACACGTCCACTGCACAGAATATTGGAATGTTTAAGTTGAATTCTCCTGGAATAAACTGTGCTGTCAAGTTCTATAACGTTTTTTGATCAGAAGACCTTTGTGTGGTTGCCATGTTTGATTTGTGTTCACAATAGTCATGCAGTTTATAATACTGCCTTCTACAAATATTAGTTCAGATTATATTCACTGAAGTTCTCTGAAACTTTTAGAGACGTGAAAATTTTTTTTTAAGCTGTAGAAAAATGTGTCTCTGTGTTTGTACTAGAACAATAAATTATTTCTTTTTTTCCCTCAACAGTGCAGGAGTCAGCCACACATCGGACTGAGGCATGTCACCAAACAACGGGTATGTTCTCCATCTGTTTGCCTGTGTTATGTCTTGTATGGAACAGGAAGTATTGATTTTGGAGCTCAAGCTGCAGTTACCCTGAGGCAGGAAACATCAATGATATTTTCCCATCACTGCTTTTTGACAGCCAGACCATAAATATACCAAACATACGTTTATATACACTGTAACACACACCTCATTACTTGAATAGTGTTGTGAACTTATATAGTGTTTAATTTTAGGTGTAATGTGTTAAAATGGCAATACATCATTTTCATAATAAATCATTTCTAGATTTTTTTTTCTAACACATTATTAAAATAAAGAGGTAGTTCTGCCCTCCTGAACAGAGCAAAACTGTCATCAACATTAAAATGAGGGTGAAAACAAATGTATGTGTACTGTACATACCTTTTGTAAATCTAATGGAAATTTTGTAGTGCTTGTTTGTGTAAAATTTTTAACGATGTGCAATTTTCTGAGAAATCAAGCTATGAATGATTGATTTCTAGTCTTTGTAAAATGATGAGTATATATATAAAACAATCTTCATTTGTGTTTTGAAGATGAATCAAAGTGTTATGGGTTTGGAATGACATGAGGGTATAAGTAAATAATGACATTTTCCATTTTTGGGTGAAACGCACTTCAGGCTGAAATAAGAGTATTTTAATATAGAGAAAGGGAATTGGTTTTGTATGAAAGGAACATCTAATCAGTCAGTCTCATGACATCACCTGTCTAATGAAGAAGAAGGTCTTTTTTTTACACCTGTATGAACAGCATGACACCAAAGCACTCCATATAGCGAGACTGTAGCCTGATCCACTGTCCCTGCCCTTCAGACAATGCAGCAGTGATGGGGATCAGGCACAAGCTCTCCATCAAAGCCCAGAGCTCTTCCCTGTCCCCATTAACACAGGGACCTCGGTGGCCCCCGCACACTCCGCCATCAGCCCGGCACTGGAGGCGAGGCTTTGATCCTCGCGCGCATAGACAGTCACGGTCTTTCTGAAGAGTGCGTCTAGGAATGCTTAAACATGACTTTCATCTTCCCAAATTCAGATTCTCTTTTTGTCAGCATGTGCTCCACTTGTTCTCAAGGCAGTCGTGCCCAGGCTCAGCCGCACCCAAGGTCGACTGGGTTTATCTGACTCTTTGATACTATGAATTTGATGCCAATTTTTTTTTGAGACAAGCAGCTGAGTTCAGAAAGTCATCGTTGATGGGAATGCGGAGAATGGATCGTGTTGCAAAAGCTTTTGATGAGACTCACCTGACTTTTAGACTTGGTTCACAGAGCCAAATTGTAATAAAAGCACTTCATTAAAAAGTGACATGAAGGGGAATTTATGCAGTGAGAACTACCAGTGAAATCTGACGTTTAAAAAAAAAAAAAGAAGAAAGATTTTGTTTTTATGAAAGGTAAGACTGTGGCCCTGAGATGGCTGTATGAGACCAGCATTATGGGGGTCTCGTGTTTCATTGTGTGGTTTTCTATGATATCAAAAGGCTCCTTGGACTGCGCTTGTGTTTTTGGTTGCTCCCTTTCCCATATGAGCTCACTCCTTTTTTTTTCTTTTTTTTTTTTTTTTTATAAACCAGTGGAGGGTTAGCCTGCCCTATACTTGTATGATCAAAATATATTTTTCACTTCAAGAAAAAAAAGTGCTTTATTTTAATACCTGCATATTTTATACTTATGACAGGACCATGAAGTTAGATTACTAAAAAAAAGTATGATTTTATCTCCCTAGACAAAATGGGGGTTTGGACAATATCCGCATAAATATTTACTTTGTGACGACTTCACATTGGTTATGGGAGAACACAAATGATGAAAACATATTAAATATATAGGGACATACCAATTGAGCATGTCTGACTGTCACATGTACATACCATAAGTTTGGGGTCAGTGATGTTTTGTAATGTTTTTGAAAGAAGTCTCTATTGCCCACCAATGCTGCATTTATTTGATCCAAAATACAGTAAAATAGCAAAATTGTGAAATATTATAACAGATTAAAAATAACTGTTTTCTATTTGAATATATTTTACAACATAATTGATTCCAGTGAAAGTAAAGCTGAATTTTCAGCGTCATTACTCCAGTCTTCAGTGTCACATGATCATCCAGAAATAATTTGAATATGCTGATTTGGTGCTTAAGAGACATTTCTTATTATCTTTATTGAAACCAGTTGTGTTGCTTAATCTTTTTGTGGAAACCATGATTCTTTAATGGGAAAAAATGGGAAAAGATTCATGATTTGCAGTTGAGAGGATGAAAGGATAAAGCAAGCGTTTCAATCTCTGGGATTTGATTGATCAAATCTCTTTTCTTTATATTAATATACAGTAAGTGGATTATCTATAGGTCACGCCAGATGTGTTCCGCTCACATCTAAATGATAATACATTGCACTCAACTAATAAAGAGGTCAGAGGGCACATGATGGCAACTATAGCAGGGTTGCAAAGCAGTGCCTCTTCAAAAAACTGGGGGAGAACATAAAACATCACAAATATTATTACGGTTGTGAAGTTCAAATTTAAATGTAGTACCAACAGTACGCGATTGATGCACTGAATGTCATGTTGCATTCAAACTTGAAAATGTGATCTGTGAGGTTTTTTTTGTGAGCAATCGCATGAAATTAAAGGCACATCTCCGTATCCGTGACCATCATGACACCTGCGGTGTTTTGCGAGCTTTGATGATCCGAAAATATGTTGACTATACAGCTGAATATCAGTTGAAATTTGTTACTTTGTTTTTATAGTTATTATCTTGGAATAAATGTAAAAATTATGAGAAATTTACTTTGTTTAAACAAATAGACCAATAATTACATTAATAATGCAAAACTACAAAATCTAAATGTTTTGGTTGTTGTTTAATGTTTGTTTATTTCTTTAACCAGAAAAAGGTCAACATTTAAAGGTCCTGTTCTTCGTGATCCCATTTTTTAAACTTTAGCTATGTGTAATGTTGCTGTTAGAGCATAAATAGTACCTGTAAAATGTAAAACGGGGTGGTGATGGCGCAATGGATAAGACACATGTCTTTGGTGTGAGAGACCCGGGTTAGAATCCACTGTGAGACACCAATGTGTCCCTGAGCAAGACACTTAACCCCTAGTTGCTCCAGAGGCGTGCGACCTCTGACATATATAGCAATTGTAAGTCGCTTTGGATAAAAGCGTCAGCTAAATGAATAAATGTAAATGTAAATGTAAAATTATAAAGCTCAAAGTTCAATGCCAAGCCAGATATTTTATTTAACAGAAGTTCCTAAGCCTTTCAAAGCCTACAGCGAACAGCCGGTTTGAATATCCCTCTACTTCCTGCTTTAATGACGTCACTAGAACAGTTTTTTGACTAACCTCAGCCAACAGGAATACACAAAAAAGGGGGCGTGGTCTTGTCGCGCTCCTACAGAGAAGAGGAAGAGTTGCGTTTGTCGCCATGTCATCGAGACGCTGTTATTTTCATCCCGGAGTCAAATTACCTTTGTTTGGCCATGTTTACAATAACACTGAGCGCAGCGCATGCATCTCCACGTTATGGTAAGAGGCGTGACGTTTCCGGGCAACGTGCGCTAAGCTGCTGTCGAATCGCAACACAGGAACCACTGGCACAATCAGAACTCGTTACGTATTTCTGAAGAAGGGACTTCATAGAACAAGGAAGTCATCAGCCCGTTTTTAGGACCGTGAAAACAGCGGTACAAGTAAATTTTGTGAAAAATACTGTTTTTTTACACGCGAAACATGAACACATGTTATTTGCACACTGTAAACACAATCAAAGCTTAAAAAACACAGGAAAACCGGGACCTTTAAGTGTAACTGGATCATGATTTTACATAAAAAACAGTGAGGAGTTTGCCTCCTCATTTCAGATCCTCATTGCACGCCTGCCACGGCTCGTAGCAAGGATGACGGAGATGAAAGTAATTCAAACACTTTCTTTAATAAATGAAACCCAGGATACACGGGAACAGGTGAGACAGCGTGTGAAACACAAACAATATACTGGACAATAAACATAATACAAGGCAGGAACTAAATACACAGTGATGATTAACACAAACTACAGGCAGCTGTGAGGAAGGTGATCAGTGTCCATGGTAACAGATTAGTGGCGGGAAACACGATTGAGGAGGAATGAGAACAAACTGAAAGTCTATGAATGTAACATAATGGTGACAACGCCATTGCATTCTACTAGCTATATTAACATCCTTTATTAAAATGACAGCACGCGCAAAAAGCTATACATCACTAAAGTTTGCTAAACAAAGATAACTGCATTGTCCCGTCACTGGCACTTTGATTAACCTTAAAACAAAAGCATGTCTGCTTGGCCACATAAATCAGGCCTTCGCTCTACACAAACGTGCTATGCTGAGATGCTAAAAACAGGAAAGCTATTGATTTTCTCCTTTTTCATGTCACAAGGGCATGAGGATTTAACAGACCCTCATTATGCCACCACATGCAGTTGTGGTGTTTCACGCACGGATCTCTTCTCCAGCTGATTAAGAATGGGATGGCCAGCTTGATTAGCTTGCACAGAGCTCCTGCTGCCTTCACTTGATGTCTGCTGCTGCGGCCAGAGCTAAGATTAGCTACAGCAACCTGTGGTAACTGACCCATGTGAGATTCCCTGTCTGACCACTAGTATATGTGTTTGACTGGAACTAATTAGGATCTTAAAAATGTGCTTGCAGGAACGCATGTCGAGTGGCATCCGAGTACTCGCACAAAATTGCCTCTTTTTTGGGGGGGGTTGTAATTGTGATTACAAGACCACATAAAATGTATTATTAGTCCATATTGTATTAAACTAAGTTGTCTTAGTTGTATGTCTTCAACAGTTTAATGACGCATTCAACTTAATTAAACATTTTCACTGCAATAAAGTATAATCTACTTTACTAAATTAATCATTAAAATTGCTATAAATTATTATTATGTGCTGTGTTATTGTCTACACACATATACACTAAACCATCTTACTGACCCCAAACTTTTGAATGGTAATGTTTTTGAAAGAAATCTCTGCTCACCATGGCTGGATTTTTATTTATTTAAAATAAAATAGTGTAATATAGTGAACTATTCTTAGAATGACTTTTGTATTTTAACTTTTAAAATGCAATTTTTTAGTAATATATCTATTATTCAATTATTGTTATGCTTTCTTCTATATATTTATGCTTTCTTCAATATATTGTTTCCTGTCTAACACTGTAATTGTCTGTATGTAATGTCTGTTTACTGTAATACTTGGGAAATATTTGTCATATGTCTGCACAGCAGTTTCTTGAAGGAACCACATTTATTTTTCCTCCATTGCTCTGCAGTATGTTAAACATGACAGTAAAGCTGACTTTGACTTTGAACATGAGTATGTAAATGAGTTAAGAGTTACAGGAAATTTACAGTTACAGGAAATACAGCTGAAATGTTATGCTCATATAAGATATTACTGAGGAGGGATTCCAGAACTACGCTTTATATTTGTGCCTCTATTTTTGTATTTGTTTATCTTGTTCTTTTTTTTTATCACACACCTTATGTGTTTTCAATAGCAGCTGTTCTAAAGTGTGAGTTTGAGTTCCCCTGCTTTCACCCAACATAAGCACAACTGACCTCACTCTACACTAGGTCATACTAAGTTACAGTAAGCAGCTGAACTTATTTATTTTACTTCAAAAACAGCTCTCTAGAAGAGAGAGAGAGAGAACTGTCATATTTAGCAGCATGTATGGCAGAATCCAGCTATTTATTATGTGTTATGAATCGGGGCAGGGTCTGAAGACTATAGGGAACTTTAAACTACTCAAGCTACTCAAGTTTCGTAGCCCATATGGTGACAAAGCAAAATTGTTATACAATCATATTTTGTTAAAGTCCCCCTGTAGTCAATCATTTTATTCATTAAAACTCACCTTTGATCACAGAAATTACATATGTAAAAAAAAAAAAAAAATTCTTCATGCTTGAATGTAACTCTACACCAGGGATAGGCAACTCCGGTCCTGGAGGGCCACTGCCCTGCAGAGTTTAGCTCCAACCCTAATTAAACACACCTGAACAAGGCAATCGATGTTTTCAGGATTACTAGATAGATACAGGCGGCTGAGTTGTTATCAGGGCTGAAGCTAAACTCTGCAGGAAAGTGGCCCTCCAGGACCGGAGTTTCCTATCCCTGCTCTACACCCTTGCCTAATCTAGTATACACGGTTCTATTAATGTGCTATTTAGCCCCGCCTCCATTCACTCACACCAGCTCAGAGATCCACTCGTTGACGATCACATGTTGACGTGATTGGTTACAAGGTGGTTTTTGACATCAGAAATCATCAGACACCAGCGATTTCAAACCGTGATTTTGAGACTGTCTTTGGTTCACTGCAGTTTTTAAAGAGAAAATACTTAGCACTGGTGTTGCCTTATGAATTTGTACATGGTTTATCTTAAAGCATATTAAAAACACTAGACAAACAACATTACAAAACTTGATTTTCACCACAGGGGGACTTTAATCTAATTAAAAAATGCTTTAACATTTGCAATAATGTAAATAATATAAGCTTTGTCATCATCAGTGATCACAGATGTGTGTCATGGATTCTAGGGTTGTGTTTCTCTGTTTTTTAGGGGTTCCCAGATGGTGTGGTTGATAGTTGGGGAAACTTGTAGGAGTCACATCATCTCACGTGGCCATTGTAAGTGGGTGTTCTTGATGTGGTTTGTAGTCTTGCATTATGCCCACAGAAGACCCTTTTGAATGTTTTCTTACTGATGCCATTGTAGAAATACTATATTAAAGTGCACCTTTAAATGGGCCTGTTTCTGCTCTAAACACCAGGCTCTAGCACTTAGCTAATTTCACATGATTTTGGAAATATCTTCAGTTTGAGTGGCACGATTGCATTGCAAATTGAGGTTTGAATTCCAGAAGAGACACATCACTTCAGGTTGACCTGCCACTGCCAGACATCCTTCAGCTGTCTGCACTCAGACAGAGATTTATAAGTCAATGCTGAGCATCGATTCAGATCTGTCTGTCTAAAGTCTAAAAACAACTGGAGATCCATTCAGTTGAGAAATCTATCTTTGACCCTTTTTACTATTAATTCCATTCACATAGTATACAGTAAATTCCACCTCAGCCGACCAAGTTTGCTCAAGGTTCACATTGTTAAAAGCAATCACATAATTTATTTAAAACACACACCAGCTGTTTAATGCATTGGCTTATAGTTGTGCCTTATAAACTCATAAACAACCTGATGAGTTAAATTTATGGTTTGACAGTTTAATTGGCAGTTGAAGGGGGATGATTTCATGATGCTTGTCTTATTTGTCACTATATTTTCAGAGTTAATAGTCGATTCTTGAATTATAGGAAATGCAATTTTCATGAGATAACATGTAGGTGAGCGTCTGTTTTTCACACACAAGCACTGTGACAGAGAAGGCAATCATCTGTGTGATTAGAGGGGTCTGGTGCACCTGTGGCAGCAGCATGGATTCCCCCAGTGTTTCCATTAAAGCAGAAGCCTCAGTAGACACGGTTTGGCCCCGTCAGTGCCAGGGACCGATGTTCCAATGAGCAAACTGAGTGTGAAATGTCTGGTTTCTGGCACATGAGGATGCCAGGTTCCCGTTCTGCCCTTCAGACTGTGTTGTTTGCATGGTTGAAGATTATGAAGATTACCGGAAAACTTGAATCTTGCCTTAGAGCAGCCCCGGACATGCTTGGAAGTTGTTGAAGCAAACACAATGTGTTAAAGGCAAGTCCTCTAAGCATTAAGAGCCATGTTGGCCTGAAGTTAGTCCCTACACACATTTGTTAACACTTTGCAATAGGACTCTTTTTTTTAAAACATTCATACACTAGATATTATTAACTAATGAACCACAAATCTTCACAGCATTTATTAATTTAGATTAATGATCATTTATAAAAAATATAATTGTAACTAATATATTGGTATCATATAACTTATCAGTCAATACTAGAGATTTTTAATGTGTGGTATTGGTTGATATTTAATTGTTCATGCTCTTTTCCTCCTATTTTTGCAGTTGAATTACCTTTGCTGTTATAACTCCATTTCAGATCTAATCTTTAAAAACAAAATACAGTACAGTATGTATTGATTATTGTTATTTCATTGTTAGATATTGCATTAACCTGGTTTTAAAGTGTTACCATTTAATTCTGAGCTCAAAAATGTAGCATTAAAAACAGGATGTGGAACAGAAGACGGATTGTAATTAATAGGCCGATGAATGATTCAGCCCTCAGATTATACATGAGATCACATTCTCTCCAGCTGTGCCAAACTCCAAACATCCTTCTGATGAAGTCAACATGGATTACCTTTTTGACCCAGCCAACTACAATAAATGCAAGACAGGACTTGCAACTCAAGTAGTTTGCTGGGGAAGAAGGATTGTTAGTGTAGCCCATTATGATTCCAGCCGTTGTATTAGTGGAATGGTTTTAATTACATGCATGACTCGGTTTGCTGCCTATTCTGTCATTTTCTCATTCTCTGCCGGAGCCAGCGGGTGCTGTAACTCAGCACTGTTGTTTTGGTAATTGCTTTGGATCACTGACCGATGGACTTGCAGGGCGAGATGCACTCTGCCATGTTGTCTCATTTGTTATTTGAAGGTCTAGACTTTAATTAGCCAAACAAGCTTCTTTTTTCATCTGTCTATATTACAGTCACACAATTTCCATTTATCTTGACGTAGACACCTGCTCACACAAGTAATGAATTCCGCTCTTTTATTATAGTCATTATTCCTCAACCACAGTCATTAAATATCACCGGGGTTGTTGGATTTGAAGCGTCCTGCGTTCTGGACAACAGCCTCAGGAAACCTTGTACTGTGGAATATTACTCCACTGCAGTAACACCAGGATCAGTCTGATTTATTAATTATTCTCTCAAAGGTTGATGTTGGCCATAATGATTGCTTAATTATGAAACGGTTCAATAAAGCTCATAAAACAATCTCTCCGTCTTGCCAGTTTTATTATTATCTTGCCAGTTTTGCAATTTGTCATGTGTCAGTATCACGACACAATGCACTAAGCATGGGAAATGATTTAGATACTAGGATAGGGTCCATGATATTGTTTGGATGCCAGAATTGTCTGTAAAGTAAAAAATACTTGTGTGGTATCTGAAGAAAGTGCAAAATCTGATTAATAAATAATTATTCAAAGCTCAGTTAAAGGCAAACAATAATGCAATGGTCATTATGGACATTATAATTTTTTTTAAATTATATATTTTTTTTTACAAAAACAGGGAACTGTGTATTTGACTCACTATTTTCTCTCAAATCAGTCGAATCGGTCTTGTTCTAGTTTCAATGCTTTCCAGCGCTATGGCTAAAGGTGCTGGATGAGCCCTTACATAACTTGAGTTTTCAGTAACTAACTTTGTCTAATGACTTTGTGTCAGCTTCTAATCTGGCTTTGCTTATCTGTGAACCATCTGAATCATGTGATGTTTACATCCTCATTTAATGTAAAAGGAAACTTAAACTTGTTGCACTTTGCTCATGACCTGTGTGTCAACTTTTGTGTTCCTCTATTAATTGATTGATTGTCTTCTTTCTTCTGCAGCCTACCATATTTGGGACACTGATTGAAAAACCACTGGGGGATCACAATGCAGTAAGCAAATCATATGTTCTATATCCTGTGTGTATTAATGTTTGAAGAAAAAACGAGCGACAAATGATGTGGATAAAACATGATTTTGACACATTTAGCACTCATTCGGTTTCCTCAGTGTGTGTTATGTTTTCAGTTCACCAAGCATCTGGGCACTGCAACAAAACTTTTATTTATTTATTTGTACGGTCACTGATAATAGCTTTTCATTAACAAAGATACTTGTTTCTGTAAAGCAAAACAAAAGTTTCCCAATTTGCTTTATTGTTGGTCAGCCGCACCGATATTCAATCTTGACTAAACCACCTCAGACAGAGTTGAATCAGGAGGAGGAATGCAAAGCTTGCCAAGTAGCAAATGTACAGTTACTTATGGAGCCAAGTGCATGAGGTCACAGACAGCTACATTCTTTATTTATCAAAAATAATCAGTTTGTCATAACGGTTTGTCATGTTGCCCCTTAATGGGTTGTGATGTTCTGATATGTCATATGTGTGTAACAATGATGGCCAGGAGTAGTGCAGGATGTAAATCAAGACCCAGACGTGAACATTTGCACCACTTTTGTGTGTGGTGTTTACAAACCAAAAAAGTTTTGCCTTTAAATTTTTGCCTGCATTTTCATATGATTAATGATTATATACTTAATTTAATTGATGCAACCAAGTGGTTCATGTTCATTTAGGTTTATGTCCAGGGCTATGCAGCAGACGAACATTTACTCTTTGAGGCAACTCTCTTTGAGTCCTGAGGATACTCACAGTTGGAGATCATATTGTATTCAGTAAAGTTTTAGGCACCATGCATGCTTTCTCTGCCTAATGAAACCAGGGAGAATCCAACTTGCCCACAGACACACAGGAGGATCAAGGCCTAATATTATGCTAACGTATGCGTGTCGAACAATGGCTTTCTCCATGGACTGTGCACCAGAGTCAGTCCACACATGAGATCAGTGCAGAAGGCTTAACTCCAATGAGAGGAGCTTTAAGGATTAATGCAATTACAATGTGCCAAAACCAAATTGATTTTTTTGCAGTGCTTTTGTTCTCTGCAAACTTACGTTTTAAGATCTCTCATCCACCTTCTCTGCTCTAACGCATGGTCTGTTTGCTATAGGGATGAAGGCAGATCATGGGTGATTTGTTTAAAAAAAGAATGTCTTAAGAATGATTGTCTTTGGCCTTGTAGTTCACAGTGACCTTATATTCACCTTATGTGAGTGCAGGAATCAAACATTTTGACTTGATAAAGACAACATGGATTTTAAATTATTTTAGCTGTGACCTTTTACAACAGTTAGTTATGGTCCTCGAATTTCACTGGCTGTGTAATGCTTTAAGAGTCCAACATTAAACAATTTAATAATCAATTAAAAAGGAATTTATACCTGTATGATATTACGCTGTAACCACTTTGGACGAGCACCTGCGGGCACATTCTTCTGGTCAGACGCGGGAATTAATTCGACACGTGACGCTCACTATGCATTATGGGTATTCTCTAGCCGTTGAGCGTACATCGGTTTTGCACTCGTTATTGCAGTGCACTGTGATTGGTATGAGTGTACTTTATAATGTCCACTATGGTTTCGGACACAACTACAAATGACTGTCCCTTTAAATACTACCCTATTTAGGGGTATATAGAGGGCGATTTCGGACACAGCGAGTGGGTCATTTTTCCCCAAATTATTCATTCAAAAACACAGATTCATTCAGGAACTTTTTGTGCATTATTTGCTCAGTGGTTAATTTGGCTAATCCGCAGATTTTCCTGTGCCCTTCTTTAGAGCTATTTTCATTGGTGGAGCACAAATAGACAAAGTAACAGGCAATATTGTGCCTAAAATGTAAGTGTAAATGTTGTTTTTATTGTACTGTTGTATAAAAGCAATGTCAATATCGCCATATGCGGGTGGTCTGTTTTATTAGCACATCTGTGATTATGTGCGATCTCTGGTGACATCATAACAGCAGGATTGCAGATGTGAAATTGCCTAAATATATTTAGTGTTTTAGAATTGGTAGTGTATGAAAAAAATAGCTATGGTATAGGAATATTTTCAGCAGTTTATTGGTTGACTTAGTCTGTTTGTTGCTAAATGCACAACAGACCGGACAATGTCTGTTGTTGGTGCAAATGTTCTTTTTAAATTAATTAAAAAAATTTTTTTATAAATAAGAATCAGGTTGCACTTTATATACTCTACGTCACTTTTAATGTACTTGCCTACAAAAGTACTGAGTAGTGTAAGGTAACTACATAAGGTTCAGGGTTAGTAGTTAGTGGCATTACTAAGTGGCCTACTTAAGCCCCATTCACACAGCACTTTGAACCCGGCAAATTGCCGGAACGCCTTCTGTGTGAACGCAAACACGACCCGGGTTTAATGCCGGGATCGATGCCGGGTTGGGGACCTAGTAACATTGCCGTGTTCAGACCCGGAACGCGCGCTGTGTGAACAAAAGCCAGGACAAATGCCGTAAGGGGTGTGTCGTAGTGATGATGCACGAGCCTTCGCAATGTGGTAGTTATCGTGCGACTCTGTTACTCTGTTAGAAGAAAGTTTGTGTTCGTCATCGATACAAGAAAGAACGAAAAGATGTCTGCAAACTGGACTGAAGCAGAGACCCGAGAGCTCCTTGCAATCCGCGCCGAAGCTGAGATCGTTCGCCAGCTTTGTGGAACGGTACGTGATGCGTTAGTGTACGACCGAATCCGAAAAAAAATGATCGAGCGTGGTTTCTCGAGATCGAAAGCGCAGATCATAAGTAATTTCGACTTTTCGACTTCCGCTTTTCGACGCGTACCTTATACGTCACATCATAACGTCACGCGTCTATCCGGGACATACCCGGGTTGTGTGTGAACGCGCTCTCTGATTCCGGCAAATCACTGGCAGTGTGAATGAACCATTTTCAAACGAACCCGGGTCAAATCCCGGGTCACTTTATCCGTGTATTTTCCGGAATCTCTGTGTGAAAGGGGCTACACAGTAGTATGTTCATGCGAAACAGGACTGTAAAATAAAGTGCTACCAAGAATCACATGCACAATGGTCACAGCAAGTGCATCAGAAGCGATGGAAGATTTGTGCTGCATTAGTGTATCATGAGCATTTGACTGATGATTGACTAGCTGCCAGAGGTTGTTAATTTTGGTTGGTGTCCCATGACAGTGGCAGGGCAGCACGGCTGGAGCTCTGGAATTTTAATCAGTGTTTAGGAGTTCTGAGGGGGAGGTGTCTGATTCACTGGACCAGTTAAGGACAACACATCCGTACACAGTCTGAATAATACAGTAGTGACCACCAGCATGATGAGCTGAGCAAACTCGGCAACTGACAGTTCACTGTATGACAGGGAAGTTGGAGAGGGTCTTACAAGAAGTACCTTTTCATTTTATTATAAGACGTTAACATCATAATGTGTTTTAAAGAGGGATATATATATATATAGCTATATATATATATATATATATATATATATATTAGGGTTATAGTTTAATACATCTTACAATATTTGGTCTGTTGGACGTTCATCTGTCTATGATAGAAAGTTTATACTTTTTGACAAATCTCAAACTGTTTATTAAAATAGAATATTCCTGTTTTTTTGTTCCCCTCAGCTGTGTTTGTTTGCATGTTTTTTCTTCTTCCGTGAGTTTGATGCCCTGTGGGTCCTCGTATTCAGTAGGTTTTTCTAGGTCACTAGTAGCTAACGTCAAAAGCGTTTATTTGATGTCATGCGGCTGACTGCATTGCTATGGCAACAGGAAAAGCTTTTATGCCCACATGCATCCTTTGAAACAGTGTGTCTTCAAAAGAGGAGAAATCATTTTCAGGCAACATTGCATCATTGATAACACCTCTGTGGTTTATTTTAGGCATGTGTTAGTTTAACTAGTGATGTTTTTCTCATTACCTCTCATGTTGAACAGTTCTGTATTTCACATGAATCATAATTGTGCATGTTTGTGAGAATGTTTTTCATTTTGGTCAGGACTTCATATCTATTTTGACACAAATATGGAAGCTCATTTCTGCCACATAAGAACAAAATAATTATTTTTTAATCATAATTATTACATAACTCATGATATCAAAAGTAGAAATTGAGATACTAATAAAATATATAAAAAGTTGAAATTATGACACAACATGAAACATACAAAACATAACAAAACCTAATAGCAGATTTTATCACGTTACCAAGAAGCGTCAGCAATTTTATAAATGGCAGAATATATATAATGTAAAATACTCAGAAAGCTTTATTTAATGAAGTATCTGCCCATTTATTTTTTGTAGTAGGCAGACATACTATATGTCATGCATGCTTCAGCTGGTTGAGAGAAATCCAGGAGGATTATCATGGAGTCTGCCAGGCTTTGGTGCGCTGCCAACTGATGCAATGCCGCTCAGTCAATCTAACGATGATGCATTATGTAACGAGTCAGGACTTGTTATTAAGCCCTTCATTTGGTCTATGTATATAGCAGTGCTTCTCTCAAATCATGACCTAAAAGTGCTCTCTTCTAATGTACAGGGGGGAAAAAATAACAAAAGTACAACAACAAAAACAATGCTGAATGCAAATAATAGGATTCAACTAACCATACAGTAGTACATCATTTGGATAACTTGATCATGTTGTTGTTTTGTTGCAAATTCTGTCACTTGAAGTTAGACAAATAACATACCAACATCCTTTATGATAAATAATAATGTTTTCTTTGGGGTCAGTTATATAAATAAACAATTTAAACTACTGCTCAACTTTGGGGTTGGTAAGATTTATGTAAAAAGTAAACAGTAATATTGTGAAATATTATTTTTTTAAAAAGTTTTCAGCAGCCATAACTCCATTACTCAACATACTAATATGATCTGATTTGATGCTCAATAAATATGTATTATTATTATCAATTTTGAAAACATGTTTTGTGGAAATCGTGATGCAATTTTTTCATGATTCTTTGATGAATAGAAAGTTCAAAAGAACAGCATTTATTTTAAATCGAATTTGTAACAAATTATACAAATTATTATAGAAATATATATTATATGTAAAAAAAATGATATGTATATTAATAAATATATACATAAAATAAAGAAAGAATACATATTTTGTTACTTATGTATGATAAACACATTTGGTGTTGAATCTCAGAGTGAACATTCCTGTGGTAAGCTTCATGGAAGTTAAAGAGAGATGGAATATGAATAACCTATGAGCGTGCTTCAGATTTAATGCAAGCAGAATGAGGTACTTGAATGTCAAATGACCATCTGTCGCTTCAGCGCAATGTGATGAAGGAAAGCACACCAGTCTTTCTCTTGCTTATAAAGTGTTTGTCTTTTTAGAAGGGAGGTGGCATGCATTCTTAGCTTTTTAATCCCAAGGTCTGTATTTGAAGTTACCTAAAGTAACATTTCTGTGTTTTTCTATGTTTCCTTAACTCTTCTGCTGGAAGCATGTGCTCTTTTATTACTAACAGTGTTTTTACAGACAAAATGCAGTGCTCATTTTGGCCCACAGCCTTTATACAATAAAGTCAATTTATCTTCTCGTGAAAAAGATTTACGCGTCTGTCTCTGACAGCAAAGCTTTTGTATTAGTAGTGTTGGCACAAACACACTCTGCAGCAGATCACATCAGCGCAAAGATGCGTAAAAAGAGTAGAGTGTCTACACAGTGATTTGACCAACTCTGTGTCAAAGGAAAATAAATAAGAAGGCTTTAAATTTACACTGCGTTGACACTGTGAAACAAAGTGTTTGGTTTTGTGTGTGTGTGTGTGTGGGTGGTGGGGGGATGCGCCTACATGCAAGCTGCTCTGCTCGTAAACATAGGGCCAAGTGACCTTCCTCTGAGGATGTTTGTTTTCCAAGGAAAGGCTTTGATGACTAACTGACTCAGCGCTTTTGTACAGGCTGCGTTATGCCCGTGTTGGATGGGCTACCACAGCCCCCAGCTCCCCCTGCGATGAATTGATCCTGTTTGAACTGTAATAACAAACAACCTTTTGTATTTAATGACCTAGAACACTGTGACGCAGTGCATCTTTAATAATTTACATCTTTGTTCAAAATGCGTTAGTGTTTTGACAACAGAATTGAGGTCAGGGGATGAATGCAGTGTTCAATACATTTATTGCCAATGACACTTTCCAATGGAAAACTAGATCTATGTGATCTGTGACTCCAAGTCATTTTGAAGACAAAACACTTATGTTTATACATTTGACTGATGTTTTTATCCAAGCTGTACATATTTATCACTGTGTGTGTTATCTAGGAATTGAACCCATGACCCAAGCGCCACATTAGATGAAGTCTGGAAATTTCCTAACACAGCTTAGCAGTCCTGAAGCTCAGCGACACTATTGATCTTATGTGAAATGCCCTTCACGCAAGGAATGTCTAGGATTATCTATTAGACAGCTCACTGAATCTGTGAAGTGTGATTCTGTATGACACGCATTATCTTTCAATCTTTGATGGCTGCTCAAATCGCTCTTTGTTATATTATTTGCATGCCTCCAACCTCTTCCCACTTGCATGCAGCAATCCAGAAGGAAATGACTTTCGCTTAGAAACTTATGGCCCTGCCTTTAGAAATAACACCGGCCAAGATAGCATTGAACAGTTTAAGAGGATTAACTAAAATCTAAAGGGTTATTATCACATTGAACTATGTCATGAACCTGAGGCATAGACTTTCTAATTACAGTGGCCTCAAAAAGTTGGACACTTAACCCACACTTAAAAATACATGAATTTCATTGCATTGGGCAACAAAACGTGGAATCTTCTTAAACCAGGTGGCAAACAATTGATGCTAGAGCTTTTTCACACATAAAGCCACAATACTAACTTTGACAACATATTGTTTAATTATATATGTAAATCCTGCATAGTAGCAGTTCTGCACTAACCTGCAATTTTCATAATACTTTAACAGTTGGTGACAAATCCTCAGAGATCCAAAATCTAATGCCAGTGACTTGACAGCTGAGCGTGGGCATTTCACTGACGTTGGATGCGTCACATCTGCATAGACCATACTATTTGAATTCCTTATTGGTTGACTGTCCGGCAGATTGAACTGAGAAAGAAGTGAAACAGTTTTAAAAGTTAAATGATGTGGAATTCAATGCCTTTCTTTCCACATCGACTGGTTTCACCTGATGACTGTCACATGTCCATCAGATTCACTTGTAGCACATTATCATTCTACAAGCTCATAGGGAAACCCCTCACTCCCACTAGTTTTCAGGCTCCTAGAACCTGCATTCATTTAGCTGTCATGTGTCCGATTACATTGTTTCACAGAGAGAAATAGTAAATTTACCCTTGTGAAATCCCCACGTTCTCTTTTCATTTCCTCTTTCTTTGAATTCTAAGAGACTTAAAGTTGTAGATAATGAAGTCAACCAAATTTAGCTGTTAACCAGCAGATTGGAAACCTCGGGACATGGCATTATTGCATACATTTCTCTGTTGAGGGGAGAAAATAACTTTCCATGGCTCAAAATGTATCTGGATGAACTTCTGGGTGAACTTCTTGTATTGAGGAAAGCACTTTTAACAAGAGAAGATGCAATCTACATGGTTTATTCATGAATAATTTGCCTTAGAATTTGCAATATTGTGTATTAGAGTAGATAAACTGAGGTATGGCTTTACCTAACTAAGCAGTGTACGCTTTAGCCGAGACAATAATGGTATGTTTAGCCTGAAGGATTTATTAAAGGTTTCTTTTTTTAGATTCTTTGCCCTTTTCTTTTCAGTAAAAAGAGAAAGATTATGTTTTATTCATGCTGTACCGTAGCCTGTGGCAAGCTACGAATTTTTCGGTGAGATTAGATATGTTAAGTCATTTGTTAAATTGTTCAACAGGATAATAGGCTTCAAATTTGCATGCGAGCATTGCCTTTGATTGCTTCGTGTTTACAAATCTTTCAAAGACAAACTGTAAGTCTGCAGCAGCAGATAATCACTTTCTTCTCCTGTGGGTATGAAAAGCTGACCTGTATGGAAATGTGGACTTTGCATCCATTATTATTTTGGGAGTTTTCTCCTTCTTTAATTTGAAAGGCTTTTTAGGTCCTGTGTGGTGAAAAAAGGGAACAAATTAATTCTTTATTGTAAACAATTTGCCTCAACTATGTACACCGATGAGCCAAATCTTTATGACCACCAGCCTAATATGCTTTTGGTCTTTCAAAACAGTGCCGAGATGTCCTGTGGTATCTGGCACCAAGACTTAAACAGCTGATCCTTCAAGTCCTGTAGGTTTTGAGGTGGAGCTGCAGTGGATTGGACTTGTTGGTCCAGTCAGATTGAGATCTGGGGAACCTGGAGGCCAGGGCAACACCTTGAACTCTTCATCATGTTCCTCAAACCATTCTTGAACGATGTGTGTGCAGTGTGGCAGGTGCATTTTCCTGCTGAAAGAGGCCACTTCCACCAGGGAATATTGTCATAAAGGGGTGTACCTGGCCTGCAACAATGTGCGGCACGTGTCAAATTTAATTCCACATGACTGCTGACCAAGAGCAACCCACAAGCCTTCCCGTTTTAGTGATACTCTGACACAGACGCCTTGTCATAACATTTTGGCCCTTGTCAGAGTTGCTCACATCTAGATCACCTAGTTTTGAGTTCTTCATGGTTATGAACTGAGACCAATGTATGAAGAGTGTCCAGTTGGAGGACAGATATTTGTTCTTCCCTCAGGAGACTGTGACTTCAGATATGCAATCTTTCATCTCTGGTGTAGTTTGAGTGTCATGCTGAGACTGCGAATGTGATAAACTCCACCCACACAATAAAAAGTCCCTTATTTCCTGCTAAAATATTACGTTTGCATGATAGTACTGGGAGATGAAGAGAAGGCCCACATGTGAGATAAAATATGAATTTGAGTGTAATTGGTCTTGTGTGTAGACTCTAAGCAAAAACTATGACAGTTGAATTAAACTCGAAGTCAGACAAAGCATGCTCTCTGATACATCAAAGAAGAGGGTTAGAAGATATTGTCCCATCATCATCATCATCATCATCTACTATCGAGTGACAAATCAGATTTGTAGTTATTTTGCTGGGCTTAGCCAGTAAAAGTTTATTTTTGACCTTGTGAGAGACTCAAATGTATATGTTCACTTATAAGATGAAGAGAAAAAAAAACACCCCATTTGACTGAAAGGCACACATGTGACAAAACATTATGGGTAGTCATAAAAGGTGTCAGTTTCAATTACATTAAACTGACTGTGACTTCACATAAATTGATGTTTGAAGGAGATGAAGGTAATGGAGCTCCTGGGTCTCGTGAGGTTGTCATTTTATACAGCTTACAAATCATAGGACAAGGACATTTATTCTGTCCATATGTGAATGTCTGATGTCTGAAAAATATATATTTTTTCATTGCTCTCGATTTTTTCCCCTCCCAAAAATAAAAATTGTACTGATTTTGCATGAGATAGGCATAGGACAGGCGTAGCAGACCTGACTTTCCCTGTACACGCGTGAGTGTGTCAGTGTGTGATGGAAAGATGAAGAGAGAGCAGTCGAGCAGACGACTCTTCCCAAGGCAATAACAGTTCCCTCGGGTGTGTGAGTGAGAACAGAGAGGACAGGTGCAGGGGCCGACTGCGCTCTCAGCACTGTGACTAATGGAGCTGAGAGGCAGAGAACGGCAGAGACAAGAAGGAAATGATGAGAGGAGGATGACTGCGTGGTTGAAGGGGAGTTGAGTGACTTTGACTCGTGGGGAGTGTGTCTTTCACTCTACACCCTGCATGAAGTGACTCTCACTCCGTCAAGTGATGGGCAAATTACATTGTTACTGTAAATGAAATCTAGGACAGCATCCGTGGGAATTTCATGAAGTACTTATATGCAGAGAACTGATTTTTAGGGATGTTTTATTGGTGATTCCCAACAGGGGTACCTAAGGTTCCACGAAACTTTAAGATTAAAACTTAGCTTTCTTACAACTGTAAAAATACATTCAAATACATTCAAAAGAAAGACATTTGAAAATAATACATTAATACCATGATTGCTTTCAGTTTGTTTTTAAGAAAGGAAAACTAAATATATTTATGCATTAATGTGAAACAGTTTTAGCAGAATATATGTGCTGCTGATTTTCTGAATTAATATTACTGACTTTATTATATTCATAATTTTACATAATCATAATACATATTTAATAGAGTTAAGAATATCGGCCATATATGCGAAAATATCTGTAAAAAATATTCCGTTTTCTTTTCTATATGTGTGTATATACTCACATTATATAACAACACACACACACACACACACACACACACACACACACACACACACACACACACACACACACACACACACACACACACACACACACACACACACACACACACACACACACACACACACACACACACACACACACACACACACACACACACACACACACACACACACACACAGAGATGTCACACACACACACACACACACACACACACACACACACACACACACACACACACACACACACACACACACACACACACACACAGATGTCACACACACACACAGTCGTTGTCAGATGTCTTAGGTAGGAAGTTTGGAGGAAGTTCTAATGACCAAATCAAATACACAAACATTTAAAAACCAAATGTTCTCTGCAGAAGACACAAGTAAATTGGTGGGTCTCAGGAGAGTATAACAACAGTAGGGTTGGAATTTTACTGTTTTTGGAAGTTTACATATTGCACAATTTGTGTGGCATATTTTAATAACCCAAACCCCAATCAGACAGGGACAAATGAACCATTCATCAAACATTCACTCTTATTGTAGGGAGAGAATGCTGTGAATCTCCAGTGTTTTTTTTCACCCCGCTTAGACTTCAGAGAGTATTTCTGGAGGTCTCACTGGGGACACTGCCACAGCTTTTACTGCTGTCTGAATAGCAACAGATGAGAGAAGGGGGAGACTCAAAAACGATTACTGTCAAATGTGTGTGTGAGTGTATGTGTGCAAGCACTTTGTCTTCAAGCCTACTGAAGCATATACACACTTCTCTTCTCAATCCTCTCTGTCTGTCTGACTCATAATGAGCTCATATCCAGTTACATCATAGCGAATCAGCCCTTTGAATCCAATAGGTAGCCGCTGGCTGAGAAACTCATTCACCCACCAACTGCTAAATTTGTGAGAGATTTATTGGCTTTTTGATATGTGGATATAATTCTCACGGGTTCCATGCCACAAAATCGAGCTGGTAACGGTCTGGATGAGAAAACATCCTATCTATTTTCTCCTCCTCTCTGTTGAGTCTGATTGACGTGCTCGAAACTCTGAGCCAAGTGGCTATTGTCAAACTTTGCTTATGTCTGTCTCTACAGGTTTTGTGTTAGGGTTTAAGTGTGCTGATTCAATTTTTGGGTAAAGTTCAGCCGAAGGCCTCAGTTATGGTTTATTAAAGCCGTCAGACAGTTTCAATGAAAAAGTAGCTTCTCCTTTGTTACTCTGATATTGCTCTTTAGTTTTGTCGATGCTCTTCTACAATACACTTTTTGTTTCCATGCTACAATGCTACAAATAAACATTCATGTAAAAATTAAATAATGACTGAACTCCTAAAACAAGATGCTCTAAAAATAAATAAATAGGTATTGTATATTATACAAGACTACGACTTACCGGCACAAAAAAGTGAGATCACATTTCTCCATTTTAGCAATTTTACATTTGTAAAGTTCAGAATTAATTTTAAAATTGTTGTTTTTGTGTACAAGGCTTTGTCTGGCGTTGCACCAAAATACATTTGTGATCTTCTGATTCCTTACTCTCCACAAAGAACACTTAGGTCTGGTTATCAGCTTCTCTTAACTGTCCCACGGTTTCTCTGTAAATCTAAGGGTGGTCGAGCCTTCTCTTCTGCAGCTCCTAAACTTTTGAACAGTCTACCCTTAAATGTGAGGTCTGCTCCTTCATTAGCCAGTTTTAAATCCGGTCTTAAATCTTATTTGTTCTCTCTGTCTTTTGATTAGATTAGGTTAATTATAGGTTTTTATTTTTGTTTAATGTTATATATGTTATAATACATAATGCTATATTTTGTGTGCTGCATGGTTTCTCTTTATGCTTTCTTTTTTATATGCTCAATGTTTTATTGCACAGCACTTTGGTGCAACTCTGTTGCTTTGAAATGTGCTATAGAATTTTCTTTTGACTTGACTATATCAAATCTAGATAGGCCTATTCGAAAATCATGTTATGGATTTACACCGTGTCAAACGTTGCCACAACATGAAGCTTAAACATTCTCAGGAAGTGAAAGTATTTCAGGAAGATGTCAGTTTTATGGAAAAACATTTCTGTGTTGTGTTCTCAGTCAGAACTGCTGAATATTGACAATTGACAATTATAAAATAAATGTTCATCAAATCTGACTCACTGAGCAATAGTCAGAGAGGCAGATTTACTCAGACGGCTTATTTTTAGATTCACTTTTTTCCCACTTACATTTCAAACTAGGTTTTAAAGAGGTTTTCCCTTTGTTTTATAGATATTCTTATATGTTATTGATTCTGAATTATGTGAGCAAGTATGTTTTTCGTGTTTATGCAAGTTGCTCGTGAGCTTTGTCAAAGTCTAATTCGAACCTTCAACTTTTGTCAATTCATATGGTTTCATGTTGTATTGTGGATGAGCATATAAAACAGTGTCTGAACATTGCTCTGTAAACAACTGTCAGAGAAACGTTACCCAACAGGAAGCGGCTCAAGAGAGAGTGTGGTCACCATTGGAAACCGTTAATAAAACCACAGTTAGTTCCAAAACACAGCCAAATAGACAAAAGGACCGGTCAGTGTAGTCAGACAAATATTCAGCTTTCAATTGCCTGGCATTGGAAAAAGTTCTGACCCCATCTTGGAACATAAAGCTCCTCAGAGGGTCAAGATGTCCCAGACAATGATTTTGCGCCATCACTAATGCCGGGGACACACTTGCTGAAACATTCTAAGACTGAACACAACAGCAACGACTGGAGCAGATTTTACACACCGACTGTGAACACCGACTGAACTGATCGGTTGATGATTGTTCATAAGTATAAATTACATTCATAATCGGCCTCAGTCGTTAAGTGTGTCCCCGGCTTTAGTCTTGTTAGCTATTCTTAGCCTCCTTATAACTAAAGTTCTTGCAGAGTCAGAAAAGCTTTAACTTCATAATTAATTAATTATATTAATTATTTATTGAGAAGCTCTAGAGTTGCAAAAGCATCATCGTGACTGATCATGTACAACCCTGTATGAGTCACTTCCCTGACAAGTTTCCTTCGAATGCAATAAGTAGTTGATTAGCCCCCAGTAACGGTATACTTCATTCTCTGCGTTCGCTCTGTCTTGCACACAGTTTAGTGCATTAGCCTTTCAAGGTATATTCCTTTTGCCGTGAGCACCGAAAAACGCACGGCACAGACTTTGTTTAGTGCTCAAGTCACTCACACACGCACTGTTGGAATGGATTAAAACATTATCATCAGGATTAACATGAAATTTCCATAATAATACCATAATGTTACATTTGATGATTTTAAAGGAATCCATCCCTGGGTGGCGAATGAAGTAGCATTACTGTAATATAAACTTCTTTACTATTATTGCAACCTAATTCAGTGCGATATTCATTTGAAGTATTAAATCAATTACTGGACACTGGACAGGAACACTTGTCAGCTTAAAGATATTTAACATTTAAATCATGAATTTGATCCCTGAACAAGTACATTCTAAATATTTTACATAAACGGTGAACAGTTTATAAAAGATATCACCATCAGTCAAAACAGCTGCATGTGATCTCCCGATGCTCATAAACGTGTCGGTTCATTTGAACCCTCCTCAAGCTGCTGTCAACACCGTCACTCGGCGTTACATTTCACTCCGCATCTGCGTGGCCAATATGCACTCTAATGGTAAAAAAGTATAATATTTACGCAGAAAGTGCAGATGCATTATACAGCACTGACTGATGTTTCAGTGCACCATGTAATGATCACGCCAGCTGTGAAAAACATGCTCTACTCCCTTCTTACAATTTATATTACAGCTAGACATATCAGCAAGCTATCTCTCTTGGTTGTTAAAGTGATGTTGTACAGACATGCATGCTGAGAAGAAAGTGAACATGGGCAGACGCACTGGTGGAAGTTACTTGACTGACACTGACAGCACAAATGCAGGGGTTTGAGTCCCGGCAGAGGTGGGCTTTGAAAGCTTTCGGTCAACACTGTGCTCCTCAGCAAGGAGCCCAGTTTTCAGGGGTACAATCCTGAAAGCAGTTTAGTTCACTATGCACCTGCTAACTGACAGTCAAACAAACTCATAAACAGCTGTCATGTTATTGTTGTTATATTATTAAGTGTAAAATTGTATGTATCATTTTATAGGGAGTGTTGTAGTACCATCTAGTACCATATAATATTATTACCATATAACTCTCAATTCTGTTTTTACTCGGTGTACCTTGTGATACTATTGTCTGTATTCATTCTTTGCATTTACTGTTGTCTTACTCCTTTACTCCGTGTACCTTGCCTCTCTACTACATGTGTCACTGTTGTTGTCAGCAGTGGTTGCAGCAAGGAAGAGTAGAGGCAGGATCTAATCGCAGCAGTATATTTATTTATTATATATATATGTATATATATATATATATATATGTATATATATATTTATTAACCTTAAATAAAAAAACAAAACACGCAGGAGAACCAGAAAAAAAAGCATACCACAATATAACTAACCAGTAACCAGACAATGAACAACAGAAAGTGAGGCATAGGTGGGGACTAATCTATCAACTAATGAATCACTATTACTGTGTTGCGTCCCAATTCGCTACTGTCCGTCCTAAATAGTATTTTGAAATTATTGGTGTGCCCCAAATCGTAGTATGTTAAAATGAGTAGGCCTTTTCCAAAGATAGCCAGATGTCTACTTTTTCCGGTTAGAATCCGAAGTGCAGATACATGCACTCTCTAACGGCTAATATTGCCCACAACCCACAAACACTAATAAAAAGCAAGTGGTGCTCACTGCAGAACCAGCAGACATCCAGCTCCACCTCTGTGGATCTAATGGGTGGAGGGATATAGTCCGAGACAACCTTTGCAATTCGGAGGCCTGTTTTAAACAACAGTTGGAGCAAAAGCTCTGACAAGTTTATCCTTATCCAGCGATCTCATAACGGTGTGTTCAATTGACATCAAGTGCGGACAGTTTTTCTTGCAGCATGGTGGACCGCAGGGATGGTTTCATCGTCTCACTTTATTTTGATGGTCCCTTTTTTCTGTTGACTATAAATAGCGTTGCACATGTCTACTAACTCTCATTAGAGTGTTAATAGAGTATTAGTAGACTGGTAGGGTTATAGGGTTAGAATAAATTGACATGTAGTTGCAAAGTTACTTCTAGTCAGAATGTCTGTTGGGGGACCATCACAAGATGTTGGCAGATATGAAGCAGACAGTAAAGCCCCATTCACACAGCACTTTGAACCCGGCAAATTGCCGGCAAATTGCCGGAACGCCTTCTGTGTGAACGCAAACACGACCCGGGTTTAATGCCGGGATCGATGCCGGGTTGGGGACCTAGTAACATTGCCGTGTTCAGACCCGGAACGCGCGCTGTGTGAACAAAAGCCAGGACAAATGCCGTAAGGGGTGTGTCGTAGTGATGATGCACGAGCCTTCGCAATGTGGTAGTTATCGTGCGACTCTGTTACTCTGTTAGAAGAAAGTTTGTGTTCGTCATCGATACAAGAAAGAACGAAAAGATGTCTGCAAACTGGACTGAAGCAGAGACCCGAGAGCTCCTTGCAATCCGCGCCGAAGCTGAGATTTCGCCACCTTCGTCACATCATAACGTCACGCGTCTATCCGGGACATACCCGGGTTGTGTGTGAACGCGCTCTCTGATTCCGGCAAATCACTGGCAGTGTGAATGAACCATTTTCAAACGAACCCGGGTCAAATCCCGGGTCACTTTATCCGTGTATTTTCCGGAATCTCTGTGTGAAAGGGGCTTAACTGGCACAAGCGGATGGAAGCCCCTCTGTTGCGAGTGACATCAAAGGGATAGCAAAGACTGCTACTGGATATGGTTATGGGTAGGGTAAGAGTGTGGTTGGACTGTAAAGGGTGTAAATAATCTGTTATTTACATTTATTGAATTATATAGAAAGCGATCAAAGAACGCTCAGTTTACAATAGCTGTAGTTGTCAGTCATACAGCTCGTTTATCAGCGACTCACGCCAAAACTCCCGTGATAATCAATCAATCTAATTTACATTGTGTTTGCACTGTTAGTTATGATGAAAGCATTCGTTAGTGTGCAGAAATCGAGTTGCAATGACGAGATCGCTGCATACATGTCTGTGATCTGCTATGCTCATCATTGCAACCTTTCATGCCACGATATAAATATAATGCCGTAGATCAATTGCATTGCTATAATTTTCACTTTTCATGAATAGTTAACATTGAAAGCTGTAATAGTAAAAATGTGCTAAAAGTTTTCAAGAGAGTTACATGTTAGCTATTTCATATGCAAATGAAATTTAGCCAATCACAGCAGTGGGCGTTTACACTGAAGTCTCACACAGACACGTCCCTTCAAACAGAGCGTTCAAATCAGAGGCTAAAATCAGGCTCGAAAAATGCCTTTTCTTTCTAAATTATGACAATTTTTGAAGTAAAAATCATACTAACATTATAAGTGCACCAGGAAACATTATGAAACAATAAAACAATGCAGTTCATGACCCCTTTAACTTTTAAATGCATAATTTTGCAAACACATGAGGAGAGTTCTCCGCATGAAAGACCCACGACTGGCAGACCAACGTGCTACTACATTTCTCTTCGAAACATTAGGAAATTAAATTAAATTGATCATGATTTTAACTGTGACAAGATGATTGACAGTGCAGTTTAAATGGTGACAAGACGCACATAAGACATATGTCTGTTAAAGACGCAATTATGACGAAGTAGTATGTCCCAAAGCTTGCATATATTCTTCTTCTACACACTTTTTCTTCACAAAAACAGTTTATACTTTTAGGGCATATATATACTTAAGTAGATAAATTCAGGGCGCAGCATGAGACAACAAATGCAAACTTCCTTAGAATCCATGACAACTAAGGAAACAGAAAAAGAAGAACAGGAAACAATATGAAATAAATGAGAGGTCCATGAAACACAAAACAGAAACTACACTCTAAAACTGTTGGGTTGTTTCAACCCATGTTTGGGTCAAATATGGATAAACCCAACAGTTGGGTTTGTATTTGACCCAAACATTGGTTGAAACAACCCAGCATTTTTGCGAGTATGGACTACAGGTTACAGTTGTTTCCTAAAGGAACGGTGTCGTGTTTTGTGTGTATTACATATCATGGTATCACTGAGAATCGCTCGATTACGGTTCTATGTGGAAGATTATCATGATGAAACAGTCATGGTGTGACTGTTTTGAAAAGCAGGCTGAGTGCACAATTGCATCAGAACTTTATTGGAATAAATACAGTGCCACATTCATAAATAATGAACAATTCATGTCAGTGTCATACGGTGATCACCTATTGCAAATAAATATTTTATGCAACCTCCTCTACATGATGGTGAAGGCTTTGAATTTCTTTTAAACAGACAACTGTTTCAAACATGCTCTATTATTGTTGCTTCTATAGGCGTTTCACTGACGCATACAGTAAATATCAAAATGCTTTGGGATACAGTTTTTTTGCATGATCTAAATGTGTCTCTGTAAACGCTTTAACTGAAAGATGAGTTGTCATTTTCACTGGTGCCTGCTCTTCCTCTTTTAGACTCTTGTTCTACACAAGACAACTATTTTTCATAATGGAAGATCAGCCAAGATTTTTAAAAAGATCTATCCCCGTGTTTTTTCTAGTTAATTTCTTGCAACCACAGCTGGCTTTTTTTTGCCCCCCCCCCCCCCCCCCCTCTCTATTGCTCTCTCTCTCTCTCTCTCTCTCTCTCTCTCTCTCTATTGCTCTCTCTCTATTGCTCTGTCTATTGCTCTCTCTCTCTATTGCTCTCGCTCTCTATTGCTCTGTCTATTGCTCTCTCTCTATATTGCTCTCTCTGTTGCTCTCTCTCTCTCTCTCTCTCTCTCTCTCTCTCTCTCTCTCTCTCTCTCTCTATATATATATATATATATATATATATATATATATAAAATATGTATGTATATGTCTATCAACCATACAGTAGACTAGATGAATCTAAACAGTTTGACAAAGCAGAAGGATTATAGGAGGGTGTGTGTGTTGATAGATCTGGTTGGGATGGGCTGTGCAACTTCCGTTTCACTCGTCACCTCACCAGGAAAACACACAGGCATTTGAACGTGACTGGAATCACCAAATCATCACTTTTCCCACACAAAAACCACAGGGGAATAATTAGGGCATTTCTGGTCTGAAAGGATTCGTTATATTCATTTAAATATATATATATATATATTTTTTTTTTCTTTTTTTTATCGAACTGTAACAATACACCGCAACATCCACATCAATTCAAACTAAGAAGTGTTTGATTTATAGCAATGTTTAGGTCATACGGTCACGAGACAGCTGAGTTGGATTTCAAGAAAATTTTCATCACTTTACCTCTCTTGAATATACTTTGTATATTAACTGTATCATTTTTTGTTTAATTTGTGATTTCACAGTGTTTTGTAATTATAATCATTTACAGATGTCAAAGAAGTCTCTCCCAAGATTTGTATGAGGAACAGTAGTCTTTCGTTTTTGTCACCCCTATCTTGTTAGGAAAACTTATTTCATATAGTGTACAAAGACCTTATAATTACTTAAATTTCATTCTACACGAATGTGGGATGCCAACCAGTTGTGTTTATGATCACTTTGTCTCAATGTCTATTTTAAGAAAAGCTACTGTATTTAAAACATACGTTTACAGTGGCTGTGAAAGCTAAATAGGAAGGAGAGAAAGGGCTAATACTCCTATCTGAGAACAGTACCAAAGTGCATGATAGTTGCATTGTCCATCCAGTCTAACTGTTTCAGGAGATTTGAACATTAGCAGACCAACAATTTGTCTGGACGAAAAAAGTGAGACGCGATCGGAAGGTCATATGTTCTTACACAGATATTTGGCTATTTTTTGAATCTCCAAAATGTGCAATCTCTGCATACTCTTTTATCAGGCAGATAAATCCTAGGCCGGCTCCATCTGGGACTGCTTTGTGTGGCATTTGGCGTGGCATGCCTGCCATCTGCACTTGCATTGTTTCAGGCACTGGTGGCATGATGGAAAAGGCTGTGAGCAGGGTCAGAGCAGACAGTCTAGCGGCCCGTTTGAAAAGGCAAACACAACCTAGAGAAACTTTTGCTGTTACATAAATGGTCTGAATTATGCCATCTTCACTTTTCCGCTGCCTCAGATCGGCCAGTTGAGCCCCAGGCTGAAAGAAGGGGCAGTGGGGCTCATCTGTTGACTTGGACGGCCATGAAAAGGGACAGATCTTATGCAATCTGAACAGATTAGCTTTTATGTGGTAGACTATTTTGTCTTTTCTCATTCTGTGCCAATGACATATCTATAATGTGAGATTATTCAGTGGGCGACTTTGAAAAACAGAAACAGCAGCTATGCAGCCAGTTGACTGAGCAAGTGTCCTCTGCACTGGTGGAATTAATGAAAGAGTACAAACACACAAGTGGGCCTGTTCAGCTGTTCAGCAGGGAAAGAGGCGGGCCACCCCCAGCCTTTACTGGGAACATCCATTATGACCGTCTGCTGGCAACATCATCTAGCCACCTCGCATTCTCTGAAACCTGTGGCTGGAATCTCATGGTGAAGTTCTGTGGAATGTTCGTGGTGATAAGTGTTGCCTCATTATAATGTGACCATGTTTACATGCACATTTTCTGATTAAAGGAATAGTTCCCCGGAAAAAGATAATTCTATTCTTTTATTGTCCGTTAAAAGTTTATATGCAAGAGCAGCACACAAAAGCATGAATTACAAAGTTACAAAAGTAAAAATAAAAATTGTGATGTTTCTTTTAATGTTGTTGAAATGTTGTTATTATTTTTTTGTGTATCTAATGCCGTTCAAAAGTTTGGGGTCAGTAAGATTTGTAAAAAATGTTTTGAAAGTCTCTTATCCGCACCAAGGCTGCATTTATTTTATCAAAAAATACAGTAAAATCAGTAATATTGTAAAATAATGTAATTTATTCCTTTGATGGCAAAGCTAAATTTTCAGCATCATTACTCCAGGCAGTCTTCAGTGTCACATAATCCTTAAAATATTGATTTGCTGCTCAAGAAACATTTATTATTATAATGAATGTTGGAAAGAGTTGTGCAGCTTAGTGTGTTTTTGTGGAAACCTTGATACATTTCACTTCTTTGATGAATAAAACAACAGCATTTATCTGAAATAGAAAACGTTTGTATCATTATAATGTTTTAACTGTCACTTTTGATTGAAATTCTAGATTAATAAAATGATTAATTTCTTTAAAAAAAAAATCGTACTGACCCCAAACTTTTGAATGGTTGTGTATAACCCTCCTTTTACCTTTATTTAGACATGGTGATATAATGAATGTTCTGTAATGGTCAATATTCTAATTAAGGTCATTACATGACCCAATATTATGATAAATACTGGTAGGCCTATATTATTGTGTGCCAGCTGTCTTGTTCATATTTTTAGAAAACAGAATGGCTTAATCTTTATTAAGCCAATCTTTTTTTATGTTCTTGTTCATATTGGTTGATGTGTTTGCATGACACTTACCAAATTCTGAATGTTGTTGTTTCATATAAATGTGGCGATTGACGTAATTCAACTTACTGCACTGTTTGTGCCATTTGTCCCATTACGTGACACTGAGGAATCCTTTTCTGAAGTGCATAGCCCTTGTTGATGAAAGACAACACCCATAAGACAAAAGCAGGACAAAACAACTATGCGTATGCCTCCGTTCAGTGCAATGCGTCGTCATACATAGCTATTAATAGAATATCGAGCATTGATTTCTCAAACATTTCTTGTGTACCCAAAGGTCTGACGTGTAATATGAAGGCATGTAAACAAAGAGGGCCCCTGAGTAGTTAAGATTAGACCCTTGAAAATGTGACAACAATTCCTTTTCCTCAGGTGGTCTTCTTGTTTGTTTTGACAGGGGGGGGTGGGGTGGGGGATGGAATGTCAGCTTATACTCTGAAGGTAGAGGGAAGACGGGGGAGGAAAAGGGAGGGTATGTGGGTCACAGGGAGGTTGTCTGGGTGTTGTCTTCTAGTTTCCTCCATTTCCTAGCCTTCCCCCCATACATTAATGCCACTCCACATGCACACATGCAATGTCTTCCAGCTGCTCTGTCTCATATGCTTTAGGACCCCTCCCAAAGCACATACCTCTTTTCTCAGAGCTCTTTTCCAGGACTTTTTGTTGACTTGATTTGAGTCTATTGAGTAATTTTGTTGAATTATATTTGAGATAACGTAAGTATTTAATTATATATAATTATATAATATAAATTATGTATTTTATATATAATTAGATTTGGACATGTTCAGAGTTAAATATTCCGTAAGTCATCACTTTTACTTTTTTTTTTTTTTGTTTAGTTTAGTTTAGTTTGCGTGTCCATTTTCCTCCCTGTCAATTTGAAATCTTTTTTTTTTTGGTCAAACTTTTTATTGGACACCATGCTTAAACCTACATATGTCATTTCATACGCCTCTCATTTAGACAGTTTTATAACCCATTCTCTTTTGTAGGCAGTTTTTTCCCAGACTGAGGCCTTCCGTCTCTTGCCTCAGTCAAAGATAATTAAAATGTCAGCGCTCCATCAGACAGCCAAGTCACAGATGGACACAAGACAGTCCTTCGTCCCCTGACTGACTTCACAAACCAGCAGCCCATCCTACTCACCGTAGCATCCAGATGGTAACAGGAGAAATATATATGTGTGGGCTTATATGTCTAAAGGTGGCCAGTGTGGTGATGGCTGAGAGCTAATGATATGTGTCGGAACCGACAAGAAAATGTTGCATAATTCATGGCATGCATCCCAGTAGTGCGAACATTCATACTGCATAAACAATATAGTGTGTGCATTGTAATCCGGACGACGTGTTTGAGTAATTATTTATTTGCAACTTACAGTAAATTCTGCCCCTACATCATGTGATGCTGTTTACCCCCGAGGTACATGGGTGGGAGATCATGTTCTTTGGCCTTCAGTGTGTGTGGGAGCCGGGAGAACAGAGAGTATTTTCAGGTTTTCTGTTCATTTCGCTGGCAGCCAGTCTCCCACACACCTGCTGGGCGGAGAGTGTTGTGTTTATGCTTGTGTATGCATATATATGCATTAAATATATGTTATGAAGCAATTCATGTTATGAAGGCATTCATATTATATTTTCTTAATAATGTCTAATATTATTACTATATATAATTTTTAGAACTATTAATTCATTTTATGACAGTTTCAACATCAATAATGAAATTGTTTGGCCTTCAGTAATTTGGTGTTGATTCTCTCAGAAGTCTCCGTTGGCTGTTACACCTGTCCTTTGATCTTATCCAGTCCATCTGTGACATGTTGTATCATGTGGCATCTGTTGTTGTAGAGTGGGACAGGAGAGGCGATATCTGTGTGACCTTAAGGGCTGAGTTCAATGGGTTATTATCTAGCGCAGTATCCTAATGATACGTTTTCAGTGCGAAGGTCACCTCAGAAGAAGCGCACGTCTTTGTGACAGAAGTTTTTTACTGTTGTTGTTGAGCTTTTTACTGAACTTCACATCAAGGTTTCTCAAAAGTCACTTCCCGCAGTTAGAAATGCCCTATTTTTTGGTTTCTGGGATGTGAGTGGTTTTGTCAGACAGAGACATAAAGGCGTTCTCCTCAGGCTCACGCCAACATTGAACTAGGCCAACTGTGAGAAAAAGAATTGTGCTGCAGACATTCCTCTGGAAACGTATATATGGTCCACATTCTTGACAAATTAAACCCAGTCATATTTCCATAAGGTTTTGATCATCAGGTTGCATTTGACTATAACTGGCTTGTGTAGTTGAGAGTCCACTTGTGTGGTCTGGATCAGATTGCAGAGTGTAATGTTTCTCTTGAATCCATCAATGCAAATCGACTGGGAAAGTGCCTCACTCATTCTTTACTTGCCAGTTGGGGTTTCCCTGGTATGTGTGGGACGAAGTCTATACATGAGTACAATTGATTGTGTCTATCCCAGCATGTTTTGTAAATGTTTAGAAAAGTGCTGGATTTAAGTGCAACTTAAAGGAAAAGGTAAAACCTAGATGTTTTTGGGTTAATCTTTCATAGAGAGAAAAGTTCAACACCCACTGTACTAGACAGAATTGCTTTTTAAAATCAAGAAGTTAAAAATCAAAACATAATGATGAATAAATACTGAAAGTGAACAAATGTAAAACATTTTTTTTTTGACAGTGTTAAATTTAGAACTATACAGAGTCACATATTTCACAAAAAGTTTTTTGGTAACACATTAAATGTCAGGAAGCAACTCACACGTATCTTGTTCCTCATTTGGAAGCTAATTCTGATCACGGAGTCACATTGTTTCCATGCTTTGACTTTTCCATATATGTGATGATCTTGTGACGTAACATGAGTTGCTAATGAGGCTCTATGAATGACTGTAAAGAAGCAGCAGACTGACCTACTTTTGCCCTTTGTCTGGAATTGGTTGCCACCCATTGTTCCTGATTAGAGGCCAGTTTTATTTATAAACATTTTTCTCAATGATTGTGAAGTTAAAAATTGGGATGGCTGGTCTAGGGTCAGGTTCTGGCATTTGATTTGTTGGACTGGTGCTTTTCTTTAGCTGGCTTACATCAAATATTTGAGTCAGAATTCATATATGATGCAAGTCAATCTCGAGTTAGATATTGGAAAGTGTCAGGTTGGTTTGCTGGGGTACTGAATGTCTCCATTTGACTTGTTAAGAGTCAAAATTACACCCAACGTGGCATAATATTATTTCTTATAATTGGTGAAAACGGAGCATTATAAATTATTTTAATAAATGGGCTTGTGAAATGAAGTAGCCTAGCTATTAAACAACATAACAGAGTGACACCAAAGATCAAAAGACAAAGCCGATTGTGACCTTATTGCCTTCCAGTAATGGAGATTCAACACACACATGATGCAACCATATGGTATACTAAAGTTTTAGTAGTACATTAGCACTTTTGGTTAACTACAGCTAACCATACTGTGGGTTTTAACACCTTGCCTGATCATCTCTGTCAACTGCTAGTGCATTTGTTTCCACAGAATGGATGTGCCAGAAATGTTTAAATGAGTACCCCGATGACAATTTCCATGTTTAGCATTCTTTTGTGTAAAAAAAATTACACACTACAGTTTTGCAAGACTCTTTATGTTTAATCAAGTGATCAAATTGATTTGTAAAGATTTGGAATATTAAAATGCGTAATTTGGATAATCAACACATTTAGCTTTAAGCATGTACATTTTTAACCTTGTTCTGTTTTAAGGATTTTTTAAGTCAAACATGTAAATGTAACAACAGGCACAGTATCATGCATTCTTTTTAAGCATTTCAAACATCTGAATAATTCATGTCTCACTTTTCACATTCATAATGCCCCATCTAGGACTACAAAACAGGGGTGTGAATACCTCTGGAGCAGAAGGGGAGCCAAGTCAGACCGTCTGTGCTGACTAAACTTAAATGTGTATTTAACGGGACGGACAACTGTATTTGAATGAACTTTTAGCTGTTTCTCTTCAACTTTTTGTTGTGTTTGGTTCTTGGTCATTAGTATTAACTTTTGCTGAGAACTCAACTGTTAGCTCTTCATATCTTTACGAACACCTCCACAAATCAGCACTTCACAATGAACAATGACTTTCAATACACAGAGGTTATATAACTGTGGGCCCATTGTGGAGGTGTTAGCCAAGATGTGAAATCTGAATGGTTATTTTCAAGCATAATGCTCCCCATATTTAGATTTTATTCAGGCTGGTTGCATTTAAAGCTTTGGAAATTTGTTCTATTATGCTTTTTTAACAAATGTTTTCACTGTATGTTTATTCATAGGCTCCCTCAATTAAGGTACTGGTTTGTCTTCTTAATGTGCATAATACTTTAAACACTTATTGAAAATATGAATGTTATGTAGCATATTCCTCATTTTTTAGTTTAACCGTTTAGGTGAGTGAAAGGTTTAGCAGATGAATCAATTTGTTCTGTCAATTTAAAAGACAAACTGATATGTGCGTTGTTAAAACATGCTATTGGCACTCAGTTAGCAGTGCACACCTCATAGGTGGTGAGAGAGGTGATGACCTCACGGCCCCCTGACCTGCAATGAGAGAAGGAAAACCTCTCTGTGAACTGTTTGAGGTAATCACTGTAGTATCTGATGTGGGGGTCGTGCCCAGTTTCAGTGAAAAGTCCAGGTATCTTGATACATGTGTAAATAGCACATCAGCAAAACACAATTCTAAGATGAGATAAGGTGGCTATAGAAAATAGTGAGTTTTACAGATTTAGTTAAAATTAAGCTAAAGATAATGCAGTTAAACAGATACAAAACATGGTAAATAAATAGTCTTATCAGTCAGTCTGTACTAGTGTTATCTGATTTTTATCAAAAATATAAACAATTAGACTTGAGGAAGATTCCCCCAAATATTCCCATTCACATCAATGATGGTAACATTAAAGTATTTATTTTGTTTCTGGCCTAAATTAATGTATTACCTTTTGTGGATTATGAGAAAATATCAATTCAAGTTAATGCCATTTTATTTTTTAAATAATTAAAAAAATATTTTTTTATTTATTTGCCTACTTACTACTTCATGGAAATTAGATTGCTGTCTTTCTGGATATAGCCTAATGGCAGACTTATAAGTAACCAAGAACATTATTTTCAGGGGATTTTCGCTGAGACGGTCATTTAGTTCTTCTTTCAGTTGTCGTTTTAGTAAAATCAGTAAGCTTTCGTAAACTGATGGGCGTGCTCTGACATGCACGCGGTTCTCTGGTGCTGTCCGCTGATTGGCCACCTCGCATCCCACAGCTCAGCCTACTATCATTTACTATTCGCGCGCTCAGTGGATGCGCACACTTGCTTGAGACCGTGAGTGAATAGCGCGTCGCACATACTAACTCCTGGAGATATTTATAAGGATCATCATACGCGTGAATGTCACAAACGGTATCCGTATGACCTGGGAATACGCAGTGTGGTTTAAGACTTTTTAGTTTGATGTGTTTTAAGAATCTTTTTCTTTGAAGTGTGTGATTATATGTTCGGAGGTTCTTGCTCAGCCGTTCAACGCCAAACTTCTGCAGAGCTGATCTACAACTGCGGAGTCTCTGTCCCTTTCGAGGTGAGGAACGCAAGCGATGTTTAATGCGCTTTGATAACAAAATCGCTCAAATGACGCCTTTAAGACGCCACTTGTTTTTGCATTGATATTATTTCACAGTAGCTACAACCTTCTCTATATCCGTCAGTCAATAAATTTCACGCAAACGAGGCATAATCTAGTTTCTTATATTTAAACATAACGTTACCCAACACATGGTGCTGATAATATTAGGTTCTGATAATATTCATTGCTGTCTTATTGACAAGTATATTAATAAATAATCTAGCCTGTGATATGTTGGCGGACCTGTGATCTCTCACAGCTGATATCCTAGCACAACAAATTCAGTGCCATAGCGTAATGGATTATTAAATTACAATGTATTACTGGTTATTTATGGTATTGTTAGTGTAATTAAAATTGTAGTCTTGCCCTTTTGACTGGTCTGATAGTTTGATGGTTTAATTGATTTATTTGATAATTTTGTTTAATGTATGTGCCATGGTATTACCATGCTACTTTGATGTATTACTATTATTATTATACAGTGATTATAATGTTTATATACTTCACTAGTTATATAGTTAAAGAGATAAGGATATCTCAGGGAATTAAAAAACTGTGATTCCAAGTCTAGGAATATACTGTACATAATGTGTAGCCTACTGAACAGATGGTGTGCACTGCAGAATGAAGATGGCAGCTTTACGGAGTTGTGTGTGTTCAGTGGGGAAATCATTTTCATTTCTCCTATGTTAGAGTAGTAGTGGTCTTGTGGTGGGTGGTTTTGGGAACTGGAGGGCTGTTGCTGAATATTCCCCTGTTGATTTCAGATGATCATTACCCATGTGTTCCTCTCCACTATCAAATAAGTAAGCTATTTTGGGAATTAAGCAGATTGTCATACCTACTTGATAAATCGGTGTTGTTTATGTTTTTTGTTTTTTTTGAATTTTGAATTTTATTGAAATAAGGGATTTTGTCAGGTCAAAAATTGTGAAATTTTGTTCTGAAATGGTGATCTGCATCAGGTCGCTGAGATTTGGCTGGACTTTGCCCCTGTGATACAAGTCATGCAGGTATAGCTCAAAGTGCTTTTACAGAAGGACAGCATGCCCTGCCAGACAAGCCCTTTATTTACTCAAACACACTTGAGTAGTTTCAATGAAGCAATAGCTCCCTTCGCCCTCTGTCTTACACACACACACACACACACACACACACACACACACACACACACACACACACACACACCTGCTCATTTCCCAAGGCTAACATGTACGGTAACCCACTTTGACAGAAACCAAATAAAAAAACTAAGACTTAATATGATCCTTTTGCTCAATTTATTTGGAAACTGGCAATGTTGTGTCATGCCGGTGTCTATGACAGTGTCTTGAGCATACATGTTTATTTCCTCATTTCATAATATTTGTAACGTCATTTTATACTAATTTGTCATTTTATATCGAACTTGACAGTTGTATGCGTGGACCATAACAAACTAAGTCATTTGAATACGGCAGGCATTTGTTTGTTTGAATCAGGAATCATGTCTCCCTGTCAGCAGCACAGCATTGAACAGTCCTTCCTATTTGTTAGAGCTTAATCCTTGGTTGTTTTTATATTCAGCATGAAGCGACCTTTAAAGATAAGACTTGCCACAACAACTTTACGGCTTCTAAAATCATGCCAATGAGCTCAACAAACCCTGTTGTTGAGGATGCAGTTTGAAAACAGCCCAGAATGTTTGGGGTTTGTTGTTTTAACCTCTACATTTGCATTAGACAGGATTCTCACGGCAATTGGGAATTGTAAAACTCATGATTTCCATGGAAATTTACCTTAATAACCCATGGAAATGTCTTGGGAATTTAATTATTGTAAGAATGTTATTTTATTTATTACATTTTCTATTTGATCAATTGTGTGAGCGGAATCTTAATATAAAAATAATCTTTAAAATCCAAATGAGTGGAAAAATCATGGAAATTCATTGGTCAAAAGGTGTGGGAACCCTGAAGATCAGACAGTTTATTTATCTTGCTTAATGTTGCTTTATGCTTGAGGAAGTCCGCTGTGATCCAGAGACGCAGTCATCAACACTACTGTCAACACGTGGGTGGGACTGAATGTTTTCAGCTTTCTGACAGTCATAACTATTTAGAATGCAGCCGTGCATGGATGCCAAATATTCTAAATAGTCAAAATAAAAGCTCTAAGAAATACAGTGCAGTGATTGTGTGAAAGAAAGGACCTTTTTGTTTGCTTATACGCTATACGGTCCCTGTTGTGAAGGCTGTGCTCAGTGTTTGTTTAAACAGGAGAGGGGAGAGGACATGTGGCTGGCCATACTTGACACCTGCAACCAAAAAGTAAACACATCCAGATTCCCTGCTACTAATCAGCTTCGGCTTTGTTTTATTCACTCACAGAATTCAATCGGGCTGCAGCTGGTGTGCCTAGTGAGTTTAAAAGAGCTTTGGCTTTTTCTGTTGCAGTTTTTAGCAGATTTGCATTGTGGCCTGGGGGCTTCCCTAATGGGTTTGCATCGGCAGATGCGCAGGAGGATCCTGCTTTTTGGCCATATAATGAGTTGAGTGGACTCAACACTGGTTGGTCAAAAACAACAAGGTGGTTTATTTCTTTGCACGGTTTGGCAAATGCTGTCACAGAATGTGAGACGGAGAGTAAAACTGTAAGTGGTTCCCAAAGGCATCATTCATACAGGACATGACAAATTGTCAATTTCTGGTGATGACACTCATGACATCAGTTGGCCTTCCTTGCTTTTCAACTCATTGACTTGCTCAGATGGTATAACACATGGTAAAGCAGATGCGCGGGGAGCGTTTGCTGCTTTGACCTATTGGGCCTCCATTTTGATGCTAATGTCTATGGTTTTATGAAGGAGGTCTCTGTGGGGGGCCATATACCTCATCATACGACACCCCCCTCCCTCCTGTGCACTCCCGTCCGACTCTGGCACCCAAACGTTTGTGAGCCTGAATAGGCAGGCGGCCATTGGGACCGCACATTGTTTGGGGTGTCCCTTGACGCCCCGTGCCTTAGCTGTGAATGCCTCCATTGAGGGGCCCATATGCGCAGTGTCCAGGAATCTCACATAAAGTCACGGGCTGAGCTCTGAAATGGCACAGAAGCTCGTGCTGGCATGCTGGAGCCGCCCGCGTGATTAGGTGATGCATTGACATGTGCAAAACTCACTTTCTGCCGTTCCACAAGAGCCTGGAAGATACAGAAGTAGGAGGGAGGGAGGCAGTGTGAGTCAGAGCTCTTTGTGTGGGTAAAGAACTGCATTTGTCTGCTTATCACCTCTAGCTAATGTTGACCGACTCACAGGACTCATCTGTAAAGGGCCACGTTTTGGTTTTGAGGGGGGGAGGAGAAGAGAATCCTTCTTTTCAGAAGCACTAGATCTCACAGGTCATCGTGTTCTTTTTTTTCTGTATCAAACCATAGTTAAAAGAGCCTCTGTTTTGTACATCCACGTGAGGTAAAAGCAGCATGAAGATTAACTTGTTGGTGTTTGTGAGTGGTGGTACGTTCAGCTGCTTTATGGTGGATTAGAGCTAGCGAGTGTGATTCTGAAATGCGCACTGAATGGAGATTAAATTCAAGTTCTCTTAGGCTCAATCAGGGAAGGTGTTTGCACATTGAGATTAATCGCAACATATTCATCCCCATGAGTCGTCCATCCGAGGAAAGAGTAATTTTCCACTCAGCTTCCTATAATGATACTGGGGACTTTGTGTTTTACACAAAGGTAAACAAACTTTTCAGATGAGGATAAAGGCTCAGCATTAATGAATCGGTTCATAAGTTAATGTCTGTTTTTGAGTGTGTTTGCATTTATCTGAGGCTCATCAGACTGTTTCTTTATGTCCTTCAACAGGACAAAATGCCTCAAACGCCACCCTTTCCAGTGATGTATGGGCCCAATGGATACAACAAGAATATTTATAAGGCCAAGGAAGAGGACTATGAAGGCCTGTATTACCATGACAACAACCTGGTGTCAGGGTCCTTGGAGGCTCTTATTGAGCACTTGGTCCCTACAGTGGCGTACTATCCTGATGTGAGTATAGAGTATCAAAAGTATTCAGCCTTATTCTGATATTGGATTTTGAGCATTTACATTTTTTTTCGAGCAGTCTCAATTAAAAAAAGTTAAATGTCAAAACTGTCCAACAATCACCAAAAGGTTGGGTTCAGTATGATTTTTTTTTATTAAACAAATTAATAATTTTATTCAGCAAGGATCCATTCAATTGATCAAAAGATTTCTATTTAATCTGTTGTTCTTTTGAACATTCCATTCATCTAAGAATCCTGAAAAAAATGGATCACCATTTAAAAACAACAACCAGATTTCAACATTGATGATAATAAGAAATGTTTCTTGAGCACCAAATCAATAATTTTTTAAGGATCATGTGACACTGAAGATTGGAGTAAGGATGCTGAAAATTCAGCTTTGCCATCACAGGAATAAATTACATTTTAAATGTATATTAAAATAGAAAACAGCCATTTTAAACTAATATTACTGTTGATATAAATAAATGCAGCCTTGCTGGGAAAAAAATATTTTGACAAAACAACAACCCCAAACTTTGTAACGGTAATGTTGCTAACTAGTTACATTCTCCAGAAATATGAATGTATGTAGTTAACACTTAGATTTATTTTAGTCTGATACTAGTTTTGTTTAGAATAATGAAAAACGTATTATTTTACCAACTTTGATAAAAATTTTATTGACTTGCAGAGGACATACATCTTCACGTTCCTGCTCAGTTCCCGTCTCTTTACTCATCCATATGAGCTGATGTCCAAAGTGTGCCATTTGTGTGTGGACCAGCAGAGGCTCAGTGATCCTCAGGCAGACAAGGTAAACTGGCAAAGACATCATGTATCATTACACTGATGGAAGGCGTCTTCAGCCGTCATGGTTGCTCTAGCATTAGCAAGGGACTTTAAGAATCTAGGGACAATAATTTGCAATTACAATTACATTGTTTATTTGTACTTTTTCTATAGGCAAGAGTCAGGAAAATTGCTCCTAAGATCCTGCAGTTGCTGACTGAGTGGACGGAGACGTTTCCCTATGACTTCAGGGATGAAAGGATGATGAAGAGTCTGAAGGAACTAACACATCGTCTGAGTACTGGAGATGAAGTAAGTCTGCCGCTTCCAAGTGTCAGGCGATCATTTCAGCAGAAACAATGAGCTTTTTATTCTTAAGGAAATGTCAGCTAAAGGGCAACGCCGTTTTAAAATAATAGTCACCTGAAAGGTGAGAATACTTGTGTCAAAGACATTAGCGTTTCTTTATACCTTTAGTACCACTATTAGCATAGACAGAATAAAACATCTTTGCATAAGTCTTAGCATGGCTTCTTTAACATTCGGCTGCTTAAGACATAAGATGTAACACGCTGGGTGAGAAGGTGTCAACACCTGTGCACTGGGGGGGGAGTGAGATTTCTTTAGACCTGAAGTGCTCTGACAGAAGTGAGAATAAAGCTCTTTTGTTCTGCTGCTTTTGTCTTCATTGGTGCTTTTCCACAGGCTGCATTTAAATTGTTCCATTAGCGCTGACTCGTATGTTACCATGTTCTGGCTTAGCATTTTTTTCCTCAAAGGGACTTTTTCACCACACTTGGAATAATTTATGCTAAATTCTTATTAAACTTCCAGGACACAAAAAAAGCAACACTCTTTGGTTGTGTTACATGATTAGATTTGTTTTTTTTACATCAGGTTATCGTCCTTCTGTTGTGCTCACGTAATTTTGCTGTTTATCGGTCGGAGCTGAGCTTGTCACTTCCTTTTAAATTTGAATAAAGTTAGCAGATCTCATTAAGCTTTGTCCTCGAATGTCCCTGTGGGCATTTGTCTCCATAGTCCGCGGTTGAACAGTCCTCCTCTGTCTGTCTCCAAATCTTGATTTTGTTAATGTACAGTGAAATAAAAAAGATTTGCCTGAGCAAGGTCTGGTCATCTCACATGGTTGTGAGCATTAGTGTAATGACTAACAGCAGGGAGCTAGTTAGAATAGACAGTTTAAGATGGAGGACGCTGACCCATCAGATCCAAGCGAATGATGTTTCTCTAACCCGTAAAGACAAGCAGGACTCATCCTACGGTGACTTGTGTAGTAAACACATGTGTGGCTATTGATCTGCTTCATCCTGATCCTGGAGATCGATGACCTTCTGCGGCCCCGCTACGCTCATGCAGGAAATGTGTGCGTGTTGTACCGCCTCTTCAATCTAGTGAAAGGATGATAAACTAATAAGACTGCATGTACACTCAAAAGGTAACACGGAAAGCTATAACTGTAAAAAGGGTCAATGATGTAGTTGACCTATTTATAAAAGAATTAAAACCCAATTTATACATGCAGTAACCAAAACACACCTCTTATATGATGAATTAAGTTTATTTTTCCATCAAAAATGTTGAATTGAGACAACGGTCTTAATATAATACGTAAAACAGCCTCATTAAAGGATGAAAGAACCTTTACAAATGTAAACTTTTCTAAAATGTTACAAGTAAAAAAACAAAAAAACAAAAAACATTAAAACCAACATGAATACAATAGCACTATATTTAAAGTATATATTTTTCCTTATGTTTAGTTTTACATGTCACTGACCCATAATGAGGAAATGTAATGGTTACACTATTTTGTTTCAAAACTCAGTCTCTTTGATCTTTACATCTACTACGTAGGCAAGACAAATTTAATCTGTGTAGATGTGTATCTTCACGAGAAGAGTGTCTCAAAGCGTGAAGAATGCATTTGTTCAGACCATCAATATGCTGTCTGTATTATGTAATTCAGTCCTTCATGTGTATGTGAATCGTGGGGTAATAATGAGTGTTTGTTACAGTAGAGCACTGACTTTACATTGACGGGGGATTCACAGCAGTCAGAGCCACACAATAGACAATAGGTGTATTTATAAATGAGACAGAATGTGGTGTATTTTCAAATGCACTCTCCAGTGCTCACAGCCCATCATAACAAGATCACTATGTAGTGGTTTCCAGTTAGGCCTTTTAAGTTTTGACCTCTTCTGGACCTCATCGGTCCTGATGAGTTTGCCAGCAGTTTGTTGACCTGCTGTTTTCCGTCTTTTTTACTGGCAATTGCATCCTTCGGTGCAGGAGCTGAGAATAGATGTTGTAACATCTGTGTCCAGACCGCAGTTTGGTCTTCTGTATAGGAAAGGCAGGGCACATTTGCACAATTGCATATCCAAGCATTTGGTGCAGATTTGGACACCTTTTGCACAAATTCTGTTTATTGGGAAAGTAATTGAGAGCTTTTCCCCTTGACCTGCGTGTGGTGTGTCCATGCCAGAGTGATCTGTACGGCTGTCGCACACTCGTGCCGGGGTTAAAAGTGTGGAGGCAGCACACAAGCAGCTTTCTATTTTTTTTCCCACAACAAGTAAGCTGTCTGATTTGCTGCATTAAAATGTCAAGCAGTTGTGGCCAAGAACTCCTGCTAAAAATAATCTTCCTTTCCTTTGTTTGTGTCAACATGGTGGACCTTGGAGGGGGAATTATTAAAGACTCTCTGTGATTCTTTAAAGTGCTGCAAGGTCTCGTCTCCTTCTGTTCTCTCTCTCTCTCAAATCATCAATATTCTTGCATCTACACAATGTGCTGTAGTGCACAAGAATGCAGGTTGTTCTGAGTCAGATGGATTTATGTGCCACTGACCTCCTGCACAGCAGATTGAACGGACACTTTTTATTTCTATGCGTCAGAAAGGAGTACAGAAGCTTGACAGAAACAAAAGATGTTTTGTACATCCTGCTCTCAATCAGGAAAACCTTTAAGGACATTAGCGCCCACACCAACGGACAATATCATTCTGTTTATTATAAGCACACACTGCAGTTATGTTTTCTGCCTTTTTAAATGCTCAAGCGCTGGATTCTGATTGGCTGTCAAAGTTTTTATCGTTCATTAGCTGGAACAAAATCTTAAATTATTGTAATAAAAATCACGCTGTGTTTTTGACGCCTAGTTCTTAAAGCCCACTGGTTGTCGAGCAGGCAGAGGATGTAGATTTTTGCCTGACTGATGTTGAGCAACAGGGCATGACCGCTGCTGTCCTCTTCTTATGCAACAGAAGTCCAGAACTGTGTTCAGGCTCTTGTTATTAGATAACTCAACCTCATCTTGTGTTACGAGGGGAAATGGGAGGCATGCAGGGCTCTTGTGAACCTTTGAAGGACATGAATGAAGTGCTGCTGTTTCGTAATCGTCCATTAACTGTTTATGTAACATACTCAAGACCCCATCTTGGAACGATAGACCATGTAAGCCGAACCACCGTCATTGCAGACCAAGCAAGAGGAAAGGGCTTTTTTTCCACCATTATATGCCTGAAAATCCATTAGATGTTTGCAGGGCAAATACTCTCTGTATTCCCTCAGCTTTCTTATCAGTGCAGGACACATTTAGCTGTCAGTCCTTTCAAATGAATGATTAGCAGGTTATTCTGGGCAATAAAAGCATGGTTGTAATGAAGTCTTCTGTCTCCTGTCTCTCTTCAGCTCTATCGTAAGGCGGTGCAACAGATGACACAAACGCTGATCCGTAAGCTCACCACACTGAGTCAGTATGAGGAGGCCCTGGCCAAGATCAACTCGTCTGTGACCGACAGACTAACTGTGCTGAAGACCAAACCTCAGTCTATCCAGAGAGACATTCTGACCATCTGCAATGACCCCTTTACCCTGGCACAACAACTCACACACATTGAACTGGTGAGAGGAACTTCCTCGGTTTACATAACCTTACATTCCTCACCTCACCGTGGGTGTGGATGGATTCGTTTACAAAATCAATAATCTGTGTTTTCAAGGCTTACTGCAAATGTAACATTGAAATCGTCTTTATTTTTCAGGAAAGACTGAGCTACATCGGACCAGAGGAGTTTGTTCAGGCATTTGTTCAGAAAGACCCTCTTGATAACGACAAGGTAACAGTCCCATCCTGTTTATGGTCAGCAAGGTTAACTAAAAATACATTCAACGCAAATGTTGTCTTTCGCACACTACAGCAAATATCCAACTTGGACAAATCAATACGCACAATGTTTACGTTCACTCCCGGGTTCAACGCTGTGTCACCTTTTTCACACAGCGTTCACAGCACATTCCTTGTCTAATCTGTCATTGTCCAAGTTTCCCTCCTCACGTTCCTCACAGTGTCCTTTTGTGGCCAAAGCCTAGCAACTGGTTTCTCACAATAACCCGCCAAAAGTTTGCTTAGCCCTTCCTCGTAATGCCCGTTGCCGCCTGGCTGCTAGGCAACAGCTCGTGTCAAGACTGGTGCGATTTTTCTCTTTTGTTTTGGTCGCCGTCTCTCCAGAGGGTCCTTGTGCACTGTCATGGCTCTCTGATGTTGTCCATCAAACGTAGAGTAGGGTAGAGTGTGCATGCATTGTGTGACGGACGGCACAGTCAGACTGTAGGAATGTGAGGAATGAAGGGTTAGAGTGACCCGAGCTTTCAGACAGAGCGTCTGCACACATTCCCTTAAACAGATAATAGCTCGAACTCTCTGATTGAATGCATCGTAGGAGATCAACAGTCATCTCAGAGGCCTTTGTTTCTTGGGTTGGGAATGTAGGAATCACACATCCCAGCATTCAGAGTTTTGTGAGATCACTTCAAGAGCGATTTTTGACAAACGATGAACTCTTTAAGAGCCTGTCAAAATTCCTGCAGTTAAGAATTTAGGATAAAAACTATATGCATTGATATTGAAAAAAAATAAATACACAAGATGATTAAGTCAATAAATAAAACAAGTCAATAAATAGGACAGATAAAATCAACACATACATTTTGACAAATATAAACATTAATAGCTAAAATGAGCGCCCACTCAGCTAAAACAGGAAATGTAAAACAGCATAGGAATAGTAAGAACAGTAAAAACAGTGATGGAAGACAACTTCAAGGTCTCTCCATCATAGATATTTGATATTTAACTACTTGGTTAAAAAACAAAACATGAAATTGGTTGATACCGATCAATTAAAAACACAGATAATGGCAGATAGCCAAGATGGTGTCTTAAAAAAATAAAATAAAATAAAATATAGAAAACATGTTCTAAATTAAGCACTTGACTAAGCTCAAGCCTCGGTGTAATTATAATGGTGATACTGATCTTTGAAATTTTGATTCTTGCAGAGATGCTTTAGTGATCACAAAAAAGCAAGTAACCTGGAGGCGTATGTGGAGTGGTTCAACAGGCTCAGCTACCTGGTGGCGACGGAGATCTGCATGGTAATTATCTGATCTTAAGCTATGACTCACCTAGCAACTTAAATTCATGCACAGTAGTTAGTTGTTGCACAATTAGTGATTTTAAATATAGCCTTTATAGAAAACATACACAACCTTTCAAAAGTTTGGGGTCAGAAAATTCACGTTCTTTCTATTCATAAAAAATAGAAAGTTTGCACTAAAATGTTAAGCTGCTCAACTGTTTTTAAAATTAATAAATGAGCAGCAAATCAGCATGTTATAATAATTTCTGAAGGATCATGTGACACTGAAGACATCAGTGGAATAAGTTACATTTAAAGTACATTACAATAGAGAACAGTTATTTCAAATTGTAGTAATATTTCACAATTTTTTGTAGTATTTTTTGATCAAATAAATTTTTTCAAAAACATTAAAAAATCTTAACAGCCCCAAGCTTTAAATATTTCATGAAAGTCTCTGAAGTATTTAGTGATCTTTGAAATCAGAAGTTATAAATATCCCTTTTTGATGTTCATAAATTGCTCGTTTTTCTTATGCAGCCTGTAAAGAAGAAACATCGGGCTCGAGTCATTGAGTTCTTCATCGACGTGGCACGAGAATGCTTCAACATTGGCAACTTCAACTCGCTCATGGCCATCATTAGTGAGTATTTTGATGTCCCTTGCAACACTTTGCTACAGAAAATTCTTGTTCCCCACAAATCTGTTTGGATAATACAGTTTGCTGTTTTGGCAGGATTTGGTTTGCTTTTCTAATCCTTGCTCTTGTACGCTTAACACACACAACAGTGTCACGTCTCTTATAGACTCCGCAAACAATTTATCAGTTTATTTGTGTTTGTGGAGTGCTGCAGAGAGTCTCCTTTAGCTGTGCGTCAAGGTTTAGATAATACATTTCAACCTTTACTGTTTCTTATCTGTTAATTTTTTGGAAATCTGCAGATAATCTTTAGCTATATTGTATAAAAAATTTAAAAATGCTTTTATTATCAATAATAATTATATCAAAATAATGATTAGCTGCATTAATCATCCTGTGCCTGAGGCATTATGGGTAGGGGAGCAGGAGTGGAGAGGGCCATGAGAGGAGGCAGCTGTTCAGCTTGTGTGAGTGAGAGCTGGAACGAGAGCTGCATCCTTCAGGCAGATGGTCAGTGCTGACCAATCCAATAGACTGAGAGAGGGACGGACTCATTGAGGAGGGGATTGTGGGAGGGAGGGAGTGGAACCAGCTGTCCTTTCCCTGGTCATTCCCTGGAGACGAGCCTGTGGGCCGGGGCTCTTACACAAGCCTCTCTCCCTAGAGATGGAGGGCCGATATTAAAGTCACTGGAAGAGAACAAACAAGTCATGGGAAAGGTTGATCGCTCCTGCTAGTGTTTTCTAAAGGCAACGTACATTGTGTGATGTGAATGGAGTGTCATCATCGCGTGGTTTGGACTGAAAGATCATCCACACTAGTATCGTGTTAGTGTGACGGAGCAGCTCTGGGTCTGACACCTGTTAGTACAGACAGATTGTTAATGGTACTAAGGTCTCTAATGGCTCTTCTGTTGATGGATAGATAGATAGTGCTGATATTTTTCAGGCTTATAACTGTTGTCTTTGGAGAAGAAAAGATCTGAAACAAATGGATTTTCACATGTAGATCTCAAAATATTCAGCAAAATGTGAATGTATGATCTACAAATATCTAATATTTATCAATATCACTTTTTTTTTTATTTAGTTTAGTAAGTAAATACAGCCTTGGAGAGCATAGGATACTTTTTTTTTTAAAAGTCTTACTAACCCAAAACTTATTTCAGAGTGCAACAGGAATTGTTTATATTATGAACATTATATACAGGGGTGCACATAACTGGTACGCAGGTACGCATGTAATGCCACTTGTGTTACTACGCGCCTTTGCTATTTTTAAAACACTATGACTCGAAACAACATGAAACTTTGCTCAAAGTATTACCAGGGGCTCTACACATGAACTCAAGCATTAAGAACATTGTTTGTGTACACAAAATACAAAAAATAAAGATTTTGAACAACTTACTGTAGTTGTGTCCTCTGGCATTTTGTCAGTCAAAAATAGTCGATCTCCGAATGAACTGACTCTGAAGTATTGTTTCTTATATGAGGATCCTTTTTTAAATACAAGGTAAATTTTGATTTTCACTAACGACAACAAATTATCCATGAATTTATATGGAACTAAGCTTTAGGAGCTTTCCATCTTTACTCTCCTCCCTGTTAAGTTGCATTCGGAGATCGACTATTTTTGACTCCATGAAGTCTAATGAACGCGATTGAAACTAAACAATCAAATTATACTTCAAATAAATTTTTTCCAAAGATATTTTCTGCCATTTCAGGGAGTTTTTTTTCACGCTGATGTAAATTTAAGTGTTCGGTTTTTAAAATAAGTTTGGTTTTAGTTAGTTATTTGATGCTATAAAAACGGGAATGTGACGTCATGATTGACAGCTGTGGCCACGCTACATATGGGGTGAGTACCAAACACAATCTCCTGGTACTCACCTGAGTAACTCACTGAAAAAGTTATGTGCAACCCTGATTATATTCTAAACCAAAATGGACTGAATGTTAAAACAATGGCTAAAGAATGTGCTTTAGGAAAGTAAAGTTGAATTTTGATTTCACATTGATTTTAAAGCTTCAAAAACGAGTTGATTAGCATTTAAGGAAGGCTTAGTAAGAAGTGATTCTGTCGTCAGTACAGACAATTCTGATTGGTTGACCCACACCTAGTGATTTCCAGTCAACACTCTGACCTCATCTGGTCATTAGTGCTGACTGCACAAGCCCACCGTGACCCTCGGCACTATAAGCTGAACTTATTGTCGGAGGGAAATGATGCTCTGCTAATGCCATTGTTCATGTGGGCTCATGGGCCTAACTGCTCTATTTGCTACAGAGAAACTGCACCTCTGACAGGAAACGAGGTGTTGCAGTGTGCTGACGTGTGTCTGTTTCTGTGTGTCTTTCAGCCGGGATGAACATGAGCCCCGTGTCACGGCTCAAGAAGACCTGGGGCAAAGTCAAAACTGCCAAATTTGATATACTAGAGGTAGGTTTTTCATCTTTTCTGTTTACAGTAGTGGGTGGGTGTGACTCACTGGAGTGAGGGAATATGTAGGGGACAACATGAGTGGGATTGAATCGAGTTGGGATTGAACGCAGTGCTGACATGGCACTAAGCACATTAAGTATTCAACCCTGGCTCTTGTCCCCTTGACTCATGCATGCATGATGATCAAACCCATGACAATATGGACGCCACCTCTTGCCAATTTTAGTTTCCAGTGGGCGAGAATTGCTGCTTTTGTATCATTATTTCTCTGAAGCATGGCAATTCTCCATTTGAGTGGGTGTGCAAATGTTTACAAAGCCTTTTAGGCCACATTTTAGGGGTTGAGACCTTTAAGGCTTTAATTTTAAATCTGCACACTGTGTTTACTGTCTAAAGAGGGTTTGTTTAGGTCTTGCTTTATCTTTATAGAGGCCTTGAACTTGATATATGACTTATGTACGCAACACACACCTACTCATGGTTCAGTCTCGCCTTGTGGGTTGCAGCATTTTGATGTGTAAATAGGGACTGTGTGTGTGTGTAGTCTTCAGGGATGTTCAGCCTCTGTATCACAACACCTTTTCCTTTTGTCTTACTCTCAGACAATGGAGGATTGTAGGATAATAAGCTTAGATGTCCTCTATTGCCCTCCCTGTAGAATTCAAATCTTGAATGTTAAAGCTGCAGATATTCAGTAAAAGTCTCTAATAAAAGTTTGCTTACCTGAGAGCATAATATTATTATTCTGCAAGGATGAATACAATGTATCAAAAGTAACAGAAAATAAATGTATAATGCTACAAAATGCTGTTCTTTTTTTCTTTTCTTTTTTTAAATGATCAGGTTCCACAAAAACATTGATAATAATAATAAATGTTTTTTTGAGCAGCAAATCAGCATATTATTATGATTTCTGAGGGATCACGTGACCCTAAAGACTGGAGAAATGGCTGCTGGAAATTAAAAATCGCCACCACAGGAATAAATTAAATTTTAAAATATATTGAAAGTAATATTTTAACTTGTATAACTTAATATTATTTAACAATTTGACTGTTTTTATGACTGCATTTTTGATCAACTAAATGAAGCCTTGATGAGAGTAAGAGACTTCTTTCAAAAACATAAAAAAAAAGCTTACTGACTGACCCCACTCTTTTGAACCATAGTGGACCTACTAAAACTGCTGGTTTAAGATGACTGAACCTTTGTGAACGTCTCACCTTCAGGCTAAAAGTTTAATGACGTTTGAAAGCACATGAAATGTATCATCTTACTTGGTTCCCATGAAAGAGTGTACCATGCTGAATAGTAACTAGAGTGACTCATGTTGCCTAAATCAGTAGTTCTAACTAAGTTTTAGGCACCAACTAAATTTGGCACCATGCCAAATGGATTTATGGCGCATTAGAAACTTTAGTTTGTAGAAACCACATTCAGGCCAAGTCCTGAGATTGGTGCATAAACCTGTTTCCCCCTCTATTCTCAGCACCAGATGGATCCCTCTAGCAATTTCTACAACTACAGAACAGCGCTGCGTGGAGCCACTCAGAGATCCATCACTGCTCATAGTAGCAGAGAGAAGGTAATGCGCTTCATTTCTCAAGTCGTAGGAACGTTGGTTTCATAACCCTGTTTGGGTGTTTTCAAACAGTGTTTGAAGTGTGTGATATGTTGTATTGACATTCACAACAAACGTAATGAGGATAATGACAAAATCTGATTCGTTACGTAAACAAGTAACAAAAAAGTAGCTCGGAAATGCAGACCCCAATCCAGAGACTTTGTATTTACAGTAAATTGAGTTTGGCCTCTTTGCCCGAGAGTTATGTAATAATGGTTGGACTGTTTGTGGATGATTTGCTGAGGGCAAGGCGTCAAATGGGACATTCTGTTTCCTCTGCAAAATAGGCTCCATTTTTGTTCTAAAAACATGGCAGTCGGCCAGTTAACAAAATGTTCTGATGCTCTTCAGTGTTTTCTGTGAGCAAACTCACGCAATAAAATCCATCCGGCATGAGTCTGCCAAAAGGATGTTCGCATTTTTAATGTCTTTGTCAAAGTGCACAACTGTTTTGTGTGTTATACATTTTTGGGGGATTTGTTTGTTGTTGTTGTTTTTTAAAGCTTTGTATGGCTTGTTTTGCATCTTCGACTGGTTAGGGAGGAGAGGTTCGCTGTGTGGGTTTAGCTGGTGAGACAGAATGTTCCAGAGCGACTCTGGAATGCTCAGCTTTTTTTGCATCACACAGTGGCCCTTGTCACTTGTTTTTCCCTAAAATTAGATGTTTAGACTTTGGATAGTGCTGTTACTTTAAAGATACAATGGACAAGATATGTGCATGTTCCAGGGCAGGAATTTCCTCTCTAAACAAATTAAGTCAGGAATGCATTACTGTTCTATTAATGTCAACTTGTTTGACTGCTTGTATTTTTGACCCCTTGTTTTGTTCACTAGTGTTATTACACTTATTTTAAGCTCAATTTGAACTTGAGGTTAATTAGTCACATGAGACTTTACTAAAAAATAAAATAAAATAAAAGCTAAATAACAAATTTAGTGAGTGACATTATTAGTTTATTAATTTCTCAGTTTTAGTGTGATGTTTAGGTTTAAGACTTAGGTTTAAGACACAAGAAAAAATGTGACACATCTATATATAAATAGAGAGAGAGAGTTTTGTTTATCATGTTGTAGCTGAATCTGCCACTATAGACTAAAGATTTCGGCCTCACGTACGCCACTGCTTCCTTGAATCGTGAAACATTGTTATTTCCTTTACAAAGTGGTAGATCCAGTTATGCTCTGCCTTGTAGGCTTTTAGAGGCTGTTGTAAAACACTGTTGCCTAATGCAGTCTTACTATGACGATAACCCTCAGATGGCATCCAATGAGGCAGCTCGATTTGTTTTTTTGTTTTGTTTTTGGTCAGTTGTAGCTGTTGTGTAATCTTATATTCCATTTTTTGCCTTCCAGATTGTTATTCCTTTCTTCAGCCTCTTGATCAAAGACATTTACTTCCTCAATGAAGGATGTACCAACAGGCTCCCCAACGGACATGTCAATTTTGAGGTAATTCTTTCTATTTGGCTTGGCTAACATGAGGCATGGAAACGACTGGCGTCACAGCTACTGCATAACAATGGATGGTTGACAAAACACTGTCACGTAGCAACAGAAGCAGTAGTTCATTGACGCTTACATCTGTTGAAATGAAGTTTCAAGGGCATCGATTCAGTGTGACAGTAGCTACACACGAAAGTTAGGCGATGATCTCTAACAGAATCAATCTTGACTGTGCTGCAGAAATTCTGGGAGCTGGCCAAACAAGTGATGGAGTTCATGACTTGGAAGAAGGTGGAGTGTCCTTTTGACAGAGACCGCAAGATTCTGCAGTATCTCCTGACCGCGCCAGTCTTCAGTGAAGATGGTACTGATGTCATGTGATGTTTTTCAATGCTAGTTTGATTCATTTTTTGCATGTTTTTGTGGTGTCTTATAGTTTCAGTGGCGATTATCTACTAAAATCCCAGACAATAATATTGAGGGAAGACATTACTGATTTTACATTATTTCTTGCTTGTTATTTCGAACTTGGACTTCCTGTCTGAACTAGAGCCACTCCCGTCATAAACCTGTTTTAATGACACTTGTGAAATAAGCACACAAGATACCAGACACTGACAAGACAACTGCGCTTGTCATAATTTACCTCAGGTGTAAAATGCCGTCATGCTAAAAAACCGAGTAACATGAGTTCAGAACATTCCTCATGAATAAAAACAGGTGGCTTTGTTTTCTGTTGCTGACACACTCGTCTCATCTCAATGATCTATCAACAGCTTTGTATCTGGCGTCATATGAAAGTGAAGGACCGGAGAACAACATGGAGAAAGACAGATGGAAATCTCTCAGGTGTGTATGACATGATTCATCAGGCCTGTTGATTGACACTCCCTTGGCAAGTGTGAATGCATTCAGATTGTTCCTGACCTGTCTGAAGAGCAGTGACTTTTGCTGATAGACATTGTCTGTTAGTAATTGAGTTGCTAATCAAAAGATTTAATTAACCGGCTCCCCACCGTCAGAGAAATATCAGGGAATTTAAATTGTGTTGTCCTTGTCTTGAAAAATAATCAAATTAAAAATCATGGACATTTCTGTAATACATATAATTAAATCTAGCTGTGCCATTCATCTAGTCGGTTAGATATTGGTAGTTTGTGTGCAATGTGCTTGCAATCCAAGTAATATCTGATTTATAAGCCAATTGTTCTTTTGAGTCTTTTCTTTTCAGCGAATCATTGGCAAGTCGGTCAGAATTAAGGATTTAAAAACCAAAATCTCATCCAATAATAACAAATGGTCATGGCAATTAAGCTAATTTTGCATTACTTTGATATGGTTTTAAGGCATAGTTTGCATTACTGGAACATTACACTCAAACTAAATGGTGTTTTGGGAATTACATTGTGTAGCCTTAATCTTAAAGTATTCAATAATATTTATTGCATTTTTTTTCTTTTATAAAGAAGCTCATTATCTGTTTTTGATCTCACGTTCATTTCAATCAATTATTTTCAATATATAAACAATCAACTGACAAAAACATGTTCCATAACACTTGCCAAAGATCACTCAGTGATGGCTACACACACATATGGGCTTGGAAAGGGTGAGACCTCTTGGCTCTTGCTTAGTCACGTTTCCTGATAGCTTTACTGCTCTAGAGGGATGGAGGGAGAGGGGGAGGAAGAAAGTGATTGCAGAGGCTAACGGTGGGCTGGTTTTTTTTTCTTTCCACTGCGACAGGATCTGTCACAGCACCAGATTGTGTCTGTATCAGCACTTCGTGCTCCACCACACTCAATGTCTCAGAGTGAGGATAGTAGCCCAACAGGAAACGGGGCAGAGCAGAGAGTAAAGACAATCCAGCTGATGTGTAGACAGAGGAATAATGTCCATAGGGCAAAGTTGCCTTTTACTGCTAGCCTGAAAGCAGTTTATACTTGATTTATCAGGTGTAGGGTGCTGGACTTGGATCAGAACACAGGGCAGATATTGTACAGCGTGTCCATTCAGTCGTCTGCTTATACTAACACGGATATGAGGGGCTCGTAATATAAACAAGGTTTTATACAACGTGTAATAGGAAAGTCGGCGTGAAATCTAAAATCAGTTTTCGAAATGCATGTTATTGATCTTATTGTGAATAAGCATACATATGCATACATTTCCTTTTTTCTTTTACCTTGTAATAATTACATGGACTTTTTCAGTCCTTTAGTCTGCTTAAATTCCAATTGGATATACATACAATACGGAAGAAAATATCTGTCATACTTTCATTTTAGTTGTGACTAAGTAAAATACATTGAACGTTATGCAGTTTTGCTTTTTCATTTTGGAGATGGATAATTTTGAATCATTGTTAAATGAATCTTTTGTTTTATTTCTTGCAGGTCATCTTTGTTGAACAGGACGTAATCAAGTGAGCCCTCTGACAAGCTGTGTCCCCCTTTTGCCCCTTCCAAAAGTGAGATGTATCCCTGTTTTTCAAGGGAGATGACAATCCATATTTTGCTGAACGGTGCATTTTTATGTTGGAAAGAGGAGCATCTTTTTACAAAGCCCTTCTCTTTCTATCTTTCATACTGGATATTTCAGGCTTTTTCATGTCTTTGTGCAGACTTTTGTACTCCTTTTTTCCCCTCTTTAAAACGTGGTTCGAGCTGAAGGAGAAATGTGTTTGGTATGTCCCTTGACTACAAACCAATTCCGATCTATGCTGTCGTTCTTGTCTGTTGACTCTGTGAGGATGCTGCTGGTTGGCAAACTCAATTGGAACAGGAAAAAAAATGATATAAACCAGCATTATGTGTACTGGGTTCCAGTACTGTATATTTTTATTGTACCTGAAGCATTAATTTAAGTATAGATTTATGTTGTCACTATTTTTTGATATTGTGTTTGTCAGTTTTTTTTATGCACATGAGATGAGAGTAATACATTGCTTTAACCTCTGTGAGTGACCATTGATGTGTGCGTGACAAACCCGCTGAGGGTTGCCAAATGCACTGGATGTTTCTGTGAATAAAGATGTCAATTCCTTTCTTGTGTAAACTCTTTTGTGATAATTCTACAGCATAATGCTCCCCATCCCTTTTTATTGTCGTCATGGTTTACTGTCGCCACATGTTGACTGTTGAAGGAAAAGCAGTGTTTGTTTGTCAGTGTTACAGGTGTAAAGCTGTTTCTTACACATTGAAGGTGATATTTATTGACAGACAGCTCACTGTGTGTAAGAGAAATCTCCCAAGTGCTGTTGACCATAGTCAGTGGTGAATGGTGTTATGTCGTCCTCTGGTGGTGAAGTGGAAAACTACTTCACACAGACTAGGCCAGGGGACAGTGTTGTTCTTATCAGGGAGGAGTTAAATTCATGAAGGTTTATCATACCTGTGGTAGTTGGGATTTGAGTCCATTTGTAGGATGTATTAGTTTTCATTACTGTTATTATATTAATATTTTCTATTTTCATTTGGTTTTATTTATTGGCCTCAAAAATATCTGTAGTTGTCCTGTTTTTGCCTGCTTCACTGTTTTAAAATATTTTAAAGATTTTTTTTACAGACTCTATTATATGCTTTGTTATTTTGTACTAGGTACATGTTTTTTAGTAATCAGATATTGCCCTATCTAATATTTTATAATGTTTATAAAAGTTTGTATGGAAAAACTAATATTTGAAGGTACTAGCACACAATATGAAGTTATTGTATGTCGGAAGTCAGCTGATGATGTCAATTCTACCCCTTTTTTCCCTTATTGGAAACTTTCCACAAATACATCTTTTTTTTCTATGTAAATATCATGTCTTTTTCTCCACTCTGTATATTGTATTTTGATTGTTTGGGCAGATTATAGAACCTCATGAATAGTGGTATGGAGTGAACAAGAAAAAAGAGGAATTAAAGAATGCCTATAAAGCTATTTGAGTCTTTTTTTGTGTTGTGTTGTGTTGTGTGTGTGTGTGTGTGTGTCTCATGGTTTTGTTTGGAAACAGCAAATCTTTTTTATGACAATATTCCTGTTATTATTCCAAAATACCAAGTGAAGAAGATTATGAGGAGATGAGGTTTATTCGAATTACTCTATGAAACAGTTCAATAATTTTCAGGTCTGTAAAAAATGTTTGCAATGTGTTTGAAAGAAGTCTTATGGTTGCATGCAATTGATCAAAATGCAGTAAAAAAAAACAACATTATGAGAATATTACAATTTGAAATAACTTTAAAATAACTTTATTATTCGAAATAACTTAATAATTGAAAAAAATTGTGAATGTTATTTACTCCTGTGATGGCGCTGAATTTTTCAGCATCATTAACTTCATTCTTGAGTGTCAAATGATCCTTCAGAAATCATTGTAATATGATGTGATGCTCAAGAAACATGATCAAAGTTGATAACAGTTGTGCTGCTCAATACCTTTTTTTTTTTTTTTAAAGATTCTTTGATGAATAGAAAGTATTTGAAATCGAAAACTTTTAAATATATAGAGAGTTGGGACGGTTCAGATCCAGTAATTTCTGTATTGTGCAAGCAAATGTAGTTTGCAATGAATGCATGTAAAATACCAGTTCAGCCGGTCATCAAACGGTGCTCCACTTCCTGACTGACCTCTGGGGCCTGTACCATGAATGTAGCTGAACAAACTCGGGGTTACAGGATTAGTTTTGAGTTGACAAAACCAAACCGATGCAATCAGGCTTTATTGGTACCATGACGCAGCTCATCAACTTTCTCTGTCAACTCAGGCTTTGATCTTAAGCTATGATTAATCCACGAGCGCGTGCACATACCAAAGTGACGTTGGCATCGAACAACCAATCGCGTTCGATATGGATAGAGCGAGAGCGATATATTTTTTTCCGCGGAGGAGCAGAGATAATCATTCAGGATTACGATTAATTTAAATATGTATTACAAGCTCGAAACAATACGGTCTCTGCTGCCAAAGCAAGAGAAGACTGTTGGAGAAAGATTGCTGATTGCGTTAAGCTAAACAAATAGGCTACGTTCTATATTAATGTAAAATTATGTATATTATGTAGGCTATGAATGTATGTGTGTGTGAAATATAGCCTATATTTTTATAATATATAAAAATGTGCATGTATATAGCTACTAATAAAGATTTATATTCATTGATTTTTAGATGCAACTCCAAACGTTCTTGGCAGCAGATAAAGACAAAATATAAAAATATAATTCAAAGTAGTAAGTATTTACACATAACCTTTTATTATTTTTTGTAAACATTTAATCACAAACACTTCTAGTTCTAGAAAAAAGAGTGAAATTCAGAAAACCAGTGGAGGGCCACTCCTCCAGAATACACTGAGTTGGCTCTGATTATGGATGGGATTACAAGTGCTGTACAATCTGACCCTGTGCTGTGCTGGCTCCTCTAAGCAAGTAACACTGGGTACGTGTGCGATACATTACTATTTTAAGTTTTAGATATGGCTGACTGTATGTTCTGCAGGCGAGGGAAATGCAGTGTCCTGTAGAAGCCAGCACACACACACACAGTCTCGCACACAGAGGTCAGTATGCAGCAGACAGAACACCAGAAACATAACCTGCTTTATAACAGTTATGCTTTCTATTGGCCTACTTTTATTTATTAGGGTGGAGGAAATGATGAAGACACTCTGTCTGTGTTCTGAGACAGTTGCTGAGGTGAATGCACTGGGCTTTTTATTAAGGCAAACATTTGAATGTGTGGCATAAAACAGGGACTGGCCCTAACACATCTCTTTTATTGTAGGATTTTTCACAACCTGTCCCAGAAACTGAAGCCTCTACCTCAACAGGCTTCAGAGGAAATGTGAACAAGTTAAGGATTTAAAACCATTGACGTAAATAGGTGTTTGTCAAGGAACTTTTTGTGAGTTGATTAGCCTCCAGAAAACTGATGATCGTGGTGGAAACTTGTAAACTTGTTTGTGGTGGAATTATGTTTCAGGCGGAAACAGACTCAGTCAGGGCCCTTTACAAATGGAGCCCATAGAGCTAGACTGCACACTAAAGGAGCCTGACTGTGAGCTGAGGAGGCTCCACGTTTAAAAAATAAATAAATTGGAGATCAAACAGCTGGATTAAACTGATCTCAGTATGTTAACTTATTTAACCAAGTAACACTTTAGCATGAATATTTATTAATGCAACTTTATCTTGTCTCCCCCCCCATCCCCCCCCCATCCCCATCCCCATCCCCATCCCCATCCCACAAAACCAATAACAAGTTTGATACCTATCTGCAGTTTCAATGTGCTTTTATTAAGTGTAATATTGTATGGTGATTGCATCTACACACCAGCTGGGTGGTCAAGTGGCCCTGTCTGAGGGTCATGATAGGGGGTTATTGTGTAGGTTGCAAATTAACAGTGTTTTGTACTGTACCAAATTTAACTTGCTTTCCTCAAAGTGCTGACACAACACAGACTCACAGAAAGTAGATCATTGTTATATCTGTTAATGTTACTATTAATTTAAAGATTCATCTCACAGAAAATAATAATTTCACATGTTCACATCATCTCTACCTGAACATTAAGGGTGAAAGGACTTTCTATTAACATAATCTGCCTAATGTTCTCCTAGAGAAGTGGAGATTGCAACATGTGTGCAGGCTTTTGCTCCAATGACTCTAGTGAATTCATAAGATTAACCGAATAATAATAAAAAATATTTAAAATAATTCTTAACATGTACTGTAGTACATTTGTGAAATTAGCTTTTTGAAAAAAAAAAAAATTGTTCATGTGATGTCACCCTATCAATATATCTTACCTGCAATTTTATAAAAGGCCTCTTTTATGGACATGGTCGATATATGTCCGGGGAACATTATAAATGAAACTATTACTCCTGCAGAGCGAGGACCACCTTGCGAATAGTTCGACAAACCCCTAGATTCTGTGCATCACCGAGCGTGCAAGTATGTACCACTTGCAAAAAAACGCAACACAATACCATTTGCGGTACAGCAATTAATTCGACGTGTTAAATTATTTATGTGCGGCTCAAGAAGTTCGCAAAGATAAGATATTCCTTCCGCAGACAATCTGTATCTTTCATAACTATCAGGAAAGGCAAGAGGATTTTGTCCGGCTAAAAACTCTTTCTCTACGATATGCTCGTCTAACAATTTGCGCTGAGATGTCCACAGGATTTGGAAGAAAATGTAAAGCCATTGCAACAGACACTGGGAATTAGTTACGTCACCTATATGTTTCTTTGCTCACAGCTGATTGGTCAAACTTCAGTCTGAGATCTCGAATCCAGAACTTAACCTGCCCCGGAGCAGGTTAGCCGTGCAGCGTAAGATACCATGGCAACGAACACCGATTAAAGCCGAGCTACTTTCATAGTAGCCTACCTAAAACCCAGGGTTGGCGGAAACTAAGCTGAAACATAGCTGGCTAGCCACCTAAACCGGCTTCATGGTACAGGCCCCTGGATGGTGTTATTGTTGATGAGTGCAGCTGAATGGTGATACTGTGAGGAATTGCTTGGCTATGTTGATCTGGAAGTGTTCATTTATCCAGACCGAGATTTGTGCAGCCCACTGTAAGATCACCGGGGTGGGATGAGAGGTAGAGCTGTGAGTCTTCTGCAGTGGCCTATTGTATGGTGGTCGCTCCAAGTAATGTTGTGTATATTAATGAGAGGAGGGTGCACTGCAAAAACAAAACAAAAACAATATATATATATATATATATATATATATATATATATATATATATATATATATATATATATATATATATATATATATATATATATATATATATATATATATATATATATATATATATATATATTCAATATATTCATAGAACGTATATTTAATGTTCTGAAAATGTTTAAAAAATGTGTAAAAAGCCATGATGTATTATATTGTTTTGAGGATGGTCCAAATTCAAACGTAAATATAGGAGAATAATGGGCCTCTGTCTCCATCTACTGGTCAACTATCACAACATGAGATTTCTAAGACGACTTAATATTGATTTCATTAGAGTTGGTATAGTTATGGTTAAGTGCAGATATGATAGGTTGGAAAAACAATAACATTTTGTATATTCTATTTTGTTATGTAGCCTATTATGTAATATTTACTGAAAGTATGTGATGCACAGATATGAATCACAGCTTTGAATGATATAGGCTATTGGTCATTTCCATTGCCCGAGGCTTTAGCCACTCTGATGCAAGTCACTGGTTCTGATTCACGTAAATGCAATTAAATCAATTCAATAACTGACTCTGGGATTGCTGTAATAGCACTAGATATGTGCAAAAACGTCACATGCTTTTCAGCAGGCTACTGAACAATGAAACAATTAGCAAACACAAAACAATAGATGGAACAGCAAAAATGGACACAAATATTAAACCCAATAGATTTTGTCAGTAAAAATCTACACTTTTAAAACTTGATATTTAAAACAACAGCATTTCATCAATCCATTAACACTTCAGCAGGCGCTTCGGTAAACAAACCAAAAAATAAATGAATAATTGAGTAATGACGAGAGAGAGAGAGAGAGAGAGAGAGAGAGAGAGAGAGAGAGAGAGAGAGAGAGAGAGAGAGAGAGAGAGAGAGAGAGAGATCAATAAAATATCCTGCTGTCATGAAGCCATCATCACGACTGCTAGTGTAGTTATTGTGGAGAAATGACACATGCTGCCCAGGGCATGTGTGCGCGTGAACAGACCGGAGGTCCGGAGCTGCTGACCGGGGCTGCTGCCTCAAACACACAACACTCTCTATCAACCGTCTTCTTTTAAGAGTACAAGAGTTCCTGTTCACGAAAACGGTAGGGGGTTTCATTGTCATTTAAAACTAAACTTGTGCCTCTGAAGCGTTTAGATGATAAAATGGAAGAACAGGTGTAGCCTAACGTCTGCATGGCGTAAAGCGCGAAATTACATAAAAGTAGGCTATATCATTTTTAAAATTAGGCCTATTGACTTTTGTCATTTATGTATCGTTAGAGAAAAAACACGTTTCTTTATTTTAATCTTAGCTCCAATTTATTTATTTTTTGTTTAGCTTTAGCATGAGGCTTATGTTGAATATCGTTTGTATTTTACTACTGTAAACATCCTGTCTTAATAAATAACATGCATCTCTCATGGATGTAAGGAAACAAAGCTATCAAATATCCTGTGAATTCAACAACAGATTGGATGCAAAGAAAATAACTCTTATTAAGTTGCATAGGCTAGCCTACTTTGTGTTTTAAGTTTATGTATGTGTAGGCAACTGTATGAGGTATTGTGCTGTAGCCTAAATACTGTGATTGTGCTCAAACATTCTTCTTTGTGGTGGGAGTGTCCAGTGTCCATTGTATGTTTGTAAACCAAAGTGAATTACAAAACATCCTCTTTCATTTTTTTTTCCATCAATGAAAGTCAGCGAAGAATGACATCACCAGATAGTCCAGGAAAGAGCATACTGCACACTCACGGGGTGCTGGTGCCATCCGGTATTACTGTGCCTCTAAATTATTGATTAGGTCTAAATCACTGGGGCCAACAGATCTCTGGTAAAATGCTCTCTCTCACTCTTCATATGAGATATGAAAATGTGGATGATCATTCTGTCTTGTGCCCCTCATAATGAGATATACATGGTAGATGAAAGGCATGGGAGGATCCCCTAACCTTTACCATCAAAGTTGTGTTCTGTAGGGCACAAATGCCAGCATTAAATCTGACAACAAAATATCAGCACACACCCAGAAGTACCAGCAGCATTATCTATTTATCAACAAATCTGAGTTGGGACATGGACTAAATGGCAATCTCAGATTCATTATTAAAATAAATTTTATTTCAGCTTGCTGTCAAGCAGCATTTATCATTTTTGTTTGGTTTAGGTTGAAGTACTAAAATGAACAAACTAAAACAAAAAACTAAACTTAAACTAAAATTAAACTTAATAAAATCTATATAAACACATTTACAACTATAGACATATTTCTTTAATTAAAATTAAAATCAAATAATTATTTTTAAATTCAAAATATGATCAAAAAAACTATAATCATATCTCAGTGATATTAAAATAACACTTCTGTTTTCATATGTTTTATCACAAAGAAGAACTCCACTTTTCAGAAATTATTGCATTGTATTGTATTGCATTGATATATTGTTTTATACATATGGGGTCTCTGAGATACCATGCACAAGTAATGTAAAAAAAAAAAATCAATTACAAATTTTGTTTATAATCACTTACATTTTAAATAAGTTTTTTCAAGCCATTAAATTGACTGACAGAAAAGACTATTAAAAAGAAAACTGACTGGTTAAGATTTAAATATTTTATTTGATCATTTTTTATAGTATCTTATAAACTATTTATTATTTTAATAATTTGTTGTGATGTCATCCCACAGCAAACTGAAATTGAACTTGATCATCTTTTATTGTAGAATAAAAGTGGCAAAATGGGAAATGGTTCTATGAAGCTGAATCCTCTCAAGCAGGTCAGTGGCTCGGCCAAATCCAAAAACAACGGGGAAACAAGCTCGGTTCCTCAAGTCCTCAGGGTTAGAGTGGAAGAGTTAGAGAGTCAACTGAAGAAGAAGGATGAAGACATGAATGCCAAGGAGCTTCAGATCAAACATCTGGAGGAGCAGTTGACTCAGCAGAGACAGGCCATTTCAGAGATATCTGATGCTTTGAGGAACAAGTGTCTCCAACTCAACAAGCTCCAGGATGCATTGAAGAATCAAGGGGAGTTGGGTCTCCTGCCATCGCCTATCAAGGAAAAGGTCAGTCAGTGTCTCACAGGCCTGCTCAGAGATACCCTCAACAGGAGGAAAGGAGCAAAAGCTGGAGTTTCTGCAGAGCCTTCATCCAGAACGTATGATTCCAGCGGTTTACCAAAGTTCTACTTTGAGAGTGCACGAGTCTGGAAAGAGCAAAGGTGAGAGATGTAATTCATTTTCTGCTTTTGAGGCCAATTTCCTTCCAGAATTTGATTGTCATTAGTGGTTATGTTAGTATGTGGGACTATAAATTTATAGAGTCAACTTTTAGACAAAATATTGCCAGTCACTTTATATCCAACGAAAATTGTTTCAAGCGAAGTCAAAGCGGAATTTGTTGCGTGTGTGAGCAACAGTAGCAACAGTAATCTCACGATTCACTATAAATACGTCCCTTGTCGCCACCTACTGGTGTCATGATGATGCACCAACATGGACACTTTGATTATTACCTATTATTACCTATTAACTATGACCTATTATCATAAGGAATAAATGTGGTTTAAAGCTGTATGTTTGTGAACATAAGGTTACCTTAGCAGGTCATGTTATGTGTTTTGTGTGTGCATACTGTATGTGCGTGGGTTTGAACAAGAATATTAATTATTGTATCAAGCATCCTCAAAGAGCCAAAATAGATGTGCCATTTGTTCATGTTGGTAATTAGTCTGTGTTTTTCATATGCTAAGCTCATTATGTTGGGAGGTTTAAATTGGTCTAATCTGCCTGCAAAATCCAATGCTGATATTCATTACCCTGTCTCTATTCTAACACTGAAAATGAAACAACTGGTACCTTTCAATAGCGAGAACTGTCCAATTAGTCCAACTTGAATAATTTGTTCTCAGTCAACCCATAAACAGTCCAAAGTCCGGTTTCACAGACAGAGCTTATATTAAGCCAGGATTAGGCCTTAGTTCAATTAGGACATTTAAGTAGCTTTCATAAATGTGCCTTAGAAAAAAAAAAAACATTACTGTATGTGTGCATCTTCAGACAAAACAATGGCACTGACATATTTTAAGATATGTACAAGTTGTTTTTTGGTAAAGACAGCTCAAACATGCATTTTAGTCTGGGACTAGGCTTAAACCTTGTCTGTGAAACCGGGCGTATGAGCAACAATGTCACAGCTATCACAGTTACAAGCAAAATAGTATTCCAAATGTTTCATACTCTTTTTTTTTGGATCTCAAATTAGACATCTTCAGCACAGTTTTTTTTTACCAATATCTTTAACAGTGTAAAGAAGCTTCTCACCGATGCTTTAAATAAGAACCAGTATCTGAGGAGACTGGAAGTGCAACAGGTCAAAGACATGGTGGAATGCATGTATGAGCGGACGTACCAGCAAGGAGAATACGTCATAAAACAAGGAGAGCCGGGAAACCACTTGTTTGTGCTTGCAGGTACAGTATGAATCAAGTAATTGAGTTATTCCATTATAATCACCCTGGTTATACTGTCAGAAAAGATGTGAAAATGTGTACCTTTATGGGGCAACAATTTTTCTGAGAGTGTGGGCATTAGTATAAAGATAATATGAGGACATCTATGGACATATGTCACTAGTTACTGCTATTCGTTTCTCCCAGTTTTTCATCAATGTTATCTCTACACTGTAAATCATAATGCAAATTTAATCAGAATGCCACAATTGTTGCAAAAAATAAACAATTTGTGTTTAAGTACCGTTTACTCTTACAGATGGAAAGCTGGATGTCTATCAGCACAACAAACTGCTCACATCAATAGCGGTCTGGACCACATTTGGTGAATTAGCCATCTTGTACAATTGCACCAGGACTGCATCGGTCAAAGGTGAAGTATTTCCTTTGTGCTTCATTCTATCTCTCACTTAGATGAGTAGTATAGTTCTGTATACGACAAATATGTTATGTACTGATCCACCGAATTCAAATTGTCCCTGCTCGACAGCACTTTGTGTGTTTAGTTCATGCTGTGACCATGGATTGGCCTCATGTAGCCACAGGCTATCAATAAACACCAGTGAGAACTAAAACACCATTGTTTTGTCTTGTAGCGTTAATCTCATTGGCTTGTCAGTAATTTTGTTTGCTTGTTTGTGTGGCCAGATGTACCGTCTCAATGCCTTCCATCATATTACCTTTTATTCCTACTCTTAAAAAAGAACTGATGTGCAGTAAAACATGGTTTCCCATAATGTTAAATTATAAATCAGTGTGGTGCATTCTTTCAGTGGTTAATTTTTAATGTGATCACTAAGAGTCGTAATATTACAAAAAATATATTTATTTACACTTGCACTGTTGGTACATTAATACTTAAATATGTTCTCTACCAAGTCACCATGATAAAATTGAATCACTTCCTAATGGTCCTATTGGAAGCAGCTGTTGTTTCCCGGTCAGAGTCACTGAAGTTTAAATGGACAGCACTCAGGGAGGAACGAGGGAGCTCCTATTTCCCTTACCTGTAGTTTTGTTATGATCACAGCGGCCAGCAATGTGAAAACATGGGCCCTCGATCGAGAAGTCTTTCACAACATCATGCGGATGACTGCCGAGGCTCGACACGAGCAATACCGCCACTTCCTGAGGAGGTAATCCAAACTGTTCATCCCTCCCGCTGTTTACTGTTTTCTTACCACATAATGTGTAGTCAAGTAATAGCTGGACCTGAAAACATCAAAGTGTGGCTTTAACGTTGTAGAGATCATACAAACAAATAAAGCATAGCTAGGAATTTTTTTTTTTTTTTTTTTTGGAGGCATTAGCAATGCTATTGATGATGTTAATGTCAGTTCACGGTCTGGTTGAAGTGACCTCTGTGACCTTGCTTATATAACTATCAGTTTAAATGGCAAACATGAAAGGAGGAAAATGCTATAATTCAATTTGAGGACTCTTAAAGACATTCTAATAAGAAAGGATTGAGAGATATTATCTTATATTAGATGAAATAGAACTGAACTGAAACAGAACTGTTCTCCATAACCATCAGTTCAATCTGAGTCAAAGGGGCAATCTTAAATTGTTTGTATCAGTTTAGTCATATGAGAATCATAGATGCAAATTTAAACCAATATGTTTCGAATAAGACAGATGTACATTGTATGTTGATTAAATGTATAAAAGGCAAAAATGACAAATATATATATTTTAGAAAATTATGCTTTATTGCTTGTCTCCTACAAATGTCCTAACCTATTTTATTTTATTTTAGTGTTTCACTTCTTGCTAGTCTACCTGGGGACAAACTAACTAAGATTGTGGACTGCTTAGAGGTGGTAAGTAAAACATTTTAACATTATTAAAAATTGGTGATTCAAAAAAGCTAACCAGCCCCATCTGATCCAAAATATCTGTCTGTAGTAAAGTTTTCAGATGTCTAAATCCAAACCGACAATTTTGGACAAGCAGTGTTGATATAGCATATTTCGTCACTTGGCCCTGTATATTGTTACCATAGTTATTTGACTAAGGCGGCGTGAAGTGTTCGCTCCAATCGAGGGGACGAGTGATTTGTTAAAGATGTTTGTAGCAGCCAGTGTAGGCTGCTGACTGATTTATTCCATTTCTCCATGAGGGGCCAAGTGAGTTTTTTTCGAAAAGAGTGTGGGCTTTGTCAACTCAACGTCAAATAAGCATCCTCATGTTCTTCCATGCTGAAAAAACATCAAGGACATTCTTCTCGATTGTCGGCCCCTGGGGTCGAATGGGAGAATGTCGTTATTCAATCACTCCGATGGAGTTGATTATATTCCCCTCTCTAGAGGTAAAGAAGCAATGTAACCCAATAGTGGCCCAGATGTTTTGGACTGAAACATGCAGATAATGTGGAACTCTATCATTAAACAGTGGGGAATGGAATGCAGATGGGATGCTAGAAGAAGACAAATGTTTTGAGACCCTCAGAGGAGTGTGGCATACCTAGAGAGCTTCTCTAATGACAAAGCAGAGCTCTGTCAGGAAGACAGTTGGGGATGGAGATCAGTGGAGTACATGCAACAGAGAAATTAAAACTCAAAGACTGTCTTGGAATGCCTCTGATGGACCGCTACAATGTTCTAGAATGGTTTAATGATTCAGTTTGGCAAAACTCAGATTTGAAAAATTCTAAACAAGATTTAATCTCAAATTGCGGGTGAATCGTTCCATTCCACTGTAAATAGAACGTTATTTTAGAAAATCACTGTTGCAAAAAAACATTCTTGTTCTTTCATTGAATTGGAGGGATATCAGTTCAAGCACAGTGTTCTCAAGCTCTAGGCAACCAAAGTAACAAAAAGTAACCAAAGTAACAAAACCCCCCACAAATTTTAGTATCGTAAACAGATTATTCTGGAGTATTAAAACCAGTTCCAAAATGCTGTTGTTGTGTTGTTGTTGTTATTTATTTATAAAAAGCTGAACTGTTTTAATGGTTAGTGAAGTGCTACCTTAAGGTCAACTGTACAATTTAAAAGGCTAGGTCACCCAAAAAGAAAAAAATCTGTAATAATTTATTTACACATCCTCAAGTTGTTCCAAACCTGTATGAATTTCTTTCTTCTGTTGAACAAACATGTCTTGTGTTTAGTAGAAGAAAGAAATTCATACTGGTTTGAAACAACTTGAGGGTGAGTAAATAACAGAATTTTCATTTTTGGCCGACCCAACTTCTACTGAGGAAACGCATTTTATGAAATTTGACAAGTATGTAAGTAAGCAATAAGTGTAGGAGACACATCTTCTTATATCATTGTGAAAGCAGACATGGCGGCCTTCCTGTTGTCTCCCTCAGGGAACCTCTCCGGGAAAATGACAGCAGTGGGTTGATGGTAAAATCAATAGCTAAATGAGTTTTGTCTTGCGTTTGCTGACCAGGAGTATTATAATAAAGGAGACTACATCATCCGGGAGGGAGAAGAAGGAAACACTTTTTACATAATCGCCAATGGAAAGGTAATCTGCAATCTATTATCATCAATTTGTTTTGTCAAACCTTGGTTTTGTGTATTTACTGTATTTAGCGTACTATGCCTAACATTGAATCATGTCTCATTCCACAAGGTTACATATACTTAAAATGAATTACTACTATAATTTGAAATGTAAAAACTGATGTGCTTTTGCTGTATGATCATTATTTCCTTCTTTTCAGGAACTTTTAGTAATTATAGTGTAGACCTTCATCTTGCCTACTGAAGACAAGAGTGTATACATAATTTTAGGTACATACACTACCCAGGTTATGCTATGCTATATACACCATTCAATGCTAAAGCTAAACCATCAAAAAATAAAAGTGATTTATCCCATTTGAGGCACCATTTTTCCACTCCACTAATCCTCCTGGACTTCACTGCAGACACCGATCTGGGTCTTTGGGAGGTCGAGCGCGTTCAGATAAATCAGTAATTCGACACCGAAGGGGTTAAGAGACAGGACTCTCCACTGGGAAGCAACAGGAACTGTTTAGCATGAGCTAGTCAGGCTCGGATCCCCTGTTCATTTCTGCTCTACTGTCGCTCAAGACTGGGGGAAGGAAGATGTTTTACTGAGGGGGAGAGAATTTAATTACCGGATATGATGGTTCTCGTCAGCCTGTCGCCACCATGTCCGAGATTGTGTTGGTAATAAGACCATTAGTGCTGGCCACCAAAAACTGCCTATCAGAAAGGTCAAGAGGGTCACCATGTTTTAGTGGATCATTCTATAGAGAATTGAGAATGAACGAACGAACGAACAAACAAACTAAGCATTGAATACTTGTTGCCTACAGTTGAAGGATTTTAATCCGAATATGTTTTATTCGTTTTGAAACGCAACCTCTGTTTTTCTCTGTTGCTCAGATTAAAGTCACACAGAGCACACAGGATCATGAAGAGCCTCAGATCATCAACACCTTGGGGAAAGGGGATTATTTCGGAGAGAAGGCCCTCATCAGGTGCTGTCTTTCTTCAATCCCCAGCTCAATTCTCATGTCCCCACTTTAATCCTAGTTCAATAACCTTTTGGTATATGGGGACTTTTAGCATCATTGCAGTAGCAGAGAGCATCATCTTTGTCTCGTCAACATGTATATTAGTCAATAGAATATTACAAACATATTCATAGAACTGTCATTGGAGGAGCCATTTTTAGCTCAGTTTATGTCTAATGCACATTATGTGTTTCTACTTTGTCAAACTACAGTGATGATGTCAGATCTGCAAATATAATAGCAGATGAGGATGGGGTGGAATGCCTTGTCATCGATCGAGAGTGAGTTCACACTTGAAGATCATCGTCATTCAATTGATTATGTTTCTTGTAGTTTGTGACAATAACAACGCTTTTCTCCTAGAACCTTCAGTCAAACTGTTGGAACTTTTGATGAGCTTAAGAAGAACCTCCAGAGCTATGTCGAGAATTTAGCACGAGACGATAAGAAAAGAAATGCTAAGTAAGTTTATATATATGTATATATAATATACATTGACTTCTTACCACTCCATTGTGCTGTAATATACTACAAAATTTTGTACTACAGGCACAGTTCTTCAAAAATTAAAAAGTGTTTTCACATAAAGGTGAAAACTAGAGGCTGAGATTTATCAACAATCCCCAATTGACAGAATTGAAGAACTGACCATAATTCACAACATGTATACATACATATGTACATATTGTATATTATGTAGTGTGAAGAATATCTCAACTGGTTGGAGCTATTTGGAAAATGCCAGATTTTACTTTCTGGATTTAAGCATTTGAATCTCCAATCCACCTATTTATCTATTTATACAGTGGGGTCCAAAAGTCTGAGACCACTCATATAAATGCTTCTCTTTTGTAATTTTATTACTTAAAATTACTTTATTAGAAGAAAAATGGTCAGTGTCTCAAATTTGCTCATTTGTTTAGTGGCCTAGACATAATGCAGATTTAAAAAAAAGTTAAAATGGAAACAAAACCCCGATAATTTCTTAAACTTTCAGACCCAACTGTATTTTTTCCTTTTCAGCTGTTTAGTAACCAATCCAAAATGAGACAAATTTGCCATTCTGTGTAATTGTCTTAAACAGAATGACGATCACTTATCTCTGAAAATCCTTACTTTTTCTTTTAGAAGGTCAGGAAGCTGCACCCCACCGACCACACCAGTGTCACATGATATGATAGAGCTGAACGAGACAGAGAGCAGCTTTGCATCCACTATACCCTTCAGCTGCCTCGAGGTTATTGCCACGCTGGGAGTTGGGGGCTTTGGCAGAGTTGAATTGGTTAGAAGCTTGTTCACAATAATCACACTTCTTCTTTATGATCTAAAACATTCAAAGAGAAATCATTCCCACAAAGTGAGGGAGTGAGATGAGCAATAATGATGCCTGTTTTGCTCTAGGTGAAAGTGAAGCATGAGAATGTGACGTTTGCTCTGAAATGCATCAAGAAACGGCACATCGTGGATAACAGACAAGAAGAGCACATCTACTCAGAGAGGAGGATCTTGCTTGAAACAAACTCTCCTTTTATTGTAAAGTATGTTCATCTAGTATGATCACTGATCAGACTGTTTTAGTAAAGCCTGTTTAGTCTTGTGAGTTTTAGGAAATATCGGAAGATCTTAAAGATAATCATCAGATCATTGAATTTCACTGTCCATTGCTTTTGAAGAGATATTCATGATGAATCCCCTTAGTGTTCACATGATTACATTTAGAGAGAAGGTCCTTACCTAAAATGCTTAATTTAACCAAACATCAGTCAGTGGCAGTGAATGTTACTGCAAGCTGTGAATTTCAATACTTATTTATGTTTTGATCTGTACATTTTTGCTCTTAGAATGTACTGCACTTTCAAAGACAACAAGTATGTATACATGCTGTTGGAGGCATGTCTGGGTGGAGAAATCTGGAGTCTTCTGAGAGACAGGTGAGCTCCATTTCATGCTAGGGTGACCAAAAGCTGGACAGTCCCGGAATTGGGAGCTTTGTTCCTCGTCCTGCTTATGCAAGACATAAGCAGTGTCCCGCATTTCAATGTTTTTTTTTCTTCTCTGGAATTTACAATACCACAATTAGAAATATAAAACTAAATGGACCTCATCAAAACTCATTACAAACAGCTACACCAGCCAGCACGTCCTCTAGACACACACTGGATAAGAACATCCTGATCAAACCTAGTTTGAACAAAGTTCAGGATGCATTGAATCCGGTAAAACGCATTTAATGTTTGCATAGTCTACCCAGAAAACAGAATGTTCCCCCATCTTTAGTAGTTGGTTTCCATTTGGTTATTTTTTTGAGAACCAAATAACAACGTTCTAGGAACATTCTTTTTAGGTTTTATTTTTTGCAACCATAAAATAACATTTCCAGAACGTTGCCGTGAGGTTATTTTTAAATAACCTAAAATAAGTTACACAAAGTGTCCCCTAATGGTTATTTTTAGGTTATTATTTAATAACCATGTAAAATAATCTTACAATTAAAATGTGGCAGATGTTTTTGTATAATGATGACCAATGCAGAGCTCTGAAATTATTTTAATAGAGCATTTATGTTGAAATGAGATAAATTAAAACACGTTTATAATGATCAGTTTATAATGATCAGATAAATCCAACTTTATTGCTAAAATATTAAGTCAGGTTTAAGCATAGTGTGAAAAGCACAGAAATCATACATTACAGTAGTACGCTTGTTTCTATCTTCATTGACTGCACACATCTGATCTCGCGCCTCTTATACTATACTGGGTCGCTGGTGTTTATTTGGGGAATGTTCTGGGGACGTTACAATATTGTTAGAATAAAATTAGGGGAAGTTAGAATAACGTTAGGTGAACGTTAAAATAATGTTAGAAAAAAATTAGGGGAAGGTTAAAGTAACGTTGAACTTGAAAGAAAGTTAGAGCAACGTTAAAATAACGTTAGCGTTAAAGTAACGTTAGAATTAAGTTAGGTGAACGTTAAAGTAACGTTAGAATGTTATTCTAACATTACTTTAACATTACACTAACGTTATTTTAACGTTGCTCTAACGTTGCTCTAACGTTAGAATAATATTAGGGGAATGTTAGAATAACGTTAAAGTAATGGTAGAATATTTAGGGGAACGTTAAAGTAACGTAATGTTAGAATGTTATTTTTTTAACGTTTCCCTAACGTTATTTTAATGTTGCTCAAAAATTGTCAGCTAGTAGTGGGAAATAAAGGAAAATAATCTAGGCATTACTTAAGTAAATTTCTTTGTATATAAAATGTGATTTTTACCTATTAGCCTGTTACTGTTCATTATATTTAGCAGGCTGAATAAGTAAGTTCTGTAATGTAAATGACTTTGCATCACTCGAACCAGGGCAATTTGAATGCTAGTCACAGACCCGGTCACAATTTTTTAACAAAGCTTATTGGCAATTTAACGTTATCATCCATCACGATGGCACATAGGCTTTCCCAACTAATGTAAATCAATATTTACATAGTATAGTAAATGTATCTCTCCCACACGTGTACCGCATTGTCCAGCATAACCACATTTACCTATTTCAAGCATCCAGAACAGCTACAGTTTTACTGGTTTGATGCATATTGCATATGCTAGAAGTTTCTGTTTTGATCCAGGGGGAGTTTTGATGAGTACACTGCCAAGTTCTGTGTGGGCTGTGTAACAGAGGCCTTTGACTACCTACACAACAATGGCATCATATACAGAGACCTGAAGCCTGAGAATCTGATGCTGGATACAGATGGATACGTCAAACTGGTGAGCAAAAGTCAGCAAACTTCACTTAGAATTCACTTATGAAACTCAGTGCAGCGATACTGAATCCAAGCATGTTTTCTCAGGTGGATTTTGGCTTTGCTAAGAAGCTCAAGTGTGGCCAGAAGACCTGGACGTTCTGTGGGACTCCAGAGTATGTTGCACCTGAGATCATTCTCAATAAAGGTCACGGTCTCAGTGTGGACTTCTGGTCTCTTGGAATCCTGATCTTTGAACTTCTTACAGGAAGGTTTGCATCAGCTCAAGTTCTAGTGGAAAACATTTCATAATACAAATGCATGAAAGACCTACTCTAAAGTATTTAATCTGATTGTTCCTTAAGCCCCCCCTTTACTGGCTCAGATCAGATGATTATATACACATTCATTCTGAAAGGAATTGAGAAGATGGACTTCCCTAAAAAGATCACCAAGAGGCCAGGTGACCTTATCCGAAAGCTGTGCAGGTATGATCATGCATCCTTCTTAACTTATTCTTATGTCTTTTACCTGTTTTCTGAAACTATTCAGGTCCCTCTGCAATATATCATAAATTTATTTTGCTGTTCGCTTTTTTTATGAAGACAAAACCCTTCAGAGCGACTGGGCAATCTAAAGAATGGAATAACTGACATTAAAAAACACAGGTAAGGGTACAACAGTCAAAATCTGGTGCTGTTTGACTACAAAATATCCCCAATTTCATACATTTTTATGCCATATTAACACAAAATTAACAAAATATTTAACTATCTCATATGTTTTAACAAAATATTGGTCAGAACCCTCAGACTTTGTACACTCAAAGACATTCACTATTAAGTAGTTGCTTAGTTAGTTACCCACACAATATACTGAACTACGGATATAGTGTGTGGTTGCAGATATTACTACAGATATTTTACTTGTTTTTGTCTTTCATTTTCAGATTTTTCATGTTTGAAAAAACACACTTATGCTTGGTTTTTCATAATAGTGCTGACTTGGTTAGATGGCACCCTAAATAACCCACAATCTCTGGAATTTGTTCCATCAGTAACACGTGTCATTCTTTATCAAATCAATCAGTAAATCTGAGGAGGTTCTAATCTTGACCTTTATGGATCTTCTGGCTTTTTCTGGGCCTGCTCTTGATTGAAGTTATACAGCCTTTGGACTAAATTGATTTCTATCATGTTAGCAAACATTCCATTTGCATTCAGTGGGCATCCATAAACACTAACTTTGAAAATCGGTATCATTGTCACCTACATTCATGATGTTGTTCGTTGGTGTTTAGATGGTTTACAGGATTTAGCTGGAGTGGTATGAAATTCAGAAGTCTGATATCACCACTTAAAAGAGAGGTAAGACACACATCATCTAGAGATTTTTATGGGATGTCATAAAATGTATCATATCATGTATCATGTATCATAAAATGACATGTACACTACCATTCAAAAGTTTGTTCACCAAGGTCGCATTTATTTGAACAAAAATACAGTAAAAACAGAAATATTGTGAAATGTACAATTATAAACAACTCCTTTCTATGTTAATATACTGTAACATATCATTTATTCCTGTGATGCTAAAGCTGTATATTCAGCATCATTAATTCAGTCTTCAGTGTCACATGATCCTTCAGAAATCAGTCTAAAGATGAAGATTTGATCCCAGAGAAACGTTTCTTATTATTATCAATGCTGAAAACGTTGTGCTGCTTAATATTTTTGTGGAAACATGATTTTTTTTCAAGTATTTTTGATGAATCGAACACCCAAATCTCACTGACCTCAAACTTTTGCACAGTATTATATCAGTGCATCATCTGGTTTTTCCCTTTTCTTTCTGATTCTCACTGTTTATTTGATCTGTCTCTTTGTTTTTCTCCAGGTGAAGGGACCCACTGACCACAGTTACTTTGACAGTTATCCTCCCGAAGAAGAAATCCCTCCAGATGAAATGTCGGGTTGGGACACCGACTTCTAACTGACCCATGTGCTCAAACATTTTGAGTTTAACAAAACTCTTCTGCCATTTGTCATCTCCAACATGCCAGCCTTTTCCCCAAGGAACCTTAGACCATGAAGCCAACAGAACCCGTGTAGTGTTGCAACAATGGACTCCTTGACCGCAGGCTGCTGTTAGCGCAGTGGGAGGCACAGCAGAGGAGGAGAGACATAAGAAAGGAATTGTTTCACGATGTTCAGATGTACTCATTCATTGCCATTATAAACATTGTTGAATTTGACTGAAACTGTACCACTGAGATGTCAGAGCAGGATCAGTCTGTGAGAATGATGTTGCTGGGGCATCATAGAGGAGGTTGGTGTGAAACCATTGGTAATATTTACCTTTAGACATGCGGAACGGTTTGCGGTGTGGCAGGAGGGTGAGATGTTCCCTTTTTTAGAAGCGTTGGTGATGTCACGTACTTGAGCTCCTGGAGGTAATAACCACCTGTGACTGTGAATGCCACTGATGAGGTTTCAAAGGTTAACCTCAGCGGGTGACTGGCACTGCCGTTTGTGCAACTCCAGCAGAGTTATGTGAAAAGTTATATTTTTAGCATACTTCAGGTGACTCGAACCTCTGCATCTGAGCCAGATGTTTGTGCTGATGTAATGTTTGCCGCTTGCTTATTTTATCCTTTTGAGTAGGAAAAATGTCTTTCTTTTTTGTGTGAGGATTTAGATTTTTTTTTTAGTCATCCTGCAAGATTCTACAAAGATATTTTACATTAATTGTATATTAAAATGTTATCTAAAATGTAAAAAATGTGCATTTCTTCATTTTTGTTCCCAGCACATTTCAAGTTCAGCGGTTATTGCACATTAGCGATTTGTAAGTATCTATTAAATGATGGACTTTGATGTTTGTGTGGTAACTTTCCAGACCTTATTGACCCATTAAGCAATGTACATCATGGTTGTTCCATGATGCAACTATCTCAATATAATTTTTGATTGCATAACAATGCAATCAATATTCAGTAAAATCGCCAGAGGGCTGAGTCCTTTAACAGATGATAAATAAACACATGGCTACATCATTCTTAAAACTTTATTGTTTTCATCAAACAATCTCCCGAAAGGGATTCTTTCAACTGGGAGATGTTACAAAAATAAGCATTCTCGCTCATTTGACACGAGTCATGTGATTGCTTCCTTTTGCACCCCGTCTAACCTTTGTGCAGCAAAGCTCAATGAATATTTAATGAACCCCTCTGTGCTTCACAAAATTAAGATACAGAAGGCATCATACAGACAATAAATAAATGCTTTTAAAGGTCATTTCCATATACAAATATAATTTCTTATGAAGCTTATCATACAAAGCACATCCTTTCACCTACAGCATAACATTTACAAAACACAGTGTGGCGGAAGCCTTCCAAAAAATATATTACAAAAATGCTAAAGGAGTGCTTTACATTATGTGTTTTGACGTATGTATTATATATTAAGATAATAGCCCACTTTTACATATACGTGTTCATTTCTCTGTTGTCAAAAAAACACACCCCATTTATGAACATGCAGCTTGTGATATGTCTTTGCTTTAGTTCTATGCTAAAAACAGTACAAGATGTATACAGAAAACCTTATTGGAACAAAATATCACATTTGATCCAAACTGAACTGATAAATATTCTGCCAAAATAAGACATTACATGTTACAGTCATCTTTGTGAAATATAAATATTCTAGTAGAATATACATTTTATTTAATGTTTGATTAACCTTTTAATGTTAAGGCACTTTATATAGGCATTGTTGTGTTAAAGAGACAAAGGCAAATACTCTACATACAATTTTCATAATTACCTTCCTGAATATTGTATATTGTTTGAAAAATTGCTCATAAAATAACATCTGGTTTCTTGACACTAGCAGTTTTCAGAGGAATGACAAATGAACATTACTGTAATAGAATGCGTGCATATACATTTTGAATTCAGCTAAATGTGAGGATGAAACCTTGTATTAGTCAGCCGGAAACATCATATTTACAAAGGCAAGTATCTAAAAAAAGACAGATAAAAGAAATTGTTTACAAAATGCAATGTAACATGTAGGCTTGTAACAATTACCCTTTTTGGAGGAATTTTTTATTTATTATTTTACGCAGATTGAAGACATTCAAAATATGAATATGAACTGTAAGTAACTAATATAGGTAATAATTTTAATATAATTAAAATAAATTGACAAATGTAACTAAAAAAGATATCTTTACTTTTCTTTTCCCCCCCAGAAGTCCACTTTATAGCAGCCATAGAATATGAACATTGAGAGTCAATCAATGCCTCTGTAGCAAAAATATAGCTATAAGATTATACAAACTGTACAGAAACATGATGAATGACAGCAAATGTTTGTCCCCTGTAAGCGTAACTGCTGAGGTTATAGAAACATGAGAACATCCTGGTCAAACACAGACAGAGTCTCTTCATATGTTCATATCTCAACTGATGCATGAAGCCTCCTGCTAACAGGAAGGAATTCCTTCTGGAAAAGCACTTTGCTCTTCACAATCCTTAAAGCTGTAGATAGTTCTTCAAGGGTTATGAGATGAACATCTTCAGTCTTTCTTCCAGTGCAAAAATTGGGAATCGGTTTAGGGGAGGGAGGCTGGTGGAAAAGACCAAGGCATTTACCGACAGGCACAGGAGTCCACTGTCATGTTGGGGTAGACCTTGAGGACCACGTTCTTGTCTTCATCAAAGAAGAGGATGCTGAGGGAAGACATCTTCTCCGGCACACAGCAGGGCTCTGGGATGCCCGGGACCACCCCGACCGCCCGAACGATGCTCTGGATGGTCGCATGGTTTGAAGGTTTCAAAGACTGTAAGAGGTAAAAAGCTCAAGAGGTCAGAACCTATTATAGAGTTTAGGACAGCTACACAGTTTGTTTTGCGATAAACCAGTGAAAGCACTGAAGGGTGTACAAATAGGTCAAAGGTTTCACAGACAAGGCTTAAGCCTAGTCCCAGACTAAAATGCATGTTTGAGCTGTTTTAACTGAAAACAACTTGCACTGACGTATCTTAAAATATGTCAGTGCCATTGTTTTGTCTCAAGATGCACAAAGTAATGTTGTTTCCTAAGGTATGTTTATGAAAGCTACTTAAATGTCCTAATTGAACTAAGGCCTAATCCTGGCTTAATATAAGCCCTGTCTGTGAAACCAGGCCATTATGGATGGTTTCAAGATAATCCATCGGCATTCCAATGTCTGTGAAAGGGAAATTACTCATGCTCTCACTTTTCACAATCATTCGAAGAGCAAAGAAAAGCCTGACATGGCACGGCTATTTGCTGTAGTGATGCACAGTGTTTCTGTTGTTAACTAAAACAAATCTGTTCGCTAATGAAAATAAAGCTGAGATGGAATATTTGATGAAAAACTTAAACAATTTTGTAATAAAGCAAAAACGAATAAAAATGCCATAAGTAGATTACAAAATAACTAAAACCTAAACAATGGTAAATGCAAATATAAATAAAAGCTAATAAATGAAAAGTTTAAAGTCTAATTAAAATAAAAGTTAATAAATAGTATAGTAGTATACAAACAATAGTAACATAACACTGGCAATGTACCAATATTACAATTCTGGCGTATAACTGATAAATTGTAGATATTAAAATGCTAAAGTATTTGAATAAATTAAAAATAAAACACTAAAAACTCAATTTAATCATTTTAAATGCTACAAGTGAATTTAGGAATTACAACACTATAACATACAGTATGAAAAGGGATATTAATTTTGAGATTTGCAAAAGATGACATTTAACAGTCTTATTAAATGATTTATGTTTTTACATTAAATGACTGGTAATCTATGTAAGAATATACCGATTCATTATATGTGATGTAATAACTGGTAAACTTGGTTTTCTATGATCAACTTTACTACAGAAACATAAAACTATAGTAAAACTGAAGTAAATTAGATCTTATGTTTCTCAAACTTAATCATATCACAAAGGGAAAACCATTGGTGGCGATGTCTAAATGGAAACAGGCAGGTTTTATGATCAAGGATGACATGAACGGTATAATAATGGAAGATGAATGAACTGCTGTGCTGCCTACAGTATGTTGATTTACAGCTTTTTCTTCCACTAGGTGGTGCTTATATTTCACTTCTCTACATGCATGGGTCAGTCCCTTTCCGCACTGCTCTGGTTATTTGCTCCTGGAGTTGATTGTATCACAACAGATCAGAGTGCACAACCTTTCGAAACTCATCTTGACTTTTTGCTCAATAAGAAAAGCTTACTGATTTCAGCAAAAAAGTGTGGAATTTGCGATTTTTGTAATCATACAATAATACATACCTTTGGCATGGGGAACTGACATGACCCCGAGCAGTAGTACGCATCAAACGACTTGGGGGAGATAATCCACTCGCTCCAGCCGATATCTGCAAAATCAACCTTTAAATATCTGCGAGCACAGTTCCTCGGCTCGTTCCATTGCTTCTTACGAGCTTTCTTAATGGTCTGCTCATCAAACTGCAGGAGAGGGTTCTTGTGCCGCGGGTTCTTGCGAGGCTTCTTGCGAGGGCGCTTGACTGGTTTGCTCTCCATCGGATCGTAAGGGCTGGTCTCATCCCATGTAGGTATCTCATAAGGGTACTCGGGGCCTGGAAGCTCATTGTTTTGTAGCGGCAGCAGGATGTTGGTGGACCGCCTGGTCCGATGTTGCGAGGAGACACTGCGATTATGTATTTCGAGCAGATGAAGATTAGGCACCAGTCTGCTTCTGTGTCTCTGCAAGGTGGACACGACACTCTCGGGTTCGGAGATAGCAGAGTCGTTGGCGTAGACCAGAATGTAAGGAGACCTATCTGACAAGAGTTTCTTCCAAGGTTGGCGTCCTTTTGAGTCAATGTCAATGCCTATGAGAAGCTGGTCGTGATGTTTAGCTTGGTTGACTACACGGGTAATGTCTTTCCACTGCCATGATATGAAGTCCCGGTACACTGTGGAGATGTTAATGGAAAAATGGCCGATTGTTCTGGTGGTGTTATCCACAAAGCTGAAACTCCAGACATCAAGGTGAATATGACCTTGTCTTCTGAGATTATTATGGTTAGCACAGCTCCTGTGCCTTGGGCATCTGTGGCTGATGTTCTGCAGGTCACCAATGTAGTAGTGCAGCGTTGCTGAGAGAACATCCTCAGACTTGGTGAGGGAAGTGAGGTTGAAGATTTGTAACTGCTTATCATTGATGGTCCCTAACAGGAAAAAACACACATTCAAAATAATAATAATAATAATAAAGCATGGCATTATCATCACTCTTTAACCAAAACATATCTCAGAAGGCAAATGACAAGCAAATGACTCTAGAGGGCGGTATGTTCACTCATTAAGTATCTCAGCCTGGGCTTGTTTTTTTCTTCTTCAGTCGTTTAAAAATATAGGTTCACTTTGAGGGGGATTTTGTTCCACCTGCGTACAAACAACCACTAAAAGCCAAGTTGCACGAAACAATGTCATTATTAATCGCTGCAGTGTTTCCCTTTCTTCCCGTGTTTCTGCTCTTCCCAGCGTCTTCACAATATTAGTGATGTGTAAATGTGCACGAAAGCGATTTATTCTGTTATTTAGATAACTAGTTTATTTTTTGCGAAGTTATAACAATTGAAAAGACATTACTATTTTGGTGTGGCAAGTCGCTTATTTTGATGAGAAATCTGGCAACACTGGCGCAATATGACTATCCGAGCGTCATCGTGAGAAGCGCAACTTCTCAACACCAGCGAGTTGTGGTCATAGCCTACCAGCGATTAAAGTGTATTAAACGATAATGTTTCAGACATAAACATAATTCAGTTAAATACATCAGTATCGAAAGCGTTTAATTTACTTGCAAATAGCCTACTGCAGGCAGCGAACGCTCGCTTGTTTTACAATTAAGGAGCAACCGTGTAAAGTAAAAGTAGGCTACATTTAGGCTAATTCACGTAAAAGTCTGAACACTATGTATCTAAAATTATTTATGAAAAGCCACAGGACGAGGTGTTCGTCACCTCGATCTGCTGTCTCTCAAATCTAAATCAACAGGTGTAATAGAACCAACTGCAAAACAAGCTGTCTTAAAGAGATAGTTCACTCTAAAATGAAAACTTAACAGAAGTTGGGGACTGACAGCCTCAGTCCAGGCTATGGAAAAAGATCCACTTAAAATTAATTTGTGTTGGACAGAAAAAAGACAGGTAGGGCTGCAGGTTTAGTAAATGAAGAGAGGCTTCATGGGTGAACTATCCCTTTAGGATATGACGCGCAAAACTGATGAACACAAACTCACTTATGAGGAGTGAGGTGATATTAACGAGTGCATTGCTACATTTCGTCAGCTACTACGAAATACATTTAACACCTACCCAAATGTCCTTTGAAGCCGCGGACAGTGTTGCCATCTTTGAGAGGGAATCCCGCGCTGGTGTATTTGGCGTAGAGCATCTGCATGTGTTCTGACAGCGTGTCCTGCTCGCTTTTCTTCACATATTGCTTAGCTTGCGCTTCCACTTTTTCTCCAAACTGCACGTCTTTCGAGAAACTCATAAAGGGTGTTTTAAGCACAGCACAGTATCCACAGCAGAGATAACCCCATCCCAACAGGAGCATAAACAGTCGTTGACAGCGATCCATGCTGGATGTAGGAGACTGTTGAAGCTGATTTAGGTGTAGCCTATATCAGTGCTGATGCTGAATGCGTTTCCAAACTCTTGTCTCTTGAGAAGGAGAGCATCACATGGACCACAAAAATAAGGCAAAGAGAGCGAGAAAAATAAAGTGGAAATTTAAACAAGATGTCAATTTGGTGTGCTCAAAAAGAATAGTCCAAATGCACGTTTCCAAAGATGCAGCAGATATCACAGACCTTGTGCAAAATGTACGAGGATGTCCGTGTGAGTTTGATCTGCTGTTGTCCTGATGGTCAGGCTTGATTCTCGGTTTTGTGTCTGAGCGATGCTGTTCTCAGCCAATCGCGCCTCTTCCCTGCGTTCATTGAAGGTAAAGCTTGTCGCGCTAGTAATATATAGGGCTTATGGGAGCAGTCGGACAGTGTTGGGAAGTCCAAATGATATCCACGAATCGATTCTTTTGAACAGTTCGTTTAAAAGAACCGATTCAATAAACATATTATTCTGTTCTTTACGTCACCACGTGTTCCCTAACATCTCGGCGAGGCATTCATTAGGCTATATTCTTGGCTACTAATTTTAAGAGAGTTTATTGTAAGCACTGCTCCATTGAAGCATTGATCCAGCTAAGAAAAACTAATTAATTTAGAAACGAAATATTTGCATTTACACTAAACAATAGAAACCAAAATTCATTCACATCACTTGCTTGAAACAGTTTTTGCATTTTTAAATAGAAGCTAATTTATCAAAACCAACTCCTGTTTCAAATGCGTAAAAAACGTAAGCTACAAAGCTATTCGTAATTGTATCCAGAATATTATTATTTATTTTTTTGCTATAATGAAGTTCTTTAGTAGGCTACTTTCCGCACCAGTGGGTCAAATCAAGGTTTGGTTCCTCAGGCGGTTCTCGATTCACTAATTCAGTTGTTAACCCGTATAATTGCGAGTCGGACTTATCCAATAGATTCACTTCGACCGACTCGGCTATAGAATCACTATTATTCATTCAGTCTGACTCAAGAAGAACGAATAGCCTAGTTTAGACCGGTTTTGTGAACCTTATCAACTGATTTATTGTAGATAAGTCCCGATACAGTCGGATATTATTCTTCACAAAGAGAAGAATGTGTAGCCTATTTTCGAGAGAGAACGAAATAAGTGATGAGTAGCTCTATAGCCTCTAAAAATACAACACGTGAAAAATGCATTATGTATAGTCTCGGATGCACGCTTAGGGCATCAAAACAAACCCTACACAGACTTTTACGTCTTCATCGTACACTATTCACACCCCCAGCTGTCTTTGAGCGACTGGGTGAGTCATGTGGATCTGTGTTGTAATGCTCGATAGTGAGGTCCGTGAAACGTCTCTCAGCAAAGCTGTGTGTCTGGGTTGACGCGCTGAATGACATGGCTTATGGAGAGCATTAAAGGCTCTCTGTCCCATTTAGTTGAGCTCAATGGCGATGAGCAGACACATCCTGCACAGCAGAGTCTGATCCGGATGCAGCACCGCGTCCCCTGCGCACACCAGACCCGCGAGCACGGCTTCAATGTCCGCTGTCACGGTCTCTCTTTCAGGATCATTGAGGAGGAAGTGATTGACTCCCACCCCAGACATCTGATGCCAGTGGACTTATTTTCAAGATATGATTTTGTCAGATCTACCCGAGGTGTAATTGCTGTATAGTGAGAAATTATGTGGTCTGCTGTCAATAAACTATATTTATCATGTTTTATAATGTCCCACTAAACTCCCTTAGTCCACTTTAGGATAAGAACCCAGATTTTCACAAGCACATCTGCTATGTTGATTTGTAGGTGTATGAATGAGCTGTGCCGTTGTGAGGGACTGAAGTGGGCAGTTTCATCACACTGCCACTCCACCACATGAATAACGACTGTGGTCTGTTAAGTTAAACAGTTATGAATGTGGGTGAATCACCACCCACTTCTTGAGCCCTCATCCTGGTGATTAAACAGAATATATATATAAAACATATATATATATATATATATATATATATATATATATATAGCTATATAAATTCTAGCATGGATTAAGTTTTGTTTAATTTAGTAGTGTGACATTCCTATTTGTTAATTGCCATTTTGTAAACTGTTGGCCAACAACTAGAGTATAACTATTGAAGTACCACAATGGCACCAACAACAACAAGTACCATGAGCCACCACACTAGCAATATCTTGTTGTCTCCTTTTTGTAAATTCTCAAAGACAGAATTATTGACTGATGGATATCTAATGCCGGAACTCTCTTCAGTATCTTGATCTGAAATCATGTGGAATGGGTGTCCTTGTCTATTTCATGGAGTGTTTGGCAGCTTTTAGTCAAAATGAAGCTACACGCAGTCGAGGGGACATGAAAGAACCCCCATGTTTCTAAAGGGCTTTATCTTTGATTTGTTCAGACAAACAGAGGAGTTGTTTTAGATAAGAATACAATACAAAGCTCAGGTTCCTAAGTAAGTGACTGCAGCATCAGACATTCTCTGAAAGCGATGTCACTAAGTGCCTCAAACGTGTGATTGCAGACGATAATGGCAACAGTGGTTAATAGAAATAAAAATAGCATGACAAAAAAAAAAAAATCAGTAGGCTAGGCTACATTTTTATTAAAATGTCTTTAAATATTTAATATAATGAACAAGTTAGTGTATCAATATAGCAAGATTCTTATTTATTTATTTTTTATAAATAATGGTGGGCCCTAAAGATCAAAACGCACAGCTCTACCATTCAACACATCCAGATGCTGTGCACAATATAAAGTCAAAATTATTATGAAATACTTACAGATTAAAACTGTTTATATGTAGATGAAATTAGTGGCTCCAAGTTTTTATTTTTTACAATACATTTAATTGGAGAGTGGTGCACAGGAACTGGTCGCGGGTTTTCTGGTGACGTGGTCATAAATTACAACATGCACATATAGGTCAGATCGGACAGGAGTTCGGATGAAGCTATCACCAGGTATTGCCTGTTGGGTTAAAGAAATAGTAATTAGGATTAAACTGATTCTTTTTAAGATATACATTTTAACCATTTTATTTATTGAAGAATTCTTGCTACATCAGTTCAAATGTAATTCAGTAGAAGACCACAACTGGATCTTCTATAGTAAGTTTAGATGGTGGCCAACCTACTTAGAGGAATAAATCTCACAAGTTATACTCGAGAAAACATTATTCACTGCACTAATTAGTATTTTCACACTGATCTTTAACAGACATGGTATTACCCATTTAATTATATTCAATTAATATATACAGTATATACATTTTCTAAATAACCCACAATAATGTCTATATTAAATGCCATCTAAATGCCTATTTATACTGAAGTTGAAAAAAAAAGATATATATCTTGCAGTATAAGTGTGATTTGATGTTTAAACATGAGTCTGGGTGTGACTTTAATATATGAACTCCATAGGGTGCCTCCACCAAGAATAAATACGATCTTAAGGCAGCTGGGATCCATTATTAAAGAGTAACTGTTTCAGAAGATTTAGGTTTACATTCATTCTATGCATTTACTGTTCATCAAACTTGTCTGGGCTAACATACCAATTTTGTTTAGAGCCAGGATAAATGCAAACATATGCTGAACATTCCCCCCAAAAATGAAATAAAGCAAACGAAAAGCATTAGCTGTTGATTTATAAGGATTGGTTATCAAACTAAACCACCAACAGCTACTTTGAAGGGATAACAATTTCCATCAAAAGCAAACAAAACCCAAAGAAGAAGAATTTAAGTAAATTGTTTTTAAATGTTCACAAAACCGGCTGTATCTAACAAGGGCAATAAAACAAACAAACAAACAAACAAAAAACAAATCAAATCTAGGCTTTAAAATGCCATGGTTTGTATGAAGGAATGCATCCACATGGGCAATGAGGTCATGCCTGGTGGGGGCCTGAGGTTGGATTCTGGGTGCACAGGCGGTTTCAGTGTCTGGGTTCCTTAGCCTCCCCTCGTTTTTAATAGCCGGCCTGGTCGGGGTGTGCTCGACCACAGGCAATACTCGCCTCTGCCATCTCGCCCTCAACGAGGCAGCCTGGGCGAGTTTGTGTTCAAAGAGGTCGGTCTGCAGCGTTGCCTCTTTTCTAAAATAGCATGCACTCATAGCTCCTGGGCACAAAGGCAAAAAAAATTGTGGCACAGGTTCCAGGACTGAATTTCGCGGTTCGTTCTAGCCCACTCTGACGGATATTTCGAGAGATTGGAACCAAAATGCTACCCAGGTGCAACAATACAATCTCTCCACTTCACACGGAGGCTATTTGATATCACGAAAGAACGGCTTCACATGGGATGACTCTTGATCATTGCTGTAATGCTTTTTTATTTGTGCACTGCAAGATAATATATTTGTCTTAATGAACCTCATTAACTGATTAGACACTACATTTAATAGTGGTACAGAGACAATTCAATGTTCCTGTTTAAATCTTAAGTCTTCAGTCTTGAGATATTCATTAAACCAATACTCAATTTAACGTAGTTCAGGTGTTTATTTACTCTTGGATGTTAAATGAGAGCTAAACACGACAGAGAGGTCAGCACTCTCTGTTTACCAGTGTATCACAAGTTCTGCTCATATCAAACATGCTCACCTCTGGGTCAACATTCAAGATTTTCGTGTCGTTCCTGCACTGGAAGAGCAGACCGCTTGGATTCTCTGTGATTACCTCATAGTTTGAGCTGGCATTGTGTTCGGCCACCTGTGTTCCCCAGTTGTAGAAGCTGAAAATAGTTAGGGTTAATATGCTTATAGTTTAGAGATATTAAAATGCATGACTTAAAAGTTTTGACAGAAAAACATTGCAGTATAGATGAAAGGCTTTGCTGACTATAGTGAAAAAAATAAACTATAAAGTAAAAAAAGTTCACCTGACAAAATGTCTTGTGTGCTATTCCAGTTTGATAAAACATGCACTTAGAACGCCAGGTGTAAAGTTGTGTGTAAGGAATTGTAAGAACAATCATGCTCTTGACATTTAGAATTACATTAATAGTGGCATGTACCTCTTAGCATGTAATTCAGAAGATCTTTTTACACGTTTCTAAAAATGTCTAATGACTGAAAGCAAACTATGGATGTAGAAAATAATTCATTAGTTTTCTATACGCCTTCTAAGTCTAACTCTAATGGCAAAGTTTAACTGACAGCTATTAAATGTGTAAAGCACAAATTGCAAGACATAAGGACTTTTTGGTGTAGGGAACTGTCAGAAAAGCAGGTGCATGCATGTAAACAATTATAAGATATATATTTTTTACAGTTTTGTCAGTTTCATTGCATAGGCAAATGTACAATATAAGAAAAGTCTGTAAAATAGGGCACAATGTACTGTGGTAATATGAAGGAATTTAACATTTTCCAAATAGATTTTTCACAGGTGTTTTACCCATATTTTGAATTACACATCACATTGCTTTCTAGGGCTAAAGGAAATGTCTATAAACTTAACAGACAATGTCCTGGGAGGAAGTTAGTAACATGTTTCGTTATTCTGCAATTTTTTTCTCCAATTTCCCATGTGAAATTTTTAAAGTTTAAGAAGTTTAAGGCTTGTTACTTTGAAAGTTAGTCATTTTACTATTTTAGGCTTCGGCATGCTTGTTGGACAGACGTTTCACTGACATATCAGTTTCCCTCTAACTGAGTACAGAGACTCTGGGACATTTATTTGAATATGTTCAATAATAGATGCACAACTTCACAAATCTGCATTCACACTTGAGCTTCAACTAAACTTTCAAGACATTCCAGGGCTAAAGAAACACTTTCTCAAAGCTACAACCAAAAATTCCTATGTCCACACTGATCAATGTAAAGATTGAGAACCAGCAGGCCACTCAAAATGGCAGTGAGTATAGATCTAAATGTAATTAATGCAGGCAATGAGAAATAGTGAAAAAAGAGACGGTCTGGCTTGTGTTAGTGGTTCTCATAATAAGCTCAACTGCTGGAAGACAGCTGCTTTGCAGAAAAAGAAATCTAAATGTCACACTCTGAGGCAGTGAGGGTTGCTCCAATGGACCTCAGCTTTTCCCAAGCAGTACTTTGTGGTCCAAGAACAAAGCTGGACTTTGGGGAGAGGCACTTTATGAATCCGAGGGAGAGGCACATGGATGCAAGAGCATTTTATTCTCTCGCTGTGATAACACTGTGGACGTAAGCCAGCGCTCTATATGTTTAGTATTGCTGCAATGCTACTTAACAGTCCATAACTCTGTAAAATGTTTATGACCTTAACCTCAAGGATATAAATCAGTAAACAATCTTATATGCAAAATAAAAAAAACTTTGAGATATGATCCTCATTTGGTTGATTTCAAGCTAGGGACGAGTTGGTTCAGTAGCAATCCCTGGTTCAGTATAAAGTCAGTATAAAGACACTTGGATTTTAGCATGAGAGTAAAATATTTTATGGGATTATCCAATAAATCCATAATAAATCTAGATTAATCAGGGATTAATTTCATTGTGATGTTAAGTATTTATAGAACTGAAAATACGTTATAAAGTCCTTACAAACACAGGAAGACAGTTGCCAGTCTCCCTGCAAGACTTGCCCTGGATCAGCTTTTCTTTACACACCCAAAAAAGGACACGATTAAAGTCCATTTTTCCAGTGCTCAGTAGGCCCATTCTATGGCTGTACTATCTTGAAATATCTCCAGTTTATAATAATCTATTACATGACTCTGTGTGTAAGAGAGAGAACGCATGATGGAAAGACCGCTCAAACTTCTCTGTCCACCGTTTCCTGTCAAGGCGACCAGAAACCATGGTGCTGGTCACCAAAGCAAACAAAATTGTGCTTGAAATGAAAAGACTGGCTAATAAGATGTAAATAAAATGTAATGGTCTGAATCAAACATCCTCGCAGGGTCTCCGCTTGGCATTTTGCATCACAGGAAAGACTTCCTTCGGTTACCATCGGAGTGACTACCATCACGGTAAACATGGCAGACCCACACAAAGACAAAGATTCTGTGGAGAAATACAGTGATGCATGAAATGACAAGTTTAACCCTTATTCTGTTTGCCTTTTGGATCAAACTATCTAGTCCTACATGGATTTTTCTTGGAGTCTTCACTTTTCTTCCTATTCTTCTCTCCATATAGTTTGTGACATACAAAATGTAAAAAGTTTGTGAGGGACTTAGAAGCAAGGATGCATATTCACTTCCTCCTTTTTAAAATAAGGTTTGACAGCATTTTCTGTGTCTATTTATACTGAAACGCCATATAGCAATTATAATTTTTGGGTTGACCACTTTTATGCAATGGTAAACCACTTACTTTTGGTCGAAGAAACAGGACAGATGTGAGATATTTTAACAGAGAACATGAAAAGATGGGCAGAAAAATGCTCCAGAGCCTTTCAATTTTCGAGTCACAGGAAGCGGGAAGACCGACTTGGGCTCCCTGAGTATTTGGTCTGAGCATTCTATTTGTTTTGTGATTGAAAAAAGCTGCAACTTGCCTTATTTGAACATGTTCTTTGGCAATTTCGGTCCCATATTGTCCCTGCAGACATCACCAGGTGATGAATGCTTGCTTAATGAAATGCGTGAAATGTTTAATATTCATAGTGCAGCTGGCACCCCACCCACACTAACTTACCAACGTGTGAAAAACCAGGGCTTTGTGGAAACAATTATCGTTCTGTTAATGATAGGTCTGCATCTTTACCATTACACTATAAAACACAGAGAGAAAAGGATGTTTGTGTACGGTAGTGCTCCATGGTTACCAAACTAAAGCCTGATGGAGTGTTTTAAAAATCCATCAGCTGTAACTCTATCAATGAGAAAGCGAATAGTTCAGTTTGTAAACTAGAATTAGTGAGATATCTGTAAATGTGCCATTCAATATAACCAAAGAAAGCCCCAAGTTTTTTCTATACAAAGGATGTATCTATCTATATCTAATTACTTTCTTTTTTAGTTAATTTCACTTTTGTTAGCCCGTTTTAAAATCCTCTACATTGACAAGAATGTGATTGTCCTCAGCTGGTGGCCATGACTTTCGTACTCTATATTTTTGTGGTGAGGCAGTCAAAGTCTGTCAGCTGTAGTGTGGATTCATGCATCTGTACGGGAAGAACACAGCATCTGCTCCATTTTAGTGGCAACCACAAGCACTGCCTTTTATTGTTCCCGTGAGAAGGATGGTGGAGGAAAGAGAGAACACAGAAAGAGAGAACACAGAAAGAGAGAAAAAAGCGACTAAAAGAGAAATAGGGAGTGAAAGAGAGATGGGGCTGAGAGTACACAGGAAATGAGAATGCTTATGCTGTAGTGTACTTCCTTTACTTCCTTTGATTAGATAATGTGCTGTGGCAGTTAGGATGTGGATATACAAACACAAACATGCCTGTATTTATTAAACATAGACTGCAGACTGCAGTCTTTCATCACATTATTTTATTCATATTTATTTGGGGTTCACAGTTTTATATGTCGTGTTTTGGCAGAGTGGGCAAGGCATTCATGGCAGTGCACACCTGATGTAGAACATTCATTTTTGTTATATATGAAAATGTTTATGTTCAAGTTTTATCCGACCTGGTCCATGTAACGCTTCACAATTCAGTTTTCAGACCATGCAGTGGAAAAATTCAAAGAAATGAAACCAAACGTTTTTTCCCCGTTACTTCATCAATGGATAATTTCCATAATGCATGTCCTATTTTTTTTAATTTTCTGAAGTCACAATTTAGAAAAAGTGAAACTGAAAAAAGGACAGAAAATGGCAATTATCCGCAAAGTAACCGGAAGGAATGAAAAAAAACCATTTGGTTTAATTTTTTATTTTATTTTTGCATTTGCAATGTATATGGTCTGAAAACTGAATTGTGAAGCGTTACATGAACGGACCCATCCTATTTATTGTATTAATTGACATTTTATTTTACTCTTGTTCTTACAGTAATAGTCAAGTTTATGCAGTCAAGTCTTCAGGTTCACATGATCCTTCAAAAATATTTTTAATATGCTCAAGAAACATATCTTATTATCAATGTTAAAAACAGTTGTGCTGCTTAATTAACATGCTCTTCATCCATTTTGAAGAGGAAGTCTTTTCCATGATATTTCGTGCACAGACTTTTTTTTGGAGTGGATATCCTTTTCACAAAGACAAATGCTTCAGGGATCAGATGGATACTGCTTTCATGCACATTAATCTGAGAAAATCTAACCTTTGAGATGTTCAGTAGCACATCTATTAAAACAATAGTCACCGGAAATCATCATAGATGGGTGATAATATAAGTAGGCTTACCTTAAGTCAGATGTTTTTGGCAAAAACCTTTTCTTTCCACTGAAATATGGTTCAAAGTCTTCAGATTTTAGTCGGTGGGAGTAGTCTATATACCCAGATATTTCCTGTCCGCGAGAATTTCGGTCCCTTATGAAAATGATGGACTGCAAGAAAAACAGGAGGACATACTGTATAAATAATCTGGAGTGCAATATGCTATCCTGAGAAACTAGACAAAGGAGAGATATAAATCATTGCAATAGGGAAGATTATGTTACAAATACACCCTTAAGAAAATTGTGTAACAGTCCACAACATGAATGAAAAATAATAATACTAAAAAAAGTATTGCTGGTGTGCATTTCAGAATAGAGGACACAAACACTGCACAGTTCAGTCAGCAGTTGTTTTGTCTGGATGGCAATGATGAAAGAATAACTTCCAACCACATCTCCTGTGAAGAGGGTCTTTGTTCTGGCTTATCTGTTTACCTCTAAGAGACAGCGAGAGACAGAGTCACACTTCTTTTGTGAAATCATCCTTTTTTGATAGCATAGTCAATGATATCACATGTGTATTTCTATCAGAACCCTGGCCATCTGTGGATTTCCCTTACATGTGCAGGATAAAAGTGAGATAACTAGCAGTGCAGACTTGAAAAGGAACGGTCCTCCTTTAGATGATTTAAACAGATGCTATCGGGTTCACAGCTGGCCAGGGGCTGATCCAGCTACCTTATCTGTGGCTTTTGCGCTCCCCCGTCAGTCTTGAAAAGAAATCATCAGGCAAAGGCGAGGAAATACAGTGGGCAGAACAAGGATTGGAGATCATCTTTCGATTGCAGAAGAGGGATCAAAACCCTCTATCCCACAGAAATACAATGGCAGAAAGGTTTCCTCTCGCCCTCATAAGTCCACAGGCCAAGTGATAAAACAGATCTGACTGTTTCCATCAGTTTCCCGTAGTTCAACAGAACAGGTGTTGTACCTTCAACAAGTTTCCTCTGTTACTGTATCTGATATAGAAGAAACAGCGACTTAAAAGCAAACATAACTTACAGACTTTGCATTTTCCCAATATTCTCCCAACATTAGGGTGGATACACAATATATTGATACCATATTAGTTATTGATATTAAAAAAACAATCAGTTCAGTTGACAATGTTAAAAATAGAAGTGCTACTTAATTATGTGGAAACCATGATACATTTTTCAGGATTCTTTTATGAACAAAAAGTTCAACGCATCCCTGCTGAATAAAAGTTACTTTCTCTTTAAAAACAAAATATCACTGACTCCAAACTCTTGAACGGTAGTGTAAATAGTACACATTTTAATGAAAACATTTAGCGTCTTATCATATCAGTCATAATTTTTTGTAATGTTGCTGCATCTATAAATATATATTTTTTTGTAGTCTATGGGGCAGATTTACTAAACAGGACAAATTAGCGAAAAGAGCGCAATTCCAAAACAGCGGCGATGGGAGTGGAAAGTTCTGCGTGTGATCTACTGACCACGTGCAAATTACAGAACACAGACACTGTCAGAAAGATCCATAATGACCAATGCAATCTACCAGGTAGCGTCTGGTTTAAGACGTGCTTTTTTGGGCGTAAAATAATGACGCAAACACCAGTACATTGATGAGCGCAAATTTGCGTGAATCATTTAAATACTCTCCAACCATACATTTTGCACCTGAAAGGGAAACTCCTACAAATTCATTTGCAATAAGGTCAGCCACAAAAATAACCGTGTTCGAGCCTTTTCAGCGCAAATTTTTCACTGTATGTCTTTAGTAAATCCCGAGAGTAGTTTTTAACGGCAAAAGAGGGTTTGCGCTAGCGCAAGCTGTTAGTAAATCTGGCCTTAAGTCAAAATCTGCAATTTTTCAATACATCTGAAAAATATCCATAAAGTGTGCTGCATCGACTGGAAAGTTCTGGTTTGACAGTGTCAAAGGTTTGAAGACACAAGAAAGCTTTCTGAACAGCACATTTGATAAGATACTCTCACATACTCACTCTTGAGCAGTGTGGCTTTAAATGAAGAGAACAAACTGAGCGGCTTTATCACCAGTCTGGCTGGTTCATGAGGGTGTTTTCTCTGGTAGGATTTACCAATGACGCATTTCTTTCAGGGCTCAGACGTGTGTGTGTCAGGGTGGTATGGTGGCATCCTCTCGAATGGATAACACTTTGAGTGGAAAACAGGGCCTCTTGGTGCTCTCCGGCCTGGGAACAATCCTGTACTGTCAGGGAGGCTTGCAGGTGTCGGAGGGTGTCAGCTGGCCTCTGTTTATAATTGGTGGGTTGTGCTTTAGGAGGAATCCCAGGCCATCACTAACAACTGTGTAAATTTGTCGGGGTAATGAAAACATGACCTGGATGAGAGGAATGCTTGAGGTCGGAGTCCTTTTTTTTGGCAGGCTTACCCTTGTCCCTCTTTAGGTGTTCCTTGAGGGGGGAGGTTGCTTATTTGACTTGGACGTGACTTCACATAGTGGGGTTGTGTAATAGATGCAGCGGTGAGTCCAGATGTGCTGAGGTGTTCTGCTTCTGTTGGGATCAGCCAGAATTGCATTTGGACTCTAGAAAACTAAGAGGGCCTGGAAGTACTCTACAGGACTTCACAGGGCTTCAAACAAAAATCCTCTAAACTGGCAAAACTTTTTTTTTTTTTTTCAACTAAGATATTCCTCACCTCTGTATTCACATAACTATACACCTGCCATTATCCTAGGGCTAAAATGCACAGATAAAATGGGAGAAGAAAGAAAAATTACATAATATATGCACAGTAAATTGAATATATATATATATATATATACACACACACACACACACACACACACACACACACACACACACACACACACACACACCTTCCTGAGAAGTTTCCTGAGAAATTTTTCAAACCTGCATGGAGTGAAGCCTGTAATTCTGTAAATGTTACATTTTAGATTTGCATGAGACTTTGGACTGTAGAGGACAAGTTAATGAAGTAAAAACGTATAATGTATTTGCTTGTTAAGCGTTTAGAGGTTTTCTTACCATTTTAAACCTCTATATATCTAAAAAATGAGTATTTCAAATTATTTAAAAAATCTCAATACAGGACAACACAGTGTTTGGCACAACACAAGTACAACAACTTATTTGAACTTAGCAGTCATGATGTTTAACATCTTTTTGAATGTCTTTGACAGACTTACTGAATTTCTATTCAAAATGTATGCAATACGAATGAAAATAATCAAAAGATGCTGCTTCCTTTTTCTTTTAATGACAGGGTGTGTCAGAAGACAGATGTCCTGGCACGGGGAACAAAAATGTACAACTTAACCATACCGAAAGACGGGTTGCTCATTTTGGCAGCTGGACATTGAAATCTGGATTTACTTTGAGAATTTTAAAATAGTTTGATATATATTCAAAAGAAGAAACTGAGAGAAAGAAAAGAAAGTAATCAAGACTTGTTACTGTGGGACAGCAAATTCAAAGCAGGTGGTGGAGCTATGACACGACTTTTTGGGAAATACAGAAATAGGATTGTGTCGAGTTATGTGGTCGTGAGAAGAAAAGAATGTGTCGAAAATTCTCAAAAAAAAAAAAAGGAGGAAAGGACAAAATAAGGTTGTTTATGCAGAGGTTGAAGGGGAGAAGGGATTTAAGCAAATGTTTACTCATGTGCTTGGCTTTTCCAATCATAAACACATTGCTTGGGTGTTTGTGCAAGAAAATAAACAGAGTCTGCACAGGTGTCCTCTGGCCATATACAAAACTCCCTAGAAGAGCTGGTGTTCCACTTTGCGCACCGAGATGGAGCTCGCCAACTGTGGACACTGCCAAGGGTGGAGGAAGTGAAGTGGGCAATCAGTTGGGCAGGAAGCTGAGCAAAAAGATTATGTTGGATCAGAATTTGATCAAGTAGAGACCAAACCACAAAACACGTAGCTTTAAACAAGGGTTCAAGATTTGGCTGCATGGTTATGCAAGGTTAAGATAGCCCCTGCTGGTAAATGCCGTAACTACACTACATTATGGTGGCAAAAATCAACTTTCTCAGTTGCGGCCTTTGGAAATTAACCAGATTTCTTCCAAGCAACATAATGTATAAATTGCAAACATTATATTTAATGAAGTTGAATGTTTTACCAGTGACCATTATTGGGGGCTCCTAAAAGTTTGATATGGACTTTTAAGCTGTATGGTAAAAAAAAAAAAAAGTTTTACTTTGATTCAATGCATCTGAAAACATAATAACATGTTAGCTCACGCGTTGTTTAAAGATGTATTGTCCTTTAAATACCAAATGACTGTGCAACAGGTGGCAAATGTTTCAGATTAAGTAAAAATCCATCAGAAATTTACATTGATGAGGAAAGTCATTGTATCTACTGTCAAGGAAAACGTGTCTTAAATTAAGAGCACAGCTAAGTTTCGTTGAGAATTACAGCTTCAAAAACTAGCACCTGGGGTCAACAAAAGTGGCAGCACACAAATCAGTTGAGTTTAGGTCTCTTTTGAGATTTCCTACACCAAAGTGACTCCACGCAGACAGCTTTCCCCAGCAGTGCTACTACTACTACTATTTTCCACATTCTTTTGGCTTCCATGTTACTTTTGGGAAAATTTAAGTTTATCTGAAACATGTGCAAAGCAGCACTGCCCTCAGGGACATAGACGTCGTCCATATACGTGAACTTGGGAGAAACCTTTCCAAAGACTGACATTTATGGATTAAGTGCTCATCAATTTAATCAGACACTTTCCTTTTCCTAAATCATAACATTTTATGTTTCTTACACATTGTGGGATAGTACAAAACAAAGACCGGAAAAATAAATCATGGACTACTTCCATTTTCACAGTGCTCGGCACCTTGAATTTGAAGAACTTACTATTTATTCTGTATAATTTTCGATGGGCTTACAAAAGCTTCCTCAATCACAGTGTTTAACTTAACACACCCTATTTGAGCAGGCATTGAAAATGGCCAGAATCAGGCCGGCTTGCTTGTGTGAACCTGGATCCCACAACTAATGAAGAATTCTCTTTTGGCTACAGAGGAAAACAATATTGTGTGTGGAGCCTGTCTTTATTACTGAAGGACACCACCTGCACAAGCGCATGAAGTGAAGCAAGGCAGAGGTGAACCAGAGGTGACCGAACACATGCAAAAATGCTAAACCTTGACCAACTTTAAGTTCATATGCATGAAAAAACAACAACGCACTTTTCATTGGGGGTCTCATTAACAAAATGTATTTCACAATTGACATAATAGGCAAATAAACATAATCTGCATATTACTCATTCAAAAACTGCAGGGCTTGAGATTTGAGGCATCTGAGTGAACAACACGCCCGCAAATGCACTTTACAGTTCATTTACAAGAGAATTACATTTTTTGTTTCCTGAATTAATTAAAATCTATACTTATGTTGTCCTTAATGGTTCATAGTGCACATGAGCAGCTACTGATGGGATTTGTCATGATGGGAAAGCTTATGAATCAGATCATATGCCTGACACATGTTTGTTTTCTTTATGACCACCCCCTTGATTTTTCAGAGGATGATGCCACATACTGGGCTCTGTATTTCAGTGGATTGCAGCTAGGTAACCAGACCTTTGTTGAACATTTACTTAACAAATCACTTTTGTTAAACAAGGGCATGCAAACAGTAGCCGTGTTTAACAATGAGTTAAAATCTAATCTTTTTGTCTTGGACATCTGCAGGGCCGTTGCTATGATTTCAACTTGGTACAATATTACAAGTTTTCTAGTGTGGAATCAAAGAACTGGGAGGAAAGTCTGATGCAATCGACCTCAAGATTTCTGTGAATGGAGTAGAATGATAAATGAGTCACGTTACTAAAACTTAATGTTTAAGGGTTGAAACCAAACTCACAGCTGCCATCTGTTCCCTGCCTGAATGCAACAGGAACTTCTGTGTAAAAATTAAGTTTGTTGAATTCTTCGGCTGGACATAAAAGGTGGCCACAAACAACTTTATTTTGGAATGCACTCCCTTCCTGTTATTTAAGAAGGATGTGTAAAACTGAGAGCAGAAAAAAGAAGCACATATAGAGTGTTGTTGGATGTAATTTAAATAATTTTGAACTCTATCTTAGAAAGTTCAGTATTTCATTTTTACATTTCTACCTGTCCTAGCAGGACATGAGGCAATGTGGTAACCCTTTATAATAAGGTTCAATTGTGTTAACATTAGTTAACTTAATATGAACTAACAATGAAAAATGCTTCTACAGCATTTAATGTAAATTTCGACATTTCCTAAAAGATTATTACAATCAAAAGATATAGGTTAAGATTATTTAATGGACCCGAGCTGACATGAGATAACAATGAACAGTTGTATTTATATTATCTAACATTAACAAAGATTATTATATACCATAACAATGTATTGAAAGATTGAGAAAGCAATTAAGAACTTCTTTGCAACCCCGCAATGACAGTACGCAGGGACAGTTTCTGCTGAGGATATGCTGAAATTGATAGTTACTTATCATCAGATGATTTTTACTCACACGGTACTTTATATATATATATATATATATTACAGAATCTGTTTCCATTTCATAGCACATTAGGAAGATTTTTAAAACATGTATCCAATATGCGTATCTCACTGTAAAATCCATTAATCAAATGGCATTGCACCACCTGTGTTGAAAAAATCATAACTGCCTATGTCCTCTTTAACAATACAAGGTACACTATTTAATATAGTTAACACAAAGTGTGTCTTTTCTGGGCCTCATTCTTCAAAAGGAACTGTAGGCCAGGATAGACTTATGTCTAAAGCATTGCAATCATAGTAATTACACAGTGCCTCTGGCCTAACCAAACTTACCCTCCTGTAATTAGGAGGACCAGTCCCAAATGCACCGTGATAACATTCCTGCCTCGCACAAGACGGTCTTCTGCACTGCAGACTACGGACTCAGATTCTGTTTTCAATGCACAAGCAGTGCATTTTTTCTGCATTTGACTGTTTACATATAATGCCACACACAGGTGGTCAGACACAGTGAACGCTCAGCACGGAGAGGGAAGCTGCTCATCATCATCATCATCACTCCTGGCCACTTCAACTGTCTAACTGTCTTATAACAGTGGCTTATTATTCCCAGCCAGTCTGAAAAAAGAAAACACAAACTCTCTTCATCACAGACGAGATCTAATATCTCTGCTCAAGACAGTTCTTGGACACTTTGATCAGAGGGAAGTGTCATTACATAAATAACATGGGAGGTGTTAAAAAGAGCCCACACAGGTGCAGGCAGCTTTTTTTCTTAGGAGAGAGAGGAAGAGAGGGTGAAAAAAGAAAGAAAGAAAGAACAGTAAGGGGTAGTAAGGGTGTTGTCCGCTCTGCCTCTGTCAAAAACCCTTGAGAAGCAATTATTTTCCCTTCCTCTTTTTCTTGGAAAATACTTTGCTTTTCACTACAGCACCCTGTAAAGGGTTTAACGTATTCCTCAAAATCCCACATTTTAATTTACTGCACGGCTGCTCGGAACAACCCAATGGTGTATTCTAATTGTTTTTAAGAGATATAGCCTACAGTCATTGCAAAGCTGAAGAGGAAAAGGAAATAATGTCTGGTTAAGAAAACATGTTTCATGAGCAATTCATAATGCATTTTATTTAACAAAACAGAGCTCAATTCTACAAAATATTAGTTAAATATTATACCATAAACCTGGAAAAGAATCTAAAAATGTATTAAAAATACAATATATATATAAAAAATCAAGTGTTAACTTAATTACTGTCCAGCTCAGTGGTCCTTAACTGCCTGCCTTGAAGTCATTTTTGCGATGGCCATACTGGTTTGAAAATAAGCCACAAACTAGTTTCCCCCCCTAATGTGGTTAAAGTCATCTTTGATGTTCTTGACCGTAAATTACACAATAGTGATGAAATGGGGTTGGGTGTTGTGATATTTACTGTACAGTTAGAGGTTAAGGAATGCTTTTCATCTGCCCATTTGGGCCTGGGGGATTCATTTGGGGAATGCTAGGAGTGCATTCAGAGTGGTCAAGTAATTTAGCTGCAAGCAAAGATTATTACAAGCTATGGCACGGTTTAAGCTCTGTGTGATTTCCCTAATCGCAGACTATGGCCACAGGCAAACTATATGAAAATCTTCAGTAACATTTTTCATTTTTCTGTAGTGGGATGTAATAGAGCAGAACCACATAACACAAAACGGTTGACAGTTATCTTTCATAAAAATTGTCAGCTGAAACTTTGACATAAGCAGTAACAGACAGTATATAAGCTCTAAAGCACACTAAAGATCTCATTATTAGATGTTTTACGCAGTATAAAAGAAAGAAAGAAAGAAAGAAAGAAAGAAAGAAAGAAAGAAAGATTTGTTGATGCATGCAAAACAAATGATGCACAGCTTCAAAGCACTGGGTGGAGTGTAATGTGTAATTTCCACCCTAAAATGTTTATCTTTGTGATCTTAACAAGGTTTAAAAAAATATTCCACTTTTGTCAAGCATCATTAACAATTATGATGAGAAGTCTTGATAAGACATGAAGATCTGATAACAGTAAAACACACATTTGAACTTGAGACTACTTAAAAGAGCTACGTTTTTTTTATCTATTATTAAAATGTATTTTAAATAACTTGATAAAAGTCATCAAACACATCCTTGTTTATTATTCTGTATCAAAATTGTCTAAGTGTTGCTATTGTTGTAAACTAACTAACATTTCAAGATTGTCCAATGGTCAAGCTAATATGGCTTGAGAATTGTGTATATGGACCCTATTTTAACGATCTGAAACGCAAGTATCAAACGCGAAACGCAAGTAACTTTGTGGGCGGATCCCGGGCACTGTTGCTATTATACCGGCGGGATAAATGACTCTTGCGACCGACGCAAATCTAAAAGGGGTTGGTCTGAAGTAGCTTCATTATTCATAGGTGTGGTTTGGGCGTAACGTGAAAACCAATCAGAGCGTCCTCTCACATTCCCTTTAAGAGCCGGCGCGCTTGTTCCATGGCGGATTGCTATTATAACGGCGGGTTTGCCAGCGCACGCCAGGAGCGGTTCACAGCCGAGGAGACCGACGTTCTCGTCAGGACCGTAAGACACAGAGAAGTGACAATGTATGGGGATGGGAGAAACCCACCCAAATAAGCTTCGGCTAAACAGGCGTATAATAATTTGGGTAAATGTGTAGCTAGATTTATGCCTATTTTGTTCACATCTTCATGGACACAACAATGATTTCCCTCGTGTGGTAATATTTTTCCTTGTAATGATGTATGATTTGCAAAAATGAAAACTGCTGCATCTGTTTAGAATCAAAGTGTGCGCGTTGTTCACACGCTACATAATGGCCAAGCATGTAGCATATAAATAACACGCGCAACGCGCCACTGTCTTTAGACTAGGTTTTTTCTGGTCAGTGACGGAATTGTTTTCTAAAACTGCAAAATAGCACCAGGGAACATTTGCGCCGGAACACGCCTCCTCTTTTCGCTGAACCGCCCCAGGGAGCGCAAGTTCATTTCCTACTTTACCGACGTGCGTCTTTGGAGGGAAAAGTCCACTCACTCCTTCAAGAGAACAGTATTAGTGGACTAACATAGGGAATAGTGAAAGGGTTTAGGGGGAAATTTCGGAGTCTCAATTCGCCTACTTATATTACGCCTACTTATATTTGTGAAGAAAAAGTAGATACTTTTGAGTGTGTAGCAAAAAGTAGACAAGCTTTGGGACATACTATCACGTCATACAATTGTGTCTTTAACGGTTGCTCTCTGTCGAATCCTGTCACAGTAAACTGGCCTGTCAATCATCTTGTCACAGTTAAAATCCTCCACATTTCATTTAATTTAATTTCCTACTGTATCGGAGAGAAATGCGGAAGCACGTTGATCTGCAGTCGCGGGTCTTTCATGCGGAGACCATGCTCATATTAATGCATAATGAAGCATTCAAAAGGAAATGGCAAAACGGATCTTTATAAAAGTCCACATTATTATTACAGATGGAATATAACACGGATAACATTAAATAAATTTTTTTTTTCAGGTTAAACTTTGATTAGTCACTCAAACCTTTATCGCGCATATTCGCTGTTTTGTAGTTTTTTACTCGTGTTTGTAGTTCCTCCTCCAAAGCGTAATGGGTTGTGGGCAATATTAGCCTTTTAGAGTGTGCACGGATCCACACTTCAAAAATCCAGCAGAAATAGTAGATCACCCAGAGACTTCTGGCATCCTCTTTTTAACATAGGCTACTATGCTTTGGGACACACTTATTCAAATCTCACATACTGTTTAGGATGGATAGTATGGACATTGAGATGCAGAGTCTGACTTTATTTTTTCAGTATGCACCATTTTCCTGAGTTGATTTGGTTATGGTTATTGATTTGATTTTGTTGTTTAGTTCAGGTGTGTGTCATTAATTATCCTTGTTTGCAAGTATACTTAAGTTCCTCTGTTTCTGTTCATTGTTGTCAAGTCTTGTTCATGTGTACCTGTGCTGAAAGCTGCTCTCTCTGTTTGGATTTACCTGCCTGTGAATTCATTAAAGATTATCTTTGCCTTCATTATCGTGTTTGTGTAAGCTCTTACAACACAGCCCTTATGACAATATATAAGCAAATAATTAAAACAACTCTATAGTTCAAAATTGTCCCTGTAGCTTCTGGCCAGCTTCTCTAAACATTCTCACAATCACTAACCTCACATGAATTTCCTTGTATTCCTCTCATAAACGTTCATTTTTAGAGCATTGGAGTTTGCATTAAATGCTTTCTTGGAAAAATTGTCACTTTACGCCCTAAAAAAAAAAGAGCTGTTCATCTGCTGTTTAAAGAAATACACACACAACAACACTACGAGCTTTAGCACCATGCTACAACTACACAATTTTTTCCCCAGAAATACTCATTTCGAGTTATTAATTTTCAACCGTTTGAAGCTCAAATGACCACACCTGCTACACGGTCTAAAATAATGTTACCTCAGGAATGTTTTCACTTTTATAATTTTCTCTAGATCTCCACTTTGTCAAACTGACACAAAGTTTACAGAATTTTATTTTAGTCAGAATAGGCTCATTTTATAGACATTCGTAAAAAAAAAAAATGCTTTAGATTAATTAATTGGTACATATTAAGTCAACCAAGTTAAGTCACCTTTATTTATGTAGCACTTTATACAATACAGATAGTTTTCAAGCAGATTTACAGTGATAACAGAAAAAATGATGGATTTTGGCTGTTGTTCAGCTGAAGTCAGTTTAGTGTTCTTGAATCAGTTCCGTTGTAAAGATCATCAGTTATTATTAGTTCACTTCATCAAAAAAGCAGTTCTGCAAAAAATCATGTCATCGCCCAGCTCAGTTCTCATACAACAATGTCAGTACACTGTTAGATCAATAATACTGTTGAATATTATTACTTCTTCTGTATTAAGAAACTGTATACTTAAAGTCAGACGTCAAATAACCCTTAAACAATTCTTCCAAACAGACTATACCAAAATTTAGGCTATGTTAAGGAAATAAAATATTATTATTTGAAAGTGCTTGGCGTAATAAAAACGTGTATTAATGCATGATTTCATCATCAGTGTTGTTGCCACACATCTGTAAACACCTATACAGTTTTCCATAAAACTCAAATGCATGCAGTTAAGCATAGGGTTACTTTCACTGGACTGCACGTGGTTAGTGGTGCTATTTATATTTACTTGGTGTGACAGAGCAAGTGGCATAACAGTGTGAGGCTGGCAGGGCTCTCGATGACTAATCCCCATATCTACTTGTGTGGTACAATCAGCACACAAACCCTCGCCTCGGCCATGCTTTGAAAATATCTCTTTGCATGTGTTACATATTTAGCAATAGTCTGATAAAGTACATACAAGTTATAAGTTAACAATGAAAGAGCAGAAAAGATCATCAACAGCAGAATTTGATATTAATGTAAATTCCTACATTCTTCACTCAAATGAGTAAACAAAATAAAAATAAAAATTTGAAAAAAAAAAACCGTTACTTTACATGCAAACACCATTTGTTGTTGGGAACCTAAAAAGAGATACTGTAGCAGGGATAAAGTTAAAGAGCCTTTGGTTGTATTATGTTGGCACCGATATACAAGTTTCAAAACTTGTAGGCTTATAAAGAAAAGAAAGTAGACTTATAAGCTAATTATTTTCATTATTATTTATTTGCCATACTGTAACAATCTAAATCCTAAACCATCTGCAAGCTTTTTACAGAAAGGAGAAAAATAATCTTATTTGTCTGCATAAATGCTTGCAAATGTGGTAACATTTTATTGGAAGCTAAATACAGATAATAATTTTAGTGGCCAAAAACAATTTAACAAATGAAAGACCTGTTAAAGATTGATTCTTAGTTTGGTAATTAAAGGTTATGAAGACAAAAATAAACAGTAGAGAAACAAGGTTATGATTAGACCTTTGAAAAGCATGATAGGCCAAAGAAGGAAGACAAGTTTGCCCTATATTTAAGACCGAATCCATTACTTCATTCAACTTGGCTTCTTCTTAGAGTGAAAATCACTTTCTAATGAATATATAAGACACAACTACATGTGATGATAATGAGCCATATGGCAGAATATGAGTTTGTACTGTTATTGTGTTTAAGACATGAATAACTTAATTAGCTATGTGACTAATGTGTAAACCAGACTAAACCTCACCAACCACAACCACAGCTGAGCTTTACCACCACCACCCACTGAAGAGGACAGACTATTGAATCCAAAGTGATGATTTACAAAATAATATTGGGCTTGACTGAATTAAGCCCAATATTATGCCATGCATGCAATATGCTATTCCAAGAATATTTACAATGGCATATTTCTTTAGAAGATTTGCAAAATAATTTTAATTCACATTGATTTGTTTGATATGCAATCCATTAGCCTAAGTTTGTCACTTTTTCTGTTTGCTATATGTTAGACATTTTAACGATCTGAAACGCAAGTGTCAAAGCGCAAGTAACTTTGTGGGCGGATCCCGGCGCTGTTCCTATTTTCCCGGCGGGATAAATGACGATCGCGCCTGGCGCAAATCTAAAAGGGGTTGGTCTGAAGTAGCTTCATTATTCATAGGTGTGGTTTGGGCGTAACGTGAAATAAACCAATCAGAGCGTCCTCTCACATTCCCTTTAAGAGCCGGCGCGCTTGTTCCATGGCGGATTGCTATTATAATGGCGGGTTTGCCAGCGCACGGCAGGAGCAGTTCACAGTCGAGGAGACCGACGTTCTCATCAGGACCGTAAAACACAGAGAAGTGATATTGGGGATGATGGGAGAAACCCACCCAAATTAGCTTCGGTTAAACAGGCGTATAATTTGGGTAAATGTGTAGCCTAATCTAGATTATAAAAAAAAAAAAAAAACCAAGATAGATCTTTTTCCACATCTTCACGGACACAACAATGATTTCCCTCGTGTGTTAATATTTTTCCTTGTAATAATGTATGAGTTGCAAAAATGAAAACTGCTGCGTCTGTTTATATTAGAGAATCAAAGTGGATGCGCGTTAACACTAGGCTACATTATGGCCAAGCACGCGCCCTTAAAATACCATATCACTAACGCGCAACGCGCCACTGACTTTAGACTGTTTTTTTCCTGGTCAGTGGCGGAATTGCTTTCTAAACCTGGAAAATAGCACCAGGGGAGTTTTGCGCCGGAACACGCCTCCTCTTTGCGCTGAACCGCACCCGCGAGCGCAAGTTCATTCACTAATTTACCGACGTGCGTCTGTGGAGGGAAAAGTCCGCTGTGCGCTGTACAAAATAGGAATGATACATGCGTCGGTGTACAAAGTCAATTGCGCTGGGTGCAAGATAGGGCCCTTTGTCTGCATTTTTGGAGTTCATTCATTAAACATTCAATTAAATGATAAAGCAACATTTGCTTAACATGTTTTGTAGATGGTATTTTGACTATAAATTACCAAACGAATGTAAATTGTTATCTGTAAATTTTCCTCTCCACTAACACAGCACAGGAACATTTTTGTGAGTATGTCTAAGTATCCTGAAGTGTTTTCCTGTTGATTGGTATCATAAACAATGTCCATTAGTTTTTGTTTGTCACATCTAGACAAGATGTATACATTGAGTTTCTGTGGGATTATAGGTGACATAATCACATCCACTGAAAAAAAGCTATGAATAAGAAAGAGCAGGTGTCATGTACTATAAAGAAATTTAAATTAATTCAAATGTCATGAATGACATATTTCCGTTCTGTGATGTGGTTCTGTCAAACTTATTTTCTTTTGTTTTTTATCTACAAGATGATATCATTGTTCATCTTACTGATCCCATTTATAATGGATGCTAAAAGTATCAAAGCACACTGGGCTGATGGTTGCTGCTGAATGTACTCAAAATAAAGTGATGGGCTTTCTGGGTTCAATTAGGACATGATGTTTAGCCTCTGGTTTACTTGCTGGCTTCACATTTAGACAGAGACCGACATTTAAATACAAGATAAAGTAGCTGCACATAATGCTGGATCACAAATTAGTAATAATATCCCATAGCAATTATATGTGTGATATGTAACTGAAAAGAACACAACACCATTTCCCTCTTCACTACAACACACTGTTTGAGAAGACCAAAACAGTTTGCAAGATTCCTAAAATGTGATGCATCACAAAAAAAGCTAAACAAATCACACCTGCAGCCTCTGAGGACTGCAAAACTGTAACCCTGGAACGATTGTAATCTGAAAGCTACTTTACAACCAATTAACATGAATTGCCCTTTGCAATCTCTCTTTTCACAATCCGTTTTTTTTTTTTTTTGTTAAGTCTGCACTGGAGTCAGTCTGAATAAGTAGCAGCTGTATGTGACAAGGCAAAGAAAACATGCTCTAAAGGCTGCTTGTGTGAGTTTCCTTCCGAAGAATCATGGACAACTCCAATGTAAATATTACAGTCTTACTTGTGCTGATCATGTGCGAAATGAGAAGTAGCAGCTAACTCCTATCAAATAAATCAAGTCACAGCAAACAAAATGCAAATGACTTTCACTGTCTTCATAAACACCTTTCATTTTTAATATAATATAATATAATATAATATAATATAATATAATATAATATAATATAATATAATATAATATAATATAATAAGATGGTTATTCAGAGTATAATCTCTTTCCAGCATTTGTCCCGCACTGGTGCCGGGTCCGCTTTTCGCCAAATCACTCTCCACTTCTTTTCGGTCCAGGGCGTCAGAGTATAGAATACGTTTTAATAATTGCTGTACAAATTACGGAAGCAAAATCATGTCTACCTCTGATGTGCAATGTCTAATAGCTAATAGTGAGTTAAAAGCTATTACAGCTTTAAATACTTAAGACACATTTCACTCATGTTAAATTATCCTCACATTACACTTGAATTGTAATTTATGTCCAAGTAAGCAGTATTTGAGCTGCTTTGCATGGTAAACTCTCAAGTTTCCCTCTTCCTACGCTGGTGCAAAACTTTGCAACTGTGTTATTCTAAGAACTCTCATCCATGACACCTGTCAAGAGACCTTTTGCTGTTGTTGGACTCATTGCTAGAAGCTTCTCCAAGACAAATATTATTGCCCCACCACTTTGCAGAACTCTACGTATCCGTGCACCTCTTTAGCCAGGGGGGGTCAAGAAGATTATGACAAGAAGTTGGAAAATGAATGGCACGCTGCATTCATACATGCTGGAAAATTATTTAAAAAAAATGAAGAGACACATTTTAACAGACACCAACTTTATCACACAACACAGGCTGACGACTGTTATCTGCAGCAACACTCCAAAATCATGTTTCCAAGGCAGGGTCAAAGTGGGTGACATAAGCCATTACACCCTTTAGAGAAGGAAGATAAATGTTCAGCGAGGTTTCTTATCAAAGGCCCGGCTGTTTTAAGATTCTGATTAAAGTCCTGCAGCCCTTTTTTCAATCTCCCAGGGGAAATAGGTGTACAAACATTACACTGTTTGCATTGGCCTGAGAATTTACTATGAAGCTCCCATCAGATTGTCCATCTGACCCAAAAGCAGTTTTTCTGATGCATTATGGGAAAGAGGGTTCAGTGTTTTCTCTGCACTTTCTGAACTAATTTCAAATACTTCAGTGGCAACACAAAATATTCAGCACTGAGCAGAAACACTGTAAATTGGACATCTTGTTCCTACATTAGCTATAAATCGGCATTTAATCAGATCGGTCAAATATCACTTTTAATCCTGGTCTTTTTCTCATTGTTCTCAATGCTAAATAAAGTAAAATCTTAATGGCTGCAAAAAACAAAAAGTACTTTGAGTGTGTATGGTGCATAAGAAATGGGTATCTAGTACCGTGCTCACAGCAGTGTCATCCCTGTTGAATGAGCACCACAGACTGACGGCAGTTAGAATATGTTTATTTTAGCACGCCTGTCAGTCTCCTGCAAAAGATTACAGGTCTTCCGCTGTCTGAAGAAGATGAACAGATTTGGGTTTGTCAGGGAGCAAAGACATGCAAAGCAAAAATGCATGGTGATATCAACATCGCCAGATGGTGGCTGGAAGTAGGAAGTTGATAGGTGAAATTCAAGAGGGCAATGATGACATTTTAACTCAGGGGAATACAACACCATCGTTTTTGTGGTGTTTATGCATGTGATGTATTTAATAAAAATTTAATTGTTATAACATTAAAGCTTTGCGTGATGTATTTGATGTATCCAAATTCCATGTTCCACAAATATTAGGTTAAATGCATGCATTTAAAACCCTTCATGTTTCTGGCAGGTAGAACAACAATTTTTTTAAGCCAAGATGACAATCCATCTGTGCACCTGCTATTATAGAGTACAACAAAATGAAAATATGGGAAGAATGTCAAGTATTTTGAAATGCCAAGTCAATAAACCAAATTCATTGTTGCGCACATGTATGCCAATAATTAATTGGGAGGTTGTTACTCACTGTTCCTAACAACTCTTAAGGAAAAAACTATGTAAAGATGGTATTTCTTGAGCTCTTCAAACGGCAGAGGTTAAATCACATTAGCATATGGTTAGAGAAAGGGAGGGAGGGGGGGGGGGAGAGAGAGAGAGAGAGAGAGAGAGAGAGAGAGAGAGAGAGAGAGAGAGAGAGAGAGAGAGAGAGAGAGAGAGAGAGAGAGAGAGAGAGAGAGGGCTTTGTGGGTGAAATGGTGTGCAGTATTTGCTCAGGTGGAATAATACACATCCAAGCAGGCAAGTATGTATTGATAAAACAAAGAGGATTCCAAAGAATGTGCTTTGTGAGCTCCTGAGCCTGCTCGAGTATAATTGCATTTCCCAGTTGGATGAGCAGACATTACCAACAACAGAGGTCCACACAAAACCCCAGCCACACGTCTGCAGTCACTGGGATGTGCTTAAACACTTAAAGTACTCACGATGAAATAATTGATAGCTACAGGCCAAGTATTCTCACCCAAGTAATTCCACACATCATGTATTTTATGTGTTTATTGCTTAGACGTCTTCAGCTGTTGAAACAATGTCCAGCTTATGTTGAGCTCATTTTTGACGTGAGCACTCTACAGCATAGGTTATAAAGCTCCGGAAAGGAAAAAGAAGGCCTTGATGGAGCAGGTGTACATTCCTCAGAAAGAAGAGCCAAGAACCCTTCAGCGCAAGGAGGTTAAATGGTTCCTTACAAGTAAGAGAGCACATGTCATGTGTCATGCTGAAAAATGATGTCTGTGGATAGGAGTATCAGGAATAACAACATCACGATGTCAGTAGGTGGACTAGACAGAATTCCATTGCCACGGCTAATAAACAGGTGCAAGGAGAGAACGTGAAAAGGAATGCATTGGAAATGATGGAAACAACTTTTGATTATGGCATGAGTCTCCTATGATGCTTCTAAACACTTAAGGAGTCCTCTGATTTATGGTGTAAGGATCAGCTCAAGCTATATTATATGTTTCACAGTAAAACTGCAGGACACTGCAATTCATTTAAACCAGTGACGCAGAACCAGAGAACTTTACATACATTCTCTGGTTCTGCTTCACTGGTTTAAATGATAGTTCACCTAAAAATGAGGGTACTCATGTCATGTTTCTTTCTTCTGTAGAAGATATTCTGAAAGTCTCAATACAATAAAAGTCAATGGGGTGAAATGTTATTTTGGAAACATTCAAAATATATTCGAAATAAAGTCATACTGGTTTGGAACGATAAGAGGGTGAATTGGATTATCTTTAACATTTGATTTATGCACAAAACAGAACATAAAGTAGTTAAATCTGTATAGAAACATGAATTGTTACCAAGGCCAAGACCCTAAACGTGTTCAATAAAACTCTTTTACATTGTTATAATACAAAGCAATTATCAGTGATGTATATCTTCAAGAGAGTGAATATAGATGACAGTTAGTACACCAGTGCCAGTTTTTCGGAGAATGCACCAAGCAGACAAACAAAACACAGAGACTTGAGAAATTAAATTAAGTGTATCCTGTTTCATCTCCTCTAAAAATCTTCCAGCAAAAATTTGAGAAGATTGTCAGAAGCCCTTGCAGCTGTTGGTTTACTCTCGTTTTGACCACCAATTGTATGCATTATTAGTGTATAATGGTGTGTAAAAATATTTTGTGTCAACACACAAAATGATGGACCCTTAACAGAATACCAAGAATATCTAAATTCATTTTACAAAGGGAAGTCTTTGTCTATTCTATGAATGAGTCCAAACTTAGGGGGGTCAGATACCCCAACCCTCAACCCTTTGAAAGTCTTTGTGGGGCTTTCAAGGGGAGGTCACATGATAGCTCTGCATGACTGTTTTCTAAGGGACCTCCACCTTTGGTCAAGTGCTTTGAAACCAACATGCTATTGTTATTTTACTGGCCATGACAAGGACAAAGGGCCGACTGACCGAGACACACACACTCACTGTAATGGTATATGGCTGGGAAATTCACTCAATTCTATGCTTCTTAATGTGATCTTTGAACTGCATGACTGACCACAGTATCTTCTATACATGAACACAACTTATCAATACATAACTTACTGGGTCATAGACAAAGGACAAGCACCTGCTTTGTATAAGAAAAAACACAATGCTAAGAATTTTTTTGTCTTAATTTTTCAATAATAATCAGTAGAATTCCCATCTTAAGAAATCGCAGCCTTCAAAAGGAGTAATTATTCTCCCATCTCGCCTCAGTAAAGCAAGCAATGTTTGATTTAAGACAAGAAAGTCTGTTCACTAGCAGGTGAACATTTACTGAGATAAAGGGCATTTAAGATATAATACAATAGCTTTTTTTTTTTTAAGTTAAAGATTCAATTATTTTTTTCCTAATTTGCTGTGGTGAGACGAATGGATAGAAGTGCAAATAATGTACATTGGAGAAAACAATTATTTGATCCCCTGATGATTTTGTAAGTTTGCCCACTTACAGTACAAAGAAAAAAAAATAAAGTCTATAATTTTTATGGTAGGTTTATATTAACGGATATAACAGAACATCAACCAAAAAAATCCAGAATCCAGAACACATGATATTAAGGTTATAAATTGATTAGCATTTGATCGAGTTAGATAAGTATTTGATCCCCTACCAACCAGCAAGAATTCTGCCTCCCACAGAGTGGTTATGTGCCCTTGTGAAACACAGATTAGTCCAGTCAAAGTACTCCTAATGTCAGCTTGTTATGTGTATAAAAGACACCTGTCCACAGAATCTGTATCTTCCATTCCAACCTCTCCAACACCATGGGCAAGACCAAAGAGTTGTCAAAGGACATCAGGGACAAGATTGGAGACCTGCACAAGGCTGGAATGGGCTACAAGAGGAAGACAACTTTTGATGCGATTATTAGGAATGGGAATAAATACAAAATAACCATCAATCGCCCTCGGTCTGGAGCTCCATGCAAGATCTCGCGTCATGGGTAAGGATGTTCATGAGAAAGGTGAGGGATCCGCCCAAAACTACACAGGAGGAGCTTGTTAATGATCTCAAGGCAGTTGAGACCACAGTCACCAAGCAAACCATTGGTATACACACTACGCCGCAATGGATTTAAATCCTGCAGCGCCCACAAGGTCCCCCTGATCAAGAAGGCACATGTACAGGCACATCTGAAGTATGCCAATGAACATCTAAATGATTCCGACAAGGCTTGGGAGAAAGTGCTGTGGTGAGATGAGACCAAAATTGAGTTAATTGGCATCAACTCAACTAATCGTGTTTGGAGGAAGAGAAGTGCTGACTATGACCCCAAGAACACCATCCCTACAGTCAAGCACGGAGGTGGAAACATTATGCTCTAGGGCTGTTTCTCTTCTAACTGTAAAATCTTGGACGAGAACCTCCTTACCTCAGCCAGAACACTGAAGATGGGTTGAGGATGGGTTTTCCAGCATGGCAATGACCCAAAACATACCACCAAGGCAATAAAGGAGTGGGTCAAGAAGAAGCACATTAAGGTCTTGGAGTCGCTTAGCTAGTCTCCAGACCTTAATTCTATAGAAAATCTGTAGAGGGATCTGAAACTTTGAGATGCAAAGCGACAGCCAAGAAACCCTAAACCCAAAAAACCCTAACTCTCCTAAAATGTGTGCATTTACAAGAAACGTCTTACCCCTGTGCTTGCCAACAAGGGTTTCTCCACCAAGTACTAAATTATGTTTTGATCAAATACTTATTTCACTCACTGAAATGCAAATCAATTTATAACTTATACATGTGTTTTTTTTCTGGATTTTTTGGTTAATATTTGGTCTCTATCCATTCAAATGAACATAAAATAAAAATTATTGACCCTTCATTTCTTTGCAAGTGGGCAAACTTACAAAACCAGCAGGTGAACAAATTTTTTTTTTTTATTAATTAAAATCAAATAATTTTTTTATTTATATAAATGTAAATAAAACTATCTTCTTCTTCCTAACGCGTTTTCCACAAGTGTGGAGTCCGCTTTTCGAATCTTGGTATGACATTTTGCACGGTCGAGCATGGTTCGATCCTCATAACTGCATTGATTGTATCCTACCATCTTTGCTTTGGTTGTGAAGTGGCAGGTGGTGTCAGTAACAGTGCTTGGCGCTGCTCGTAGGACGTGCCCATACCACTTTGCCGCATTTTCAACGTAGTTGGCGCTACATCCATTTGCTGACGGATTGTATAATTTCAGCAGTGGTTCAAAAGAGACACACCAGTAATCCAGTGGAGCATGTGCATCTCCAATGTGGAGGTGGGTGCTTAGTGCTTTTGGTAACTGACAAGCATTTGGCTCCATACAGCACAACTGGACGTACTACCATTCGTTATATTTTTTACTTAAGACGGATTGGTATACGTTTATCGCATAGAAGTCCAGTGACATCTTTTCAGCGGCTTCAGGCTGTGTTTACTCTCCCATGCACGTCATTATTGATACCACCATCCCTATGAAAGTGTGATCCTATATACTTAAAGCTGTTTGTCTTCATCAGGGCTTCGCCACTGACCAGGATGTTGTCATCAGAAGACATTCGCACTGAAAAGATCTCATTGCTGGTGCAAAACCTACCGGTAATCTTGATTGACCACAAACCTCAATAAATTAAGAATTTCAGCTCTAAAACTTAATTAGCAAATGTGCTTTGACTAGCATGTGCAACATTTTCTCTCCACAACTAACTGCATGAGGGAGAATACCACCAATCCGACACCTATTCATTTATTATGTGACTGTTTATCCACACATCACTACTCAAATATGTTCACACAACGGCAACAATATGACTGAGGTTGCAGATACTGTTCTCAGAACCACCCACGATGCACTTGCACGACTTAATTCCATCATGAAATTCAAACTTAAGAGAAAGAATAGTAAAAAAAAATCCACTACACTGGCTGTGTAATTGAAGAGGGCACGAATGCTGACATCATTGTATCACTGGCGTAAGAGCAAAAACAAATATCAGGAGGGTGGGGTGGGGTTAGGGGTTAGAGCACCTTCAGTTTCAAATGTGTACCACCCAACAATGGAGCCCCTCGGGCATTCAGCACAGGTGTGACCTGGATTTGATAAAAAAAAAAAAAAAAAAAACTTAACTTCTTACCCAGAGTAAATAATGCCAAAGCTGTCCAGGTGCACCTTTTGTTTGTGTGTGACTTTTGGCAGCAGGGCAACTTTCGCAACACCAACGAGCAGGAAAAGTACAATGTATGCTGAGCTGAGTGCTTTATGAGCTCAGCTGATGGAAGAGATAACAAAAAACACAAGACTCAAGAACGCCCTGCCTGAATGGTGCTGATAAGAACTTAAATGACAGTAGCATTTACTTTGCCACTGTTTTTGACCAAATCTGAGCCCATAATTAAGTTAAAATCCAATTGCACCTTTTTTCAGTGAAATGCCACATCAGCAGATTTAAAACAAATTGGAACATTTACTGGACACTGTCCACACAACTGACATAAGCAAGCTAAACTTTATGCTTCTTACAGTCTGTTTCCAACAAAAGAACCGTTTTAAAAAGGGAAAATCACAAAAATAATTTGTGGAATTAAAAAGTGTCGAGTTGTCCACAAGCAAGACACCTAACCCCAGCTGCTCCAGACGAGCTGGATGGCGCCTTGCATGGCTGACACCGCCGTCGGTGTGTGAATGGGTGAATGTGAGGCAATATGTAAAGCGCTCTGGTGGCCATGGGTCTGTTAAAGCGCTATATAAAGGCAGTCCATCCAAAAAAGAATGAGGAAAAACGAAAATACAAATTAATATGTATCTGTCAAATTTTCTATGATTGTAATTTGTATTACAAATTACAAATCGTATTACAAACATCTATATGTGTATACAGTTTTTCCTCCTCAAAAGAGTCAAATAAAGACTAATATTTCTACCTATTGAACATTAATTTGCTAAGTGAAAAACAGTTGGCTCCTGTCTGCCTTGATCGATTGCTCCTGTCTGCCTTGCTGCTGGTTTGTGTCTGTGAGCTCCATATAGCTTTCTGTTTTGAATCTCTATTTACTATCATTCCTTGTTGTTTTTATTTGCTAAATTTAACTTACTCATCAACATATATTAGATACTGTCTAATATTGCCTATCACATTAATCTGACATTGCTAACTTTTAAATAAATCGGTATCGCTAGCACAACACACTAGTATCTCGCTAGCCTGTTAACCTGCCAGCTTGTTAGCCTGTTAACCTGTTAACCTCTGGCCCCCTTCCTGTTCGAAGGAGTGATGAGATACTTAGTAGACTATCCTCACTCAATGAACGGCTGTCAAAGACCCCTTTCACACCGCAAGTCTTAAAGGATTAGTTCACTTTTAAAATGAAAATTCTGTCATCATATACTCACCCTTAAGTTGTTTCAAACCTGTATGAATTTCTTTCCTCTGCTGAACACAAAGGAAGATATTTAGAAGAATGTCAGTAACCAGACAGTTTTTGGTTCCCATTGACTTCCATAGTATATTTTTTTCCTACTATGGAAGTCAATGGGAACCAAAAACTGTCTGGTTACTGACATTCTTCTAAATATCTTCCTTTGTGTTCAGCAGAGGAAAGAAATTCATACAGGTTTGAAACAACTTAAGGGTGAGTATATGATGACAGAATTTTCACTTTAAAAGTGAACTAATCCTTTAAAGGGATACTCCACCGTTTTTTCATATTAAACTATGTTATTCCCTTTACTAAGACGAGTTGATACATACCTCTCTCGTCTCAGCGCGTGCACTTAATCGCTCTGGCACGCCACGACACTTTGATAGCACAGTTCATTCAATAGGGGCCAAAATGTGGAGGTGTTTGGTAGCTTCTCTGCTTGGCCCCTACTGAATGAACTGTGCTATCAAAGTGTCGCGGCGCGCCAGAGCGATTAAGTGCACGCACTGAGACGAGAGAGGTATGTATCAACTCGTCTTAGTTAAGGGAATAACATAGTTTAATATGAAAAAACGGTGATGTATCCCTTTTATGTCCAATTCGGATTTTTTGCTCAGATCCAATTTTTGGTTTGGCTGTTCACATTACCTTTTAAAATGTGGCCTATATCAGATTCCAGTGTGAACTGTTTGCGGTTTCTGAGCCGCATGCGCATGCGCATGCGCAAAAGAACAATAACAATTACATCAGACGCAGCACGCTGTTGCACTAAAGTTGGGGAGTTTATGGAGGAAGTAAGCATTTTCGCTTTTATTTCAAAATGTTTGGGTAATGGCAGCCGTAACATTAATGAGCACATCAGGAGGAATGTGATGTGAATAGCTTCACAGAGACGCTGTTTTTTGAAAACGGTTACGGTATGATCCTTCTAGTTTTGCTTGAATTGAAGTATCTCCCCATATACTAATTAGGTCTAACACCTCCCTCTGCCTCCATTGACTTGCTCCATCACTGTTCTGTTATTTTGTAGGCCTAGTCAAGTTTTTAATTTTACTGTCTGTGTCTAGGGCTAACTCACCGCCGCATAATTTGTGACAAAAATGTTGATGCATCAAATCCGCCTTGGTTGTTCACACTGCGGCCGCATTGAAAAAAAATCAGACCTGGGTCTGATTCAGGACCACATATGGAAGTGGCCTAAATCTGATTTTAAAAAATCTTTTGGGATTTGGGCTGGATTTGGGCCCCTTTTGCCTGCAGTCTGAACGTGGTGTCCGCAAAATAATATAGAATTCATAGACCATTAGAAAAGTTTTTGGGGCAAACCTGCCCTGTTGAAAAGAGATGGTATTCATCCCTCCTGGTGCTGCTCTTCTCTCTAGTAATATGACTCAGGTCAGGAAGCAGACAGACTGGCTAAACCGACCGTCTGCTAGCTGTCTCACGTCACTGAGGTCATATAAATCCCATCACATAGAGACTCTTTCACCTAGATGTCATCATAAAGAGACTGTGTCTGTTCCCCGAATTAGAAAAATACATAAGAATCCCAAACCCATTTAAGGGTAAAAATGTAATTGATGTCCAACAAATATGGACATCAATGGGGCGATGGCGGTTCAGTGAAAAGAGGAGGCGTGTTCCGGCGCAAACATTCCCTGGTACTATTTTACAGTTTCAGAAAACAATTCCGCCACATACCAGAAAAAACCCAGTCTAAAGTCAGTGGCACGTTATTCAGAATTCAGATGCTATTTTAAGGGTGCATGCTAGTCCATAATGTAGCTTTGTATCTACACAGACACAACAGTTCCTATTTTTGCAAACCATGCATAATTACAATTACCTACTTATTGTTGTAATCATACTCTAGATCTAATATTATCACATGGAATTAATGTTGATGCCGTTGAAATTCTACAGCAGAGCGATGACATCTCAGATCATTATCTAGTCTCGTATATACTTCATTTAGCCAAGGTTGCAAAGCTGACTCCGTTACAAATATGTTAGACCTATCACTTCTGCCACTAAAGATTGATTTATTATTAATATTCCTGATCAGTTTCATCATTCCTGCCTCCCAGATATGACATATCTAAATTACGTCATATGCTCTCAATGACAAATGCGGAACAATTAGTTAATGCGTTTATGACATCAAGGCTAGAAAACGCAGCAGCTAGAGTTCTGACCAGAACCAGGAAGTATGACCATATAAGCCCGGTTCTGTCAACACTGCATTGGCTCCCTAATAAACATAGTATAAATTTGAAAATATTGCTGATTACTTACAAAGCACTAAATGGTTTAGCTGCCCAGTACTTGAGCGAGCTCTTAACGCATTATAGTCCTTCACATCTATTGCAATCTCAAAATTCCGGCCAGTTGATAATACCTTGAATATCAAAATTCCTGGCGGTAGATCCTTTTCCTATTTAGCACCAAAACTTTGGAACAGTCTTCCTAACATTGTTCGGGAAGCAGACATACTCTGCAAATCTAGACTAAAAACACATCTCTTTGATCTAGCATACACAGAACACATTATAGACTTCTATAACTCAATGTTAGGCTGCATAGATTAGGTCAGCCGGAACCGGGAACACTTCCCATAAATCCTGATGTACTTGTTACATCATAAGAAGGATGACGCCTACGCTAATATTAGTCTCTCTATTTATGCCAAGGTTTACCGCAGTCCGTCGGATCCAGGCCATATCCAGATCTGATGAAGGACCTGCGTCTGGACACGACGACAATGTAGTCCTGAAGTGTCAACTACTCTCTCCCCTGTGAAGGCCTTCTTCCCTTCCCTTTACTTCTGTACAGATAAAACGTTGTCGGGATAATTCCGGTTCACGTGGCTACGCGTAATTGATAAATAACTATTTATTATACATTTTTAAGGCCATACAAGTAGTTTGTTGAGGGTTGGTTTGTAAAGAAGGACTACATGCCTGCGCACATACAGTATATATTCAAACGCGCATACCTATAGACTAAACACGCATGTGCGCATACCTATAGACTAAACACGCATGTGCATACCATCTGCATTTTCACGAGTTTGCATTTTTGAGGTTTGCACAGAGATAACTTTTTTTTTCCAAAAATGTTAAGGCTTGTACCTTGGAATCTGTTTCAGGGTTTGCGTTCTCGAGCCACCAGGTACTGTTTTGTGTGGATAAGCGTGCCGGAGCATGTTAAGCGTTCTCTGTTAGAATGGTGCCATGTTAGCGGCCCCTAAGTTAATAACTAATGATCTTTACAACGGAAGTGAATCAATCAATCAATCAAAACTAACTTTAGCTGGACAATAACTTTATTTTAGAGTTGCTGTAAAGCCAAAACAATCTCTGTTTCTGTAATTTCCGATTATCACTGTAAAGCTGATTTGAAACAATCTATATTGTTAAAAGCGCTGTTTAAATTAAGGTGACTTGACTAGATGTTTTAGGCTGACATAATCTAGGAAACGCTGTTCTCACAGCTTTCCTCATCTGCAAAATGTGTATTTCAATTATTTTTTTTCAATTAAAATCAGGTTTACCACTTAAGCTTGGGTGTTTGACGTTATGTTGAAGACTGAAAAATGGGGTCTCAATTAGGAACCTCAAACAATTTATCTTTGAGATATTTTTGAATAACGAACAGTGGAAATGGTGAGTGACGGTCGGCTAGTGTCTTTTTAAAGGTGCCTTTCCGTCCGTGGGTTTGTGGATGCGGTTGTTTCCTGTCTTCATCTGCATAATAGTTAACACTCTGGGAGACGAAAGGGTTACAGTGGGAGCGTTTCTGCCAGGCCAGTCCCCACAGACCTTCTGCTCCTCTGCAGTACCATGTGCCATTGAGCTGGCGAGTGATGATGCGGGTCCTTCTCACGGGGGATCCAGCGAGTCATTAGGCGCTCTGGGTGATGCCCCCATCTTGCAAGGTGGCCTCTTCAGCGACACAGGACCACTTGGCAGTCCAGAAGCATACTGAGGCTATCAAGCACATCCTGCCACGGTGTGACACTTCTACTATCGGGCTGCCGCGGGCTGCCCCCGAGTTTGCTCGTCGGTGATGGCGTCCCCCTACGCATCTACATCTGCTCCGGCAAGAACGGAGACATCACCCCGGCCGTCCTGTCCCTCAGGCCTTTAAACCCTCCAAACATCCATCGAAGCGGCCCTGATACGGGCAGCTCAGAGATGTGGGGAGCTGCTCTCGACCAGCAGGTGGTGAACGCACCACTCCTTCCCCCGGAGAAGGGCCAGGTGGATATTCCTTTGTTTTTTTTTTCTCTCTGTTCTTCCAGCTGTACCCAAATGTTCAATGAAAGAGCAGTTTCCTCAATATCTGGGCCATAGAGGGCACGATCTGCCAGTGAGTGACACTATGCTTCCTCATTCCCAGCCACCCTTCTACATTAGCCACATGACAAAAAGTTGCGGTTCAAGGACGGGTTGCCTGCTCACGCATCTCTGGCCATCCCTTCGCAGGATCCTGGGAACCTGGCAAGTGTCACACTACACTCACTGCCTCTACTTCTGGATGCTATGCATCCCGGGTTGGGCCCTAGCACTCCCCCTCGCTGCCCCTTCATTGGTACGTCGGTTGTCCCCCTTGGATCTGTTTGTATGGAGCCTGGCTAGTGCTTCCCAGCCCGTCCCGCCTGCTCTTGCAGACAATCAGACTCGGCAACGAGATTCAGTTCACCAGGCATCCCCCCAGGATCAGCAGTGTCTTCTTTACCACAGTAGCAGGTAAAGACGCCCCTGTCCTACATGAGCAGATTGGGGTCCTGTTGGCGAAGGACACGTGGTTTTAATAATTAATTAATTTGTTACATTTATATAGCACTTTTCTGGGTACTCAAAGCGCTTTACATATGGAAGGGGGGAATCTCCTCAATGTGCCATCAATGTGCAGCATCCACCTGGATGATGCAACGGCAGCCATAGTGCACCAGAGCGCCCACCACACACCAGCTTATTGGTGGAGAGGAGAGAGTAATGAAGCCAATCAGTATATATGGGGATGATTAGGGGGCCATGATGGACAGAGGACAACAGGCAAACTTGGCCAGGGTGCCGGGGTTAAACCCCTACTCTTTTTCCGAAGGACATCCTGGGATTTTTTACCACAGAGAGTCAGAACCTTGGTTTAACGTCTGATCTGAAGGAGGGTAGGACGCCCTTACTTCATCGTACCCAAGTCAGGCGCTAGGTTACGGTCGATCTTGGACCTGCGAGTTTTGAATAGGGCCCTTCACAAGCTCCCGTTCAAAATGCTAAAGCAGAAACGCATTCTAACATGCGTTCGTCCCCAACATTGGTTTGCAGCAAACGACCTGAAGGACGCATACTTCCACGTCTCGATTCTGCCTTGACACAGACTGTTTCTTCGGGTTTTCTCCAAAGGTCAGGAGTATCAGTACAATGTCTTTCCCTTTGGGCTGTCTAGCTCACCCTCGAGATGTGTTGTACGAACACAGGGACCTGGTGCTCAGGCACCTCAGCCATCTAGGGCTTCAGGTCAACTGGGAAAAGAGCAAGCTCTCCCTTGTGGAGAGCATCTCTTTGGAGTATGACAGCGTGTCTCACCAACAAGCACAGTCAGTGCTGAACAGCCTGAATTCATTCAGGGGCAAAACAGTGGTTCCACTAAAACATATGCTCCTGGAAGATATGGCATCCGCAGCTGTGGTCACGCCACTAGAATTAATGCACTCGATACCGCTACAGCACTGGCTACACAGCCGAGTCCCAAGATGGGTATGGTGATACACTCTTGGCGCTTTTCCACTGTATGGTACGGCTCGGTACGGCCTGGCTCGGTGTGGCACGGCTCACTTTACTTTTCCACTGCAGTTTATTTGCACTTCAAAGTGGGTGGGATAATAAACTGCTCGTTAAAGTTGCTGAAAAACTTTTTTATTCTTGGTTGCAATATCCAGCTCTCGTTTGATCAGCTCCTTGGCTACCAACATGAGGAACATCTGCACCTCATCTACTGACCAGTCACCACGATTTAGCCATTTCTTTTTTCAAGTTTTTTTTTATTTTTTATAAAACTGTGTGAACAAATAATACTGCGGTGGCGGTTGATGACTATTTCAATTTAGCGTGTTTGGTGTCTCGTGTTGCAAATCCAATGACGCTGGTAGTGACGATTCTCTCTGACCAATCAGTGATCTGTAGTGTTTTCACGTCATATTTAGTATCGCTACGGTACACTTGGAACCTCAACAGAGGTGGTACCATTTAAAGTGAGCCGTACCATGCAGTGGAAAAGCGCTACAAAGTGGGCCGAGCCGGACCATGCAGTGGAAAAGCGCCAAAATGAGCCTTACCGAACTGTACCATGCAATGGAAAAGCGCCATCTGTGTGATCATCACACTGATCTGTTGCTGAACTCTCTATGCTTGGTCAGACCTTGCCTTTTTACGGGCTGAAGTGCCCTTAAAAACAAGTGTCCAGGCACGTTGTTGTGACAACAGATGCCCCCAAAATGGTCTATACAAATACGTGTTTCCCCTTAGTGAGCCTACTTACACAGACACTGTGCAAGGTGAGGGAGGACGAGTAACAGGTCTTGATGGTTGCGCCTTACTAGCTTCTTTCTCAGGAACGGGGCACTGTATGGCACCTGCAAACGGACCTCTGGAACCTCCACGTGTGTTTCCACTAGTGGTGGTGGACACTATCATTTAAGCCAAGGCTCCCACTACCACACAAGCTAATGCTTTGAAGTGGAGTCTGTTCGCTGAATGGTGTTCATGTGCAGAGCTGCGGGCTGGGTGACACCTAAATCTGCATTCACACTACCAGTGACTTTGTTGCTACATGTCGCCAGTGGCTGGCGGTGGTGTTGCTAGTGGGCGTTCCCACTACTGGTTGCCTAGTAATGTTTGTGAGTGACAAAGAGCGGCTGATCACGTACGCTCCACTGACTTCACTTCTATTGGTTTTCGCTCCCAAAAGTTGCTCCTCATTTGCATAAAGTTGAACAGATCTCAACTTTGTCGTGTCAGTTGACATGCCCCATCCAGTCGCCAATTGGTCACTGTCGCTTGTGTCGCCGGAAATCGCCCACTCTCCATTAAAATTAAGGGGATATTGTCGCTTTGTCGCTGCGTGTGTGAATGCACCTTCCCCACTTGGTGAACCCTGGACTGAGTTTTCTCCGATCAACATTCGGCAGTCAGACGTGGCGGAGGCTTTGCCCGTTGGCCAGCCCTTGTACTGGGCTAGATGCCTCATATGTTGTGATTCCCTCTTGTTAATCCCATATGTGTATTCTTTCATGGTACTGTCAGTAAAGCCATGTCTTTCCCTAGGCAGATTTTGCTCAGTCCCCGTCTCTGTCTCTCTTCCCTTCCATTCCATTGGCAAGGATGATTTTTTATTTTTTGGGATTACAACCTACGATGGGTAGGTTACGACTGTATGAGGGCAGTTGCCAAAAGGGCACGCTACAGCTTGCCAGCATCTGCGCCTCCAACACTTGTAACAGTTCAGAGGCTGTGGCACTTTTCACTGGGACCCCATTTGTCAGTCTTCGACATAATGTCTCCGTTCCCTCCAATAGGGAACGAGGGTTGAATGAATGAATGAATGAATGAATGAATGAATGAATGAGGCATTTATATAGCGCTTTCATATACTAATGTAAACGCAAAGCATTTACAATCCAGTCAGGGGATCTCTCCTCAACCACCACCAGTGTGCAGCATCCACTTGGATGATGCGACGGCAGCCACAGTACAGCGGCGCCAGTACGCTCACCATACACCAGCTATAGGTGGAGAGAGGACAGACAGTAGGTTACAGAGGGTTACATCAGTAACCAAGACGTTTTGAATCACATTTACACCTTTACAGTTACACTGTATGCGCATTATACTGCAACATTTTTTAACTATGACCCAGGAAGTCAGAAAAATCAACCTGCAATAATTCTGTACATTTTCATACAGAAATGTCTGTTTCTCATTTTGCATAAAACCATTCTGATAATACCTAATAGGGATGTGACAGTGAGGAAAATTTCCCACCAGTTACGAATAAGACAGCTTTATAAAAAAAAAAATATATAAGCACGGCATACCCCATACTGATGAATTAAATTGGACTCCTGCTGCTGATCTGACTGTACTGCAACTCTCGTTCGTCTCACGCTGAATTTTAGTTTTTAATTGTAGTGTCTGTTCTCTAACTGAACTAAAAAAAAAATTATTACTAGGCCTATGTGCAAGTGATATAATCGGTGAGCGGCTGAACAGCGTATAACACTGGTAACACTGACTATAGCAGCAAGACTAATACCTAAAAAAACCTTTTAAATTTGAAAGTTATGTTTAGCCCTTTGTATTTGCAAAGTAAACATTTTAGTTAATGTGAGGATCTGTCAGCAAAATATTGCTTGTGATACGCCACATCATATTTTTTTTCTTTTATTTATGAATGCATGATATTTTCAGAAATATTTTCCACTAAAGGAACAGGTTTTGATACACTTTGTATCAACCTCAATTATACTGGGTTATAACTGGCGTTTTAAAATAGCACTGTTTACAAAGTCAACAATTAGTGGGAAAGTCTGTCAGCAGACACTGGCTCAGCTTGCTATGTGTTCCTCTGAATGTAAAGTCACACATCTTAGAGGGGTTAGTAAACAAGGATCAGGTAAAACACTTGTTTCGTATCTGGTAGTGACAAGAAAAAAACGTTTAGTCTCCAGGCTGGCCAGAACAAATATGACTGGAGTTTACATTCCATTTTCATTTATTTATTTGGTCTTAAGTCGCACCGAGACAGATTTATTATAATTCTGTAACACTTCCACTATTTGACTCATGAAGCCATTATAATAAACTACTTCTCCTGTGTCGGAGGTGAAATCCCCCAACAATTTTTATTTTTTATTTATTAAATAAAACAAGTCTCATCTATTAGGGATTTCAGAACACCGGGCCATGGCACATGGTGATCAGATGTCCATCTGGGATATTCTAATAAGGCTCCAAATCAAACTGTTACTATGGGCATAACTTACAGTACATGGACAGTCAGTTTTATTTTATTTTACATTGTAACAGGTCTTACAGGTCTCATCAACGCAGCCGGAGCATTTCATTAATTTCATGTCATTTAAAAACAACTGGACTGTTATTGTTTAATTGTATGCAATGAAGCTGCTTGGATGAGTGAGAAGAATCCTTAAAAATAAACAATAACTGGAAACGAAGTAAATTTTCAACCTGTAACAATAAAAACTACCAAAGTAAACTGGTTTTAAGGGGTAATTATTGTATTTATCCTATTTATAACTATTAAACAAATGTAATGATTAACTAATCTTTTTTTATTTATTTGAACAATAGTCATAAATCAAAGCTCAATGCTTAAATCAATGCATCCTACCAAAGCATCTGACCTTTGCTCAGAAACCACAAACTTGTTATGTTGTTCTTTAATATACTATGACATATGTAGTACAGCAGAACACTAGATGTTCTTTATGCTAGAACGTTCTCTGATTTTGCCTGATATTAAGGAATAAGAAAACCATCTCTTCAATATCATCTTAACCCATTTCCCCAAACCAGAAAATACATCTATTGATCAGAACCTAAATGCGCAGGAACTGCTATCAAGTCCAAAGGTGCTGAACTTCAACATTTTCACCAGCATCTCCAAAAGTCTCCCCAAATTTACTACATTTCAAATGTTAATGTGTAATGATAGTAGCTAAAGATAAATGCATGTTTTGTTATTACACATAGTGTGTTATATGTCAGTATATGGAGCTCTGCAGTCTACAAACACTGCATACACATGTGTTGAATGGTCTGTGCATGGTCTGTCCTCTCTGAGAAAGAAGGCTGAGGTGGCAATATGGCAAGGTGTGTGAGAGGGGGGTTCTCCTCCTGAATTTGACACAGTGTGGATTGTGTTCCCGTCCTAATGGAATTGCAGAAATATGCTGGGGGAATCCCATTACGTAGCAAATGGAGTGCTGTAATAATGTACTCACAGTCACTTTCCCACTGCGGTTAGCCTCCTCCCGCTCCGCCAGGGCTCTCAGGAAGTTATCTTTGAGTTCCTTTCCTGTACTTGCCAGCTTCCTAGAAAAGACAACATTTAAACAGTTTGAAATGTCTATTTAAAATATCTTTCAAGCCTAAATGTTCTCGGTTTAATTTGTTCTCACAGGCAAACATTGATGCTTTTTTTGATACTGATGCATCATAGCAGTAATCTTTGCTTGTCACTATTTAAAAAAAAAAAAAAATCAGAAATCTGCTGTACTGTATGTTTCAAAGATGATATGATACATTACTTGTGAATTTGGATGTATTTCTTTTTAAGTTTACCTCAAAGAGTCAAGTCACCTTTTAAAAGTGAGATATAATATATCACAATATTTTCTTTAAGACATATTAATAAAAGTATAACATGCAAAAGATTGGAGAGAAACAAATAATCTTCTGACTAAAATTACAACTAAACTGTAAGCTACACCAAACCCAACAATAGTCATTGTAACAATAATCCAGATTATAATATACAGAATATCTTGTTCCATTAAAAATATGAAATACGTTGCCTGAAAAATGGAGTGATTTCCGACAAAATGATATCTTTATAAAAATAAATCATACTGCCTCCACCCTAAACCTGCTGATAATTAATCACATTGGGAATTGCTATTAAATAAACGCTCTCTTGAATTATTATCTCAGTCATTTCAGGATTGTTTTTTCTCTTTTCTCTCTGTGCTAGTTGGCCCATTTCCATGAACGCAAAGATTTGGCTCCAGCCTGTACTGTACACCTGACATAACACTCATTGGCATTCATCTCGCAGACGTTTCACAGTGCAGTACCAGCAATAGCGCCTTGTCATTCATCCCAAATTTGCTCAACTTTCATAATGTCTGCAGTATACCTGCAGAATCATCGGCCTGCCAGTAAACAAGTATTTGAGAACTTTTTTTTTGCTCAGGTTTGCACAGTGCAAAAGCAGGTGAAAAGGGCAGAAGAGATTACCCTCTCATAATATCACAGAAAAACAGAACACACCGCCTCATTTAACCAAGTCTGCTCCTTACAAAAAAAATGTCAATGTTAAAGGAATAGTTAAAAAAAATTACTATCGTGATCATTTACTCACCCTTATGGTTTTTATGGGTAACACTTTAGACTACTGTTCTTCTGACATTAATGAATAACACAGGAACAAATGAGTAAGACATTATTAATATTCTAACTACTATTAACCAACAATAAACTTTAATTAATTAATAAGTGAATAATAGCGCTAAGTTGAATGAGGTATTTCATTATTAGCTAATCAGTAAACTACTATTTTTCATACCTCCCAGAAGACTACTAATAACTACTAAAAGGTTCATAGCTAATGAGAGTAACTATCCAAAAGAGTTAGTTCACCCAAAAATGAAAAGTATCCTATTATTTACCCTCAAACCAAATGTATTTTGGACTTCCTTTTTGTAGCCAAACACAATTGGAGTTATAATAAAAAATATCCTGGCTCTTCCAAGCTTTGTAATGGGAGTGAATGGTACCTTAGATTTTGAAGCCCCAAAAAGTGCATCCATGCATCATAAAAGTAATCCCTACAGCTCCAGGGTGTTAATAAAGGCCTTCTGAAGTGGAGCGATGTGTTTTTGTAAGAAAAATATCAATATTTATAACTTTATAAACTATAATCACTGGCTACCGGTAATGGCTGTACACGAGTCGAGTTCTGGCGGAAGAGTGACCTCTGACCCGACGCATGACGTAGAATGTAGGAGAAGCGTAAGCTTAGACGCCAAACGTTCAAACAGATTGGGCTGGGCAACAAACTCAAGCTCCTCTTTTCTTTTATACCGAAATCCCCCGATGCTCCAACATTTCTCTTTAAAAATTCTCTTTAAATAAATATTTAATTTGTGACCGGTGTTTTATTTTACTCTATCCTCTGCGCTTCCTTAATTAACACCCTGGAGCCAAATGGATTACTTTATTGGGCTGCAAAATCTAAGGTACCATTCACTCCCATTATAAAGCTTGGTAGAGCCAGTATATTTTTTTATATAACTCCAATTGTATTTGGCTGAAAAAAGAAAATTATATAGAACTAAAATGGCTAAAGGGTGAGTCAATTATGGGATAATTTTCCTTTTTGGGTGAACAAACCCTTTAATGACTTACCCTTACAAAAAAGAAAATATGCTTTATGTTCATTTTATTAAGAAAACTTATAAGTAAAGTTCAAGATTATTTCCCAAGAAATGTTTATGTAGTAAGTACAGTATACTAATATAACAATGTACTAGTAGTGCATTGTATGTGTACTAATTTATGTGTACACATACACTAAATTGGCCTACTTTTTAGTTGTGAAAAAATGTTAATAAGTGTACTTTAAGTGTAACAAAATGTTGAGTTCTAGTTACATCTAAGTTTTTCTTTAATATTGCTACAAGTGAACTTTAGATATACTATTAGTTTGCTATACTTTTAGCTGACTTTTTAGTTTATGAAAGTACACTTGACCTGTAATGATGCCTATTTGTTATCTGTCAAGTGGCCGTGAAATCAAAGTTATGCACCTGTATTGGCCTGAAGACATAATATTCCTAATGATTCCTAGTTCCCCTCCTCCCTTCGGCCACGCTCTGTTGCCATACTCAGGTTACAGGGTGGCAGGTGGGGGGGTACAAACAGGCTTGCTGCTTAGAAAGGATTTAACAGACCATGATGCACTTGGGGCCCTGCTCTGTTTATTCTGGATGATGAAAAGAAACTGGGGGGGGGAAAGCTCTAAGTAAATGGAACACACACATGACATTTATTTTGGTCAACTACTCGGCTGCCTGTAGTTCATAAACGTGCAGCCGGATGCCAGGCACTGTAATACTATCATGAGAGGCCTTTGTTACAGTTCCTCAGTGTATTCAGGACAGGGGCCATAATGCTGTCTGAAGTGATCTGGGGCTTGTGTCAACTACCATGCAAAACTTCTCCAATCTACTTTCCTTCTCAAACAATAAAAAGGTTTAGCTATTTAAATGATGTTTGTGTGTTTTACCTGGTCGTTCTTTACACAACTTGTTGCACACAATTCTTCTTGTGCAACATGAAATGTAGCCTGAATACGTCATACCATCAAAATGCTCAAGGCATATTTCTTGATCAGCTACGTGACCACCCAAGCGAGTTCAACAAGCAGAAGTGTTAAAAAATATGACCAGCCTGTTTAAGTACATCTCAGGATGGAATAACTTCATTGGCCTATTTAAAGAATGCAAACCACAGGGTCATCCAAGTTTTCACACAACCATTCCTCAACACATATGGATGACGTTACCTACCAAGTATATGCTAACATGTCACTGTGCATCAACAATCAGGGCTGTGTTGAATTAGGAAGTCAATGGTTGGAACAGCAGTACCATGAGCAAGTATAATAATAACGCAAACAGAATGCTCCATCAGTGATAGACATCAATATGAGAGTAACTGTGTGTGTTCTTATTATGTAAGAAGTAGCCTAATGGGAAGAAATTTGGAACACTTCAGGGTGTAACTCAACCCAAACTGATCTCATTGTTCACTGTAGACTAATGTCCTAACACAAGTATTTCAGATTAGTCCTGGATCGTTTAGCAGACAACTGTAAAATGGATAGTTAAATTTTACAGGCTTAAAAGGACATGTCCATCATCTAAAGTCTATTTTATTATATTATTACTTCATGCATTCACACTCAAAGACATAATAATATATACACACACACTGTAAATAAAATATAAATATATATACTGCATATAAACGATGACAACCATATCACTGCTGCTGATGGGCTATTAAACTGTAAGTCTATATTTCCTAAACGCAACCAAACTACTTTCTAGAATTTAGAGGTTTTCAGTTTGTTTAGTACTTATGATGAAGATACTCACAGCTGTGCATAATTAGGAATTAATCTAAGTGTCAAACAGATGTGTGTGTCTCAATAACATTTTTACATAATGGGAAAGAACACATTTATTAATTTGCCAGATGCCACACATAAAAACAATTCTGGGAAAACATAAATTATGTCAAACTAAATTTACCACACTGGGTTCCTCACATCCTCCATACTTTTAATATTCACACATTTCTGGCAGTGGCATGTGTGGTGGGGACAGAGGCGGAGCTCGTGTCTAATTGTGTTTCCAACTCAATCTGTGCAAGGTTGTCAGGACAGATTTATGTGCAAAGTTAAAATAATAATAATGTCAAGTATTACTGCAGTCAAAATACAAGATAGCATGTGTCTTTATATTAAGCATAGATGGACTGCCAGAATTTAGGTTTTGGGGGAGAATGGTTTCTTTTGGCTTCAGCAGCCTAGACACACAGTTGCAAAGAAACCAAGCCCCCATTTTTATTGGACTATGATAAATGGCCCTTAGAGAACAAGCCTAAGTGCCCTTGAAATATGGTGTTGATGCACACAGAGGGTTCGGTTATTTACCTTCAATTTAAGGGTGTTTCGGACATAAGGCATGACAGTCAGCTGTTCCACATCAAGTCAAAGACAGAGGGCACAATGTGTGTCAAATGTGTGTGTGTGTGTGTTTGCGCATAGGAGTGAGAAAGGTAAATTTATTGTGGTGTGTTTGCTCCACTGACCATTTCTCAGGCATCAAAACAAGTTATGTATATAATCAACTGTTTACACTTAAATTAATTCAATATTTTTGGTGTTCTTTTTGACCGCAAAGCATTCGTAAAGTTGTGTGTGTATGTGTTAATGAATACATGCGAGTCGGTCAACTTGAATTCGTGACCACAAAAGAGGGGAATCATTTGGACTAGCCATGCGCCCACAGAAGTAATTAATCACAGTGTAGGATAATAAGAGAGATTCTTTCCCAAAATGGAGTACAGATGGTCTTTATTCTTGATATATATCCCCTGAGTGTAACTGTGTCAATAACAAGGCAAGTTAAGGAGAAGAAAAGCACACATACTTTAGATTATCATCACTGTGAAATAGTCTAAAAATAATGAAATGACAAGAGAATCTGTAAGTCTTCATAAGTTTTAAATCACAAATTTGCTGAAGAGAGACATGTAGTTCATAACTGTAAATTGAAAGGTTCCTAGTGTAAGCTGACTCCAAAAGTGTGCGTTACAGTTTAATACTGTATCCAAACCGCGTCTTGAAATTTATTAGCCACGTCAAAAGCCCTTAGCTCAAATGTATGGTACTCCAGATGTTTTAAGTTTCAAAACCAGTTAAAAAAATAATAATAATATTTTCACACATAGAATAAATGTATAAGTTTAGCTTCTTTCATACAATGCAGCTTTTTGGTTTAGGTTTCTAAAGACTGGACAATGCTGTACATGCAAATGATCAGGGCAGATACTGTACTTTGACAAGATTTGAGTTCCAGGAAAAAAAAGTGAATTATCTGACAACATACAGTCAGTTCCTCTAAGATTAGTTTGATTCATAAAAATATTTATCAGCGTTGGCCACTAAAGATGTTGTATTGTTGACATTGTAAGCTTTGCACAGATGTTTGGCCGAGTTCTTATGTGTTCAGTGACGTTTGAGGAGATAGGCTACAAGAACACACACAAACAGCACATATAGGATGAAAGTTTCCAACTCAACCATGCTTAATCTCCATGGAAGAATTTATCACCATCTATGAGACTGGGAATAGGGTGAAAGACTGAAATCAAATCCTTAGCACCTTTCTCCAATAAGGTTCTGTGATAACAAGGAACCCTTCAACATCTTCTCACTAGAGGTTATCTAATTTATCTTTTGTTAGGGTGGCGGATATAATGCAGATGTTTATATATTACAATTTGATTCATGATATTAAATGAAGACTTACTATTTCACATAATCAAAGATGAACTTAAAATAAAATATTGACTCTAGAAGGGAGAACCAAAAATGCAGAAAACAAGCTGAAGTGAAGTAACTTGAATTTAAAGCTTTCAGTAAATTGAAAGATACTCGTATAATAATTTTGCTGATTTTATACTTTCTGTTTTAATTACCACCATGCAGACAGATCCTTCTCCAGCAATATGCAAGTTGCAAAGATGATTTATACTTTAGTGCTGGTCACACAAAGACAAAAGAAGTATAAAGAAGCCTTTTCCCACACTCACATTGCAATAATATGGTGAAGCTTGTCTTTGTTTTCACCCCCTCGGTGTTCAAATAAACTCCAATAAAGGAGGTATGTAACCAATACCTTTCTTTTGCCGATGCCCACAATGAAACTCTTAGAGGAATTGCATAGTGGTGAAAGTGCAGGAGCAGCATATATTTGAGAGCTGGGAGAGCACCTCATCTTCAGTATGAGTGAGGGACCGCTGCTAGGTCATGGGGGCCGAGGCCCCAATGTAAACACAGGTGTTAAGGAGGCAAGCAAAAGGGGTTACCCCAATCCAGTAGCTAGGGAAACAGCAGAAGTCACGCTTGGTGAGTGAAAACTACCCCTACAAACGATGCCAAATAGAACATTCCCCATCAATCTGACATGACACTTTATTAGGCCTCATTTGGTAGAATTAATGTGGCCTCTGCTTTCACACAGCAATTGCTGTAGCTAGTGATCAGGTGCAGCAAGACGTGAAACTTGGGTGTTTTTGAATCATTTGGATAGTGTTTATTATTCATCTTCTTATGTGTGGCAGTGTTTGTCTTGGTCCCAGTACTGAATTAATGTGCTTTAATGACCCAAAGATTTATAATTGAGGAAAAATTGGTTCTATATATTTTTTCAGCATTTAGAAAATATATCTTGAGGAACCAAAGGGAAGTAAGTTTGGTGTATTTATAACAATCAATCAATGCACTAGCCAAATATTGAGTCTTTGTTGCTTAAAGGTACACTGTGTAGGAATTTCTCCTACATGTATCTAGCGGTCAAATTGTATTTTGCATTAAAACGAATAATGCTCTCTAGCTCCTCGCTTTTTCAAATGCGTGTTGCAACTACGGTAGTCGTTATGTACCAAGAAGCTATCTACTGTTATGCTGCCTATATAATGAATTACACAACCAAGCAATGAAAAAAAAACGTTTAATTTAGACCGTAACAAGAAAGCAGGCAACTTCAGAGTCCCTTTCAAAGTCTTTCTCCTTCATTAGCTCTTTCCAACTGGGTAAAGCTATCTCGATATTTACCCTTGGTTTTTGAATTCACCGGTCACGTTTCCTTTTAAATTCAGTTTTGGCATTTCTCCTGTGGCTCGGCATAAGTATGATCCTGAATTATGAAGGACCGTGCAGTGCAGCCTTTCAAATTTACCGGGGCAGTGACACGCATTACGCCTCTCTCCTTGTCCGTTTCTGCTGGTTTCAGTCACGTGACGCTGACTCTGAACGAAAACGCGTTGTGGAAACGTGTTGAGGTAGCCTAGTGCTTTTTGTCCCTCTCTGCTATTATAGTTTTTCAAGATGGCGGAACGACATGGAAGCCTCCGTGGAGTTACCTGTCCCAGTAAATAAAGATAAGAAATTCTTTGCGTACGAGGATAAGTCGGATCATTGGGAGAGGTAATTGTACACCATTGAGGACATATTTATGAATAAAGACATTGTTTTTAGCTAATAAAATACTTTAAAAAACTACACAGTGTACCTTTAAATTATTGTATATCAGTAAGTCTCAAGCAATATATCAGTAAATATGTTAATGGATTTGTACTTAGTATGAAATAAATAGCCTATATTTTAAATACATTTTGGTATTGTTTTTCACTAGGTTGAACAGATGACCACTGGCATAAGTGGGCCCAAGTTCCTAATAAGTGTTTCTACATCAAGCAGATGAAAAAGAAGAAAAGGAAAAATTTCCCCCCTTTCAAATCCTCTCCCAATAAAGAGAAACATTAGCCTAGAAATCTAGACGCACCCTAGCGGCAGCAAAATGTATTTTGCAGCCAGGGCAGTCTAGCAACTCTCCATAGACCTTCTAGCTGCAAAAACCTAAATTGGGTCAGGCCAATCACGTCGTGTATAGAGTAGGCGGGGGTGAGATTAACATATGACGACAGAGTTGCGACGGCTGCCACTTGTAAACAAAGAAATGGCGGCTGCGGATGGAGAACAGCGGTCTTTCGAATCGGCTTTGGCCGCGACTCTGGAGGACTTGGAGTTAAGTTTTTCTTTAAGAAAAGAGCAAAGAACGGCACTTAAGTCATTTTTAAAAAAGGAAGAAGTGTTCGGAGTTTTGCTGGACCGGATCTTTGCCGCTCTGACTACGTCACCTTCTTCGTTGCTCTGGTTGGTTGTAGCGCTATCCTATTGCGTGCAGAGGGATTTTGAGAGACAACAGCTTATCCCGCCCCTCGGATTAAGCCGCGTCTATGGAGAGTTGCCAGACTAAACATCTTGATGTAAGTCAGGCTTGCCAGGCTAGAGAAACATGGCTTAAACTTTAAAAGCTCATGTTCCACTCCTCAACAACAATGCAAGTCAATAATAAGAACTTAAGAAGCAACTAAATTGTTGAATATGGCAGCAAGATATCTACCTGCCCAGCTTACTGCATCAATTTCCTAAATTTCAATGCCCAATCTATAAAAAAAAGAATGTGCTTACCATACTCATACACTAAAGACCTCTGGGACTATGGACGGCCAGCAAAATAAGAAGCTTTTTATCAACCACAGGACACAAAGTGTTCCCAGTGGTGCTCTTTCTGCTTTGCACTGACCAACACTATAATGATTTATCTTCTAGCTGCTCTCGAGCTCAATTTTACTATCTGTTTGTACAGCTGACAGGAGAGGCAGGCTTTAACGCTTGGATTATAATAAAAGAAATTCAATACCAAACACTGCCGTGAGCTCTAACCTCTGGCCATTCTATGCCAGATAAATCTGATCTGAACCAACTTCTAATTATCAAATGGCTGAAGTTTTGTAAAATAACTTTGACCATAATTGATGGAATTTTAGCCATTTTACAAACTCAGCAACTAGCCGAATTATCCTCAAAAGGATCCCTGAAAAAATGTTTAATAGATCTAAGAACAACAGATGTTGTGTTGAGAATTAAGTCCTTCGGTTGCTTAAAATCTTTCTTGAAAAAGAAGAAAAAAAGAAACATTATATTCATACTGGCCTGGCAGATGGCAGCTTTCAATAGTACAGTGATTTCTAAAAATCAGCAGGTACAGTTCATGAAATATTTTCCTGCGGGCACTTGGAGAAAAAGAATCTTATGGAAAATATTATTTTGGGCTGTTGAACGTCAAGGGAAATTCCACCCAGCTTGACAATTTACTTAACTCCTTTTTTAAAAAGAAATTCTCTGTCACCTCTGATTATATTGAGTCAAATGTATACGTTACACATACTATACTTTTTATTTTAAAGAGGCCTCTCATTGTTAACCATTGATGTTTGTGGTAGAGCAAGGTCTGTAAATGAAACATGCTGTGTCATTAAATTACACTCCGGATATATTTAATATGATTGGGGTTCTGTCAGAATGTTACTTTTTAACCTAGCTGTGCTGTCAAGACATCGAACAATAAATTGATTAGACATAAACTTATCATATGAACTTAAACTGGTTAAATCAAGTAAAGCAATTTTTGTTAAAACTTTTAAATGCCAAAATGTAGGAAAAGGTAATTCAATAACATTTAAATACGTTCGTGCTGCATGGAATGAGTTGTTTCATCTTATTCTGACATTGAGCAGGATTCCTCCATCACAAGCACTGTGGTCTATTAGATTAATCTGCTTTGCACATGTTAGGCTTGTGGTTCTAACCTCATCAGTCTGCAAGACCTTCTAATCATACAGCAAGTTGAAGTGGCTATTAACCACATACAGACTAAGAAAACATAAGGACTGTACATTACAAAGTGTTCTGACCAGTGGAATTAAGCTGTCTTCCTTATGTCTTTTGATGCAGTGTGTAATTGTCCACAGTCTCTGCAGTTACAAATCTTAATACTTTTTGTTTTGCAGTTGCCAAACATAGACCAGTATTAAACGTTGAAATTGAGATTCACGAATACTTTGTAATGTACCTTAATTTTGTTTTCAGTATAATGCAGAAGTCATTTCTCATCTGTTCCCATCTTGTTACACCACTAATTTGGGAGTATTTTGGTAAATCCTCTACACATTAAAAGTTGGGCCTGTTCAATGTCTCTGCACTGACAAAGCTATTAACATGTGTTTAACATAATACCCCCAGGTCACTGCAGAATCCATCATATACATCCGGCATTTGTGAGGAGGCCAAACTACAAAGCAGATGATTGTCTAGTATCTTTATGGCAAAATGCTATTTAATGTGAAAAACACTTCCACCCCTGCACTGGATACTGGAAGCCACATCACGAGACATGAAACATCACAGGCCTTAGAGCCCAAGGTAAAGGATGTAGGGGGAAAAGGTGAACTCATACGTACCTCCGCAAAGTCACTAACCACTGTAACAGCTCATAATAAAAGTGTTTTTCAAAGAAGAACAGAGCCGGACTGAACAAAGAGGACCTCTCGACTAAAAATGCTACTTGCATGACAAACATCATACAGAGAGGAAATGGCTAAAAGTAGAACATAACAAAACAATGGTTTCATTAAGACCAAAACTGAGCCCTGTAAACAAAGATTTATTTGATATTCCACTGTTGTTGATTATCCGTAAATATCTGGTGTGACTGTAACTCTGACAGATCATATAATTTGCTACTGATATCAATATAAATCAGATACAAAGAAGACTAAATCATCCAATTCATGCGTATCTACTTAAGGTTTGACCACACAGTCGTAACATGTGGTGGTAAGAATAATCACAAGAGTATAAACATTAGTGATTGCATTACCAAACCTAACATTTGCAGTAATTAAAAAAAATTCAGTCAGATTACCATCGTGCCACACAACAAGATGCTGTGTGATGAAGCAAGCAACAAGCCAGGGAAAGTATCTTGTTCATGTTAGGTCAAGGTTTTTGGCCAAACCGCCACTGCAACAATTAAGCTGCAACAAAAAATTATATTTTTACAGTGTTGCCTTGCCTGCCCACTCAAAATATACTGCTGCTCAAGTATATTAATATCATACATAGGCGAGGAGAGACTGATAGCGAACATTTAGATTTTCGAAAAGTGAAAACATAAAAAGATAACATAAAAAGTGTTCAGCCCGATAAAGGGCAAAGAAAGCCATAAACAGAAAATGATTATCTATAGTTAATTTTTTTTCTTTCATGAATTGGTAGGTTAGAGATGCCCAAACCAGGGCCCAGAGGCCAAAGTTGGCCTGTGATTTGGGTATCGTTTGAATTTTAGCTATTCTGATTCCGCTTCTCAATTTAGATTCTTAATCAGCATCCTTACAAATCAAATAGGATAAAAAAGCAATTAGATACCAAGCATAATTATTCTTTGTTCTTTGCAATTATTACTATTCTTTAGCAACATTTTAGTTAAGGACAGTCTGTTTCACAAAGTCACATTTTGATTGGCACATTTGACGCATTAAACTACAAACTTCCCTGCGCCACGAAGACTGCAGCTCTACTGAGTAGGCTAAAGGTATGATATTTTTTCTTCTTCCATGTTTAGACTTTAGAGGGCTAGATAATTGGTTGTATTGTTATTTGACTGTATTGTTATTGTTTGTCACTAGTTGGAGTTAAGTCTGTTCTAACTTACCATAAAATAATGCATCTGTTAAATGGGTCGTAATGAGTGTCTGTCTATATTCATGACAAAATCGCTGATAGTCACATTTTCGAATATATTGGCCAAGGCAATTTTCCTTTGTTTTATGTAGTAATATTAATCAATGCTCTGCCATCTGTATTTGCTCAGTAGCTTTTAGTTTCTTAGTTGTAGTAGAAACATTATTTATGGTCCGTTTATTTATGGTCCGACAAATACTTTAATGCGCCACATACAGTATGTTTTTCTTTGCGTTACTGTACATCATTGCCCCTTTACGTTACTTCAGACGCTCCTTCTGCAGTGCTCTGCTGGCGCCAGCTCTGCTTTGATTAACATAAATGACAGACACAGTAAGGCAGCTGTCACTTTAAGACCGAATGGACTCAATATACTGATACACTGATACTGATACACAATATACTTGTAATGTTATACAGTGGTTTACAGAAATCGCACAACAAAGGAGTTCCACAAACAACGAATAATAAACATAATTAGAATAATAAACACTCAAGAGATATCTTAAAGCTAAACAGGAGAAAACGTAAACAACTTTATCTAAAGCGAGAACTGAAAAAGGAATGAACAATTTGTTAATTGCTTTTTCAGTTCTTGCTTCAGATAATGTTGTTTAAGTACAAAACAGGGAATACTAATTCACAGACTTATTCAAGGATCATTTTGTAACCTTAGAAACTAATACTGCAGAGGAACATGAACAAAAACAACGAAACAATACATAACTCTGAAAATACTACGTACTGTCTGATACACATGCGTTTTCTTTCTCAACTGTACTATGTTTATATAAGAAAAAAAACGACTATGTTCACAAGGATATTCAGATATAATTTTGTTGTTCAAGTGTAAGGCGTGAAAGAGAACTCAAATCAGTATTAGCACACTAGAGAGACGTCTTTACTGTATGTGCACGCACTTTGGATGTGTGTGCAGAACAGAAAAAAGCGTGCAAGTAACAAACTGAGGGAACTCAGTCACGTTTGACGTTATGTCAGACGTGATCTGCGAATTGGGATCTCGCCTGAGAGCCCAATCACCTTTGATTGTAAACTAAACGATCCAATGCACATTGGTGTGTGTGAGATATGCATTTTGCGCACCCCGCCCCGCAAAGCGAATGGAAGCGTGCATTCACATTCAGGAGCAGAGCACTTGTGTTGTCCCGTTGCAATCATCTGTTTGAGTGATTTACTACGAGTCTGGGAGAAGCTCTGCTTACCAGTGTTGGTGTGACGGGGCTGTAGCGGTGGTCGCGGTCTTCAAAGAGCATTTTCTGCTGTTTCAATAGCAGCCTAAAAGACCATTCCTTGCACACTGCAGGTTGCACTAGTCCCTGCAAGCTGTGCTGCAGCCATTTCCCCGGTGCGCATGTTCTCACTTTCTTCCTGGATGTGCATGAAGGACTTTGTCAGTATGGAAGCATATTGGCGCCAGTTTGGAACGCTAAAATCTGCATACAAATATTTTTCCTCACTCGCCACCCTCGATGGTGGGGCGGGGTCAGGGGTTCCCCAGATGGAGTGTGCGGTTGCTGTGCCGCAGAGTGCTGCCACCTGGTGGGGTCATCCGCAAACCCATCCAGCACCTGTGAGACAACAGCAGCTGGGGCTTACAGTGCTGCTGGACAGGCTGCCTCTGCCCTACATGCGATGGCCACCCTGCAAGTCTACGAGGCCTAAGTACTCATAATGCACAAGGGTAGTTCTGAGCCGGGGTTGATGAAGGAACTGTTCATAGTGACTGACCGTGTTGAAAGTCAAAGCGCAGGCCCTCGCCCAGAAGATGTCAACCTTGGTGGTCCAGAAGCACCCCTGGCTAAACCTTGACGAGGTGCGGGATGTCATCAAATGTGCGAGATGTCGTTTTCTATTCTATTTAATTCTATCTCCTCGCCCTCACCCCTGGCTGGGCGCCACCCAACACATTTTATATTTTATAGTCTTCGTGTAGAGCAAGTGGCCAGTGAACGCCGGGGACCCGGTCGGTGTCTCGCTTGCTGCGCCATTCCTATGGACCAGATACGTTCGCTTAGCTTGCTCCTCAGTTGAGTTCCCCACCTGACGAACTCTGTTGAGTTCCTCCACCACCCTCAGCAGTCAGACGTGGCAGAGTGTTCCAAGCCAGACCTAACACTCGTAAGTACGACCAATGGTTGACACCTGTGCTAGGCTAGTTGCCATATGTTGTGATCCTTACAGTGTGTATTCTTCTATGGTATGATTGCCCTGTCGGCGATCCCGTGTCTTTCCCTTGGCAGAGTCTGCTCTGTGGTCCCTGCCAGTGTTTACTCCCCCCCTAAGTAGGCCAGAGCTACCTCAGGGACATTCCATATGTTGCACTGGCCTAATGGCCAGTCCATATGTGTAATTTCCACACGGAACCTCACTACAGGATGGCATTCTGTAGCACCCCTTTTCACCTGGAAAAAGCACGCTTTCTCAGTGTTATCCAATAATCTCACTGTATGGTTCATTAGGAACAGCAGTGATCAACTGTCTTGGCGTAAAGCCCTGTCCCATCTTCTGCCCCAGTAGTAGGTGCGGGGGGATCAGGTGGCTTACGCGGAACGCTGGAAGAGGCAGCAATAGTGGCGCTTTGGTAGGGAGCCCAACTCGTCAGATCACGTCTGACGTAACGTCGAACGTTACTGACTGATAGGGAACGTTGCGGTTATGCATGTAACCCACGATCCCTGAAGGAGGAAACAGAGACGTTGTGTCCCGTCGCCACAATTCACCTTTGGCTAAGCCCCGCCCCCCTTAGTTACTGTTGCTATCTCCGACAACTTCATCTGGGCTCTGGTTTGGTATCAACATGGCTTATGCTGTGACGGCTCTTCCTGCTGAAATTTTATCAAACTTTTATAAAGCAGCAAATAAAGTGTCTGATAGAAGTAGGCAAAAGTGGCTGCAGTATGCGTTCGAAGGCATTATTCAAGACATACGGGTGAAACGCAAGCAACAACAAGGCATACAAATAGAGGCAAAAGCATAACGGTCACAGTCAAAAAATGAACCACCGCATATCCTAATCGAGACGGAGGCTGTGACTAACAATATCAAGGAGCAAAACTGTTCATGCAAAGCTGGGTAGGTCTCTTCACTTCTATAATCGTTATTACAAAGCAAACGGACTACGCGAGTATAAAGTTGTATTTATTGGCAGCGTGTGCTAGCGTATTGACAATTAGGGTAGAGAACCGCAATCATAATCTAAAATAGCATAAAACTGTCTAACTAGTATAACTTCACAAAAAAGCAAAAATAGAGCACACAAAAGTGTGCTTGTTGATCCTTGAGGGGTTTCGCTGACTGAGGACGTCCACACAGTTTAATCCAAAAACGACACTTGTCAGTATTTTACTTCGGTTTTGGGAAGGGAAAAAAACGGACACCCCCCTCCAACCTCTCTGGGAAATGCATATCTGTGTTACAAATCCCCCAGGCACAACGTTTAACCATATTTTTGATAAAACTACGACAGTAATAGCCTGCCGAGACCAAAAATATGAGACGCCTGTGTTAAAGTCAATGGAGCGCTGTGAAAAAGTGTCGGACCTCTGTGGGAGCTCGTTCTTGGCTGCGCTGTGATTGGTCAATCTACATTCTAGGGCGTGGCTTAGCCAAAGGCGAATTACTGTACCACCGCTGAGAGGCCAGGTCACCGGCTCGGCTCCTCAGCGAAAACCTGAATGTGCAATGCAAGCACGCTTCCATTTGGGGCGGGGTGCGTGATGCAAATCTCGCACGCCAATCTGCATTGGCTCATTTAGTTTAAACTCAAAGGTGATTGGGCTCTCAGGCGAGATCCCAATTCGTCAGATCACGTCTGATGAACTGTAACATCTCCGTTGCCTCCTTCATGGAACGAGGGTTACATACATAAGCCGAGACGTTGTATTTCGCATCTTCTTTTCCAATTCCTAACCCCTAAGTATCTGTTTCCAGAATTGGAATCGATTTTGATTCCCAACCATAGTGATGACCTTTGATTTGGCCTCTGATAGTTAATGATACTCTGAAGCAGGGGAGTCTCAAGGGAAGCCAGGTTATTCTGCTATATTTTTCTGTTAATATGAAAAATTGGATACATTTAGCAATAAAGCGGGTGAATTATGATGTATTACGATGATATGATGAACTAGGCTATATGCCTTTCTCCACTGACGTTCTAAGTTGTTCAAAGCATTTGTAAGGATGCTGATTTTTAGAAGGCAGACTGAGATGGCGAACAGGAACATTGTTTGTGTAACATTAACAACACATTATTAGCTGTTTGATAACGTAGTCAAGCCAAAGGCGAATCATATTAATTACAGTTATGTGCTCGACATTGTAGAGAGCGATACATAAAACGCATTACCATACTGATACATCAACTTGTAGACGAGCCTGTATGAGTGAGTGGAGGCGGGGCTCATTTGCATATTCATGGATCTGCATACTAAATGAAGTAAGGGTGTAGAGTTACATTCATCCTCTTTTAAGGCATGAATAATTATTTTTTCACAGGAAAAAAAAAAGTTTAAATATGCAATTTTGGTGATCAAAGATGAGTTTTAAGGGATAACATCATTCACAACTGGTGGACTTTAAAGATAACCAACAATAACCACCAAGACACTTGAAATTAAAGAAAGTCTTTTGGGAATAGACTTACTGTGACTGTGTTCATTGTTTTTAGTTTTTTTAGTGCAGTAACTGAGTCCTTATGCATATCAGCACTGTAGATTATGTGCAATAGTCTTCCCTGCTCTCAATCATTCAGAGCACAATTCAACACCAACTTCGTAACAAGATCCACACTATTAAATTGACTCCACATGTGCCCAACTAATTTTTTTTAATCCTTATTTTACTCAAAACAACATCCGTAGCAAATCCAAAAGTTTGCCTGCTTTAAGAAAAAGTAATAAAGATGTGAAAAAGTATGTGACAAGTCAGTGAAATAGAACATTAATTCCAGATTGAATAAATCCATCGCAAAGCTCTTTAAAGGAAACTGAAATAAGATCTTGTTATTCCTGACAAATCCCATTCCTTTTCAATGCTAACATGCTGAGCAAGGAAGTTGACTTTTAATTCTGGTGAGTGAGAATATTTGCTCAGTTGATTTGAATATAACCCAAAATTCAGTTAGTACAAATTAAAATCAACTAATCTAAGCTTAGATTTTGGAATGGATGGTGGGAACAAAAGCCTATCTATGTCAAGAAACCTTCTATTCCTCCCTATTATTATGATGGAAGATATATTGTGTTATTGAAGGGATAAGTTCACCCAAAAATGAAAATCGTCATCATATACTCACCTGTAAATGTTCTTCATCCAAATAAAGTAATTTTTCATCCAAAAAGTATTCTCGTCGCTTGATAAACTTATGGTTGAGCCACTGTTGTCAATTGGACTATTTTAAACATTGTCTTTACTAACTTTTTGGGCCGGCAAGTTTCAATTACAATAGAAGCCTATGGAGGAGTGAGACAGCTCTCAGATTTAAGAAAAAATATCTTAATTTGTGTTCCGAAGATGAACGAAAGTCTTACGGGGTTGGAACAACAAGAGGGTGAGTAATTACTGACAGAATTTTTATTTTTGGGTGAACAAACCCTTTAACGTAATTCAACATGCACCGTTTCACATGTAACGCATCATGTCACACATTAAGCATGTGCATGCGAAGAATTTAAAACAGTGATTGAATGGTTAATTCAACAGATACACTTAGCTATTAACATAAAAATAACAAGCAACTCGCATTGCCAGCGTGTTCACACATTACAATAATGCTTTTAACCAAAGCCAACGAGCTTCTTGCAGCGTGCATATCATACAGTAGGTGCCCCACGTCCACATCAGTTCTGGTGAGTGGATTATGGTCAAAACAAATATCTTGCATGTATTTTTTACGCTTGAACCAGCTATTATGGCACACCCTAACTGTGCAAAGGACGCCAGTCTGTCTGTAGCCCATATTAAAAAGTAGCTAGCCAGTCAAAACTACACAGTCAATGAAAAAACTATGGGTTCACAATACAACTACGATTAGCGGAAATGGCTTACCGGAAATGTAATGTAAAACACATTACATTTCAAAAATGGCAGCGCCCACTCTTGCGTGAAAAATAAGGTAGGTAAATAGCGCTTTTCACAATATATATAATTTTGAAGCAGCTTTACATGCATGTCTACATAAAAATGTAGTGCTATCTTTTATCAGAGGTGACTGTGTTCAAGTAATGTATTTCAGAAATGTACATATTTTAAAGAATGTTGGTAGCGAGATAGTTGACGGTAGCCAATAACTTCCATGGTATTTTTCTCCTACCATGGAAGTCAACGGCTACCGTCAAGTTTTTTTGGGTGAACTATCCCTTTAAAAGTTAGGCCTATTTGTTGCTCTTCTGGACACTCAGGTAGATGAATGATCAGCTACGACAGATTGCTGGAACACAAACAGGTAAAATTCCCCCTCAGCGAACATTTCGTAAATTAAATTGCTGGCTCATCACTTTTAGGTTTCTGTGGTCTGAAAAGTATTTCTATAAACCAAATGTGGGAACAGTGGGGATTGCACCTCCTAACAATAGCCTCATCTGTTAGTGCACATCACGTGTGTTGTTAAGTCTCATTTACTGCCACAAAGACCTTAGGAAAGGGTTAGTCCTCCAGGAGAAGACAGGCCCTAATAAACATCTGTTTTAAGTCACTGCTGAAGGAAGGTTGCCGGAAACAAAGTAGAAATAAATGCAGTGTTGAACCCTGTGTAGATGCAGAAAGGAAATAGTTGCAAACAACCTTATTAGTATCCTCCCAAAAATGAAATCTCTGTCATCATACTTTCCCTCATGTTCTACAGAACACAAAAGGTGATAATGTGAGTAGGCCTATTAGTAAATGACGAGGAATGCTCTCGACCCTTGGAAAGTGTATGAAATGTTTAAACTAATATAAACTTTTAAAATTAAGGCATAAATTCTCTTTACATAGTGGTTTGTGGATACAATCAATCAATTGAAGCACTTGCATAGAGAGCAGAGAATAGAAAAGAGATCTGCTTTACAATTCTTCTGTATTAGATATCACTGCCGCAAGCTATTCTTCTCTTTCCAACAGAAGAAAAAAAACAACAATTACAAAACGTTAGTACCATGGGAAAAAGTGGTGTTGATGTTGACATCCCAACATAAATGACGCCAAGGCAGACCATCTCCTTTTAAGTGAATGTTCACTATGCTTATGCTGGCTGATGCAAATCTCAACTTATAAATCTTAGGTATTGTTATCGTCTTATAGTTTTATATACTGTATTCGATCGTGTTTGATTGGCACGACTCGCGTATGGAAGAACTTTCCAATCAGCTTCATTTAGCACCTCATATGCTGGGTCGTTGTGGGACAACCAGCACAGGCCAAGCTATCCTCCTGACCGTGCCCTGAAAAACAGGGCTGAAGGTCTTATTTCAGCCTATGTGTGCAAGGGATTAACACTGCGGTGCATATGTACCGTCTGTGTTCGCAGCAGGGTTTTACTTGGCTAGTAAGCGATGGCTCCAACCATCAATTTCGAAAGGGGTGAACTTGTGTAGAGTGACATTTTTTCGAAGAAGCCAAACAATGGACAAAGAGCATGGCTGTGGTTGTGCTGGGGGTTTGGGGGGAGGGTTCAAGCTCGAGTCTCCACAGCCTGTCATGAGCACGCGAGGTCAGGACATCTGCTGACATTTACTGCTGGTCCCGGGCCAGGCTGCAGGTTTCAGGGCTCCTGCCAGGGCCTCATATCAGGCCTGCGTAAAACCACCATGCTCCCTCGCCTCTGAAACTCGCACCAGAATGCTCGGAACCTGCGTGACCTTACACTTTTGATCCAGACCTAGTGGTGCAGCATTTATGAGGACACTGTGAATTGTAAACTTGCTGAGAGGGCATGAGCTGGTTTTCAACATGGTCTCTGAGGTAAACGCCAGTACAGGAGAAATGGATTATGCGACTATAGTGTTTTTTTGTGTTTTGCATGATCCATTTGCTCAGATCCGAGCCAAACTCACAATCACTCCCATTCCCTTTGTATGGACCTGATTTATTAGTGGGAAAAAAGCAATGCTTTCACTCATCTGCTTAATTCACATTCATCTTGAAGAAGTCAGATGCAAAGAGAAAGAAAGACCATGAGAGACGGTGATGAAGGAGTCAGGCATTCAGTCAACCCCTTGTCTTCTTTTAATCACATAAAGAGACTTGCGTTTACTGTTGTCCATTATTTCAATGCAGTCATAAGCTATTGTGGAACCTTTTCACCACAATAGCCATCTTTGAGTCAACCATCTCTTCCATTCAAGCTTTTCCCATTGCGTCAAGTATTGAGTTTCTCAGGGCGAAATCCCTTCGTTTGTTCAATTGTGATTTGTTGGCAGGATACCACAATGCCTATCTGTCAAATGAAGCATGTTATGTACTAGCCTATAACAGGGCAACAAAAGGGCAACATCTGATTAGCATTCATAGCACAGTCTCCCTCGTCCTTTGGTATTTTATTACCACAGGTGCAGGGGCATTCATTGATCAGATGCACGCTACAGGCAAAAAGCACGTCTTAATTGAAAACATCTCTATTTATACACCTGCAGGCACTAAAGGTCTCCAAGAGCAAAAAGAGGCCTGAAAAGGCAGTTAGAAAGAGTGGAAGGAAGAGAGAGAGAGAAAACACACACTGGAAGGTTGCAATTGAGAAGAAGTCACAAAAGAATAAAGTTTTTTTTTGAGTTACAGGTAACCACAATCAATTTTTAATAATAATAAGAAAATTAATTACTTATCATTTACTTATGTATGTTACATTACCATTAAAAAGAAATTGATTGTTTTAATCAGCAAGGATGCATTAAATTGATCAAAGGTGAATTTTTTTTTGTTGATTACAAAATATTTTGTAATATTTTGCATGTTACTTGCATGTTATATTTCAAATAAATGCTGTTCTTTTGAACTTTCTATTCATTAGAGAATACTTTTTTTTTTTTTCTTTTTTTTTTTTTTTTACAAAAGCATTACCGGTAACCAGCAAAAACGTATACAAATTTTCCTGAGCACAAAATCAGCATATTAGAATGATTTCTCAAGGACCATGAAAATTCACCTGTACCGTCACAGGAATAAATTACATTTGAAAATATATTAAAATGGAAAAAAGTTATTTTAAATCTGAATAATATTACTGTTTTGACTGAGCACAAAGCTTTTTTCTTTCAACATAAACATAAAAAAATTGTACTACACCCAAACTTTTGACTGTATTTTTCTCACTTTTAGTATAATATATATATATAGCCTATATACCTATATCAACACATTGGTACCAAAAACTAAATGCAGCTAGAACTAAATGTTAATAATAATAATCTGTCAACACTTATTTCAGCCATTATAAGGTCATTTATCTTTTCATGATGCCTAACCTTGAGGCAAAACACCTGATCATGGCGTAATAGCTAACTGCTATCCAGGATCATGTGATCAAAACAGTTAAATTATTTCCTTAAAAGACTATTGTCTGTACACTTACAACACAGTGGAAGAGAATTATATTGCTTGCTTTCATTTGACAAAGTCACATCCCCTCCCCACAGTACCCTTCAAGAGTGCAAAAATGCCATTTGGTCTTTCATTAAAAGAGGTTGATTTTTCTTCCCGATCAGAGTAATGGGTCATGTGCATTGTGATCCTAGTCACTAATACAACCTCAATTCTAAATGACAGGACAGGAGACTATTTAGAATTCAAGTAAAGTAACTTTGCAGCATACAACTAAACCTAAGAGAGCTGGACTTGATAGGCATAGCTATGGTAAGCTTAACCTAGGAACTTGAGTGATGGGGCCCTCGTGTGGAGGACATAGGCAGTGAGAAATGTTAATGTCAACCACATTCACAGTCTTTACTAGCATCAACTTGCTAACCAAGAGCCACAGTTAACTGCACCAGAGCAATGACACATATACTATTTGACTGTTTTCATGTATTTAGTATTGCGGTTATGTTATGTTGAGAACTACTGAGTCAATTAATCTTTTAAATCTTTGAGGCCTGCAGTCCAGACATTAACTGGCTATATGAGCTTCTTGCTGAGAACGTTTATTGGCTTCAAGTAAACACAATAGCCTCTGATAGTGCTTTACATTGCAAAAGGCTGTATCAAATTATATGCCTAAAGAGTTATTTTCTTATTTGACTGCAATTTCATCTGAAATAGACGTTTCTTTCTTTTGACGTATTATTTTACTTGAACTGAAACGCAGAATTTCGGAGCATTTTGACAAGCATTGAATGCCACAAAGACACGTCTGCCACAAGCAGCCAGAGAAAGCACAAATATAGTTCTCCAAAAATGTTTCCTGAAGTCTGACCACACCAACTATGCAATCCTCGTCCAAGTCAGAGTCTGAGTTTACAGCATCGCAAAAACTCCCACAAACATACATAAACACAACTTTTGCCTCTCTTACAGTGAAGGGATGAAAGATCAGCGTTAAAGAAACACATGAGCCGTCAGGTGCATCTATAAAGAGCATTCACGTCAGTCCATAGTGCTTTTAGCCAAAATTGCTCTAAAGAGGCTGTGTCCTTGGACTTTTAGATCCTATAATCCAAGATTATTTGTTACCATCTTACTGTCATTTGATGTCTTTGATATTTACAATGAATGTGCGTCATTAATTAATTAATTCTCCAAAGTCAATGGGCCTCATTCATGAAACTTGAGTAGAATGAATCACAGTATAGATTGTTCGCAAAACCATTCGTACGTAGAATGCCACATTAAATTGAATGTGACAATTTACGTCAGAATGGTTTAACAAATGATTTACGCAGAAATTCTTTCTGCTTGTGTTTCATGAATGAAGCCCAATACATTAACAGGAAAATATATTTTCATCGAGGTCACATACTGGTGTGAAATCTGTCCCCTTTTCATGGTCACTACACAAAAACCTTACTTCTGTTGGCTCCCTGAAGCAAGCCTGGAGGCCTCGGCAGCTGCTTTCCTTGTCTCAAATTCCTCCCTTTCCAAACTGCTACCCTTGTGGCCCAGCTCCACCAGCTGGCGGGCCAGTTCCTGATCCTATAGAGGAGCAAAAACACAGATCTGCTGAGCTGGGGATGGATGAAGCTGACTGATTAATATGAGAGAAAATAAAAAATCATGCATTTCACCAATCTGCTGAGGCCAGTGTATATGACGCATTTGTGCTCAAGTACTATTTATATCAATCTAATTTTAGTATACATGATATTTATATGACAAAATTACATGAGCTATGCTGACAGTTTCTTAGCTGCCAGGATCAAGGATTTTTGCCACATGTCACTGCAGCCTAGTTAAAAGTGGAAAGTTAAATATGATTTAGTGAAATTCCTTATGCCCTCAAAAGGAGGAGCTGCTTCCATATGGTTATAGGGCATTGAGATTGTAGAGAGTTGCTGCCTAGGAAAAACCTGGAAAGCTGGCAAAATACATTTGTGAAGGGTTAAACTCGCTGTTAAAATGACAAAAAAAATAGGTAAAAATGTAATTTATTTTGTTTTTTTTAAAGACCAAAGATAGATAATAGAAACATATATTATACTTAATCAAATGTGACTTAATCACATTTATTGGAAATGTTAACCTCTCACCCCCTCATATGTTTCTCCGCTAGAAGAACAAACAAACAAACAATATGGATCATAAATTCATACTTCTCTAACTTTGTGGAGAAGAGAAGATGAATATCCTTAACTGAACGGAGCTGCTCAATTGCATGTTTTGTTAAACTAAAAAGAGAAAGAGACATGATTGGCAGGATCCAGTTTTTAAAGTTAGCCTATAATTTATAGACATTTTAAGAAAGAAATCATTTACCTGTTGAGAGTATGTTGACAAGCTGTGTAGTTGTATAGCTGAGCTACAGAAAATCAGTATGAGGTGGCTTTGTCAGTTACAGATTTTAAAAACAAAAAGGCGGGAATAAAGAACCCTAAAATCTGAACAGGAAGAACCATTACAGCATATAAAGCGTTCTTCGGGAAGATACTGTTCTAAATAGAACTGTTTCTATGCGACAAAGACAGAATTTCAATTTCGTTGAGCACACCCTAAATGTAGTCAAATCTTGAAGGAGAGTTTATTGGGAGGGTGAGAGTGGACTATTTATTATTATTATTTATTATTTAATTTTTTTTGAGCACACCCTAAATGTAGTCAAATCTTGAAGGAGAGTTTATTGGGAGGGTGAGAGTAGACTATTTATTATTATTATTTATTATTTAAATTTTTTTGAGCACACCCTAAATGTAGTCAAATCTTGAAGGAGAGTTTATTGGGAGGGTGAGAGTGGACTATTTATTATTATTATTTATTATTTAATTTTTTTTGAGCACACCCTAAATGTAGTCAAATCTTGAAGGAGAGTTTATTGGGAGGGTGAGAGTAGACTATTTATTATTATTATTTATTATTTAAATTTTTTTGAGCACACCCTAAATGTAGTCAAATCTTGAAGGAGAGTTTATTGGGAGGGTGAGAGTAGACTATTTATTATTATTTATTATTTCCATTTTGTTGAGCACACCCTAAATGTAGTCAAATCTTGAAGGAGAGTTTATTGGGAGGGTGAGAGTAGACTATTTATTATTATTATTTATATTATTTTAAAAGTCAAAAAATAAGGGCCACCCTAATGTATATTATATATATATATATATATATATTTATATATAGGCTATATATATATATATAAAATATATATCATTAAAATAATTATTTTCTATTTTAGATTTCAAATTTGTATTTATTCCTGTGATGGCAAAGCTCATAGCCATTTAAACCCTTAGTTCTGTCTGTTCATTGTTCTGTGTCATTTGCGTTTAACAAGGTTTTCTATTATATCTCCTGTTCCATTTGGATTTATAAATTAATGAAGACAGTTTTAGTTGCATTTCCTGAGCTGTGCGATTATTGCTGCAACCCGTTTGCTTACACACATATGACACAAATCCATATTCCCCCAGTTTCACAGACGAAGCTTAAGCCTAGTCCTAGACTAAAATGCATGTTGAAGCTGTTTTGACATATCTGAAAATATATCAGTGCCATTGTTTTGTCTGAAGATGCACACCAGTAATGTTTTTTTTCTAAAGCATGTTTATAAAGGCTACTTAAAATGTAAAAATTGAACTAAGGCCTAATCCTGTCTTAATCTAAACTCTGTCTGTAAAACCAGGCCATTATGTTTCTGAATCTATCCCTAGAGTCCTCATTGCTAAGAAAACCACACATTGGCATTTATAGACTGTTACTGACAATTCACAGTTCTCAAGTTTGAATTATTTATAAATATCATCTACCAAGCATACATCAAGTAAATCAGATGGAACATTTTTAACTTCAGTCCATGTGGGGTCAAAGTCAGTTTTAGTGAGCTTACATTAAGTGTCAAAAATGTAGTATTCAATTTCTTTACCTCACTCTAAATAACACGGTCTTATTACCAAATCCATTAGGCCTATTTGTTTAATTATATCCAAAGTTCTAAAAATGGTCTGGAAAAATGGAGATACACATTTTAATGCCCAAATGTTAATTAAAAACAATTAAGCTGTCCTAATTATTAACATTATTTCACATATCATGTTCTGTAAGTCAAATACTGTATCTCTACATGCCATTACTTGATTTGGCTAAAAAAAATCAAGCAATTTAAATGAAAGTAACAACCCAAAGTGATCAATTATAAAATATCACATTTCATCTTTGATCTGATCAACCATGTTAAACTCTGTGTTGAAGTGCCACATCAGTGTGTTTAGCCCACAGTGCAAGCTCTTTTTTTAAAACTGACTAAATCAGACTTATTTAAAAATTACAACAATATAATAATGATGATGATTATAATTGAGTTAATATGAATCCATCAATTAAAATTATTTACTTAAATGGCTAAGTGCACTATTTTTGAAGACCATACAGTTAATTAAGTTTAGAAAGACGACATAAATGTAATTCATTGCACAAAAACACCTGGCATGATGCAGGACAAAAATAATGTTACCATGTCGCCATCTATCGTTACACTGCTAAAATTGCACATGCCATACTGAGAGAAATGACTGTGATACGCTGCCAGACTAACGTTATTCATATTGGCTCATTAAAAATGTGAATAATAGAAGTGGAATTGTGGAATGGAATTGTTTTCTAGATGCTTCCGATCCCACATTGTTTGTGAGTTTCACAACATCACGGCGTACGGTTTAACTTACGGTCGGTAAATTAAAAATGATTAACGTTAACGTTAGTTGTATTTCGATCAACCATCTGATTTGCGCCATGGTGCCGAACAGCGTGAATAGCGTTTAATACGTTACCCCAAGGTAAAATAGATCCAAAGGTTTTATCTGAGAATCTAAGAAGTCCTCATAGGTGCGAAACTTCTCTACGGTTTCACCAGCAAAAGCGCCGTTGTCGTCCTCCATGTTGTTTAACTTGAAATATTCCCATGGCAACTGATAGAGCTGTAGTGGTACTGGGATAACGTTAGTTATGGTGTTTTCCGGTAGTAACGTCAAACCAATCATGAACCAATGAAAATTTGCAAGCTCCGCCCAATCAAACAATCGCTGGAAAGAATCGTCGATTTTAAGCGACAACAATTTATCATCAGTGTAAGTTTGTTTAAGTTTGTCTACATTTGCTGTTTCTCAGAGCTCCAAGCTGCACAAAACAACAACAAACTACTAAATTCTGCCAGAGAAGTTGATTAGTAGACTATGCAAACTGCTGTATTCAAATTATTTATGTGTAAACAGTGGCAGGTGAATGCATGTTTATGGTACTTGCTTGTTGTATCAGCTGATGTGCAACCTCTCATACACTGATCTTGATCTATATAAATTCCAATTATTTAAATAGGCCCATCATTTGTAGGCTACTAACATAAGTAGGTAACGTAATGATTTCTTGCAGTCGTAACTTAGTACCTTAGCTTCTTAGCTAAACATAATCTAATACAATATATCATATAGTTTGAATATTATTATAATTGTTGTTATTTAGAGAAACCGCATCACTCTGTAACTCTAAAAGATGTTCAGATATGAAAGCATTCAGATTTTTCATCCAAATTCATCTTGAGTCATTGTTTATAGAGACAGTGCGACTGATTCATTATTAACAGCAAACATTAATTATTCATTTTTTTAAGACTTACTTTACGTAATCTGTTATATTTTTTCTAGGGACGAGCTTTTTTTCTTGTACTTTAATAGTATTTCTTTCCCCAATAAAATCTAACTCACTCTGCTTTTTTTAAACTGATACACCTAATGATCCAATAAATAGGCCTACATTTATTTGAAAGGTTGTGTAAGATGTAATTCAAATGTAGAAAAAATACCAATATTTATGAACTTTTATTTATTCATGTTTTGACTATGATTATTTGGATTGTTTTATGTTTTGTTGATCTTCACTGCATTAAACATTACTGGATTTAGTGAGTGAATTTAACAGTTCAGTGAGAGGCGTGTGTAAGCCTAATTTGCTGTCTCATTCGAAACTATTTTGAATATGGCAAACAGGTCTGCTTGCTAAATCATGTTTTGAAGTCAGGCCAAAATAAGTTATTCACCCTGAACCACTAGGTGGCAGAGCTCATTAAACTTTTATCAAACCATTCTCAGTGTGGAAATGTTCTGTGCGTTTTGCCATCATTGTCTTAAAGAATTTGAATGGCAAAGATTGTATCCCCAGACAATGTTCATAGTCTTGGCATATATCCAAGTAGTAGAATAAACCTTCATAGCACTGTTCAGGATTATGGCTTATGCAGACACCATTTGATGTGGATTCCTTGATGTCTTGACCCCTGTATTTCAACCTATTTAATGAGACACTGTTGTAAACCATTTTCCAGTGGAATGTCTGACCTCCACCAAACCCTGGCTTTACCCCTCGGATCAGCCCAACAGGATAATGGCACAAGACAGCTGTTATGTCAATTGTAATAGGTAAGTCTTCAGACTTAGACATCCTCTACCACCACCTTGCATACACAATATGGGTTTTGGCCACATTGTTGATTCCAGGAGCATCTAATGCAGAAATAACAAAGTGTCCAATGATTGTTGTGATTAAAGTACACAAAACCTTTATGTTCTTTAGGATTTCTATTATTTTGTAATATCCAAATAAATGTCCTAATCCACATAAAAAGCACAAAAAGGCCAACGGTAAAAAAAAAAAAAACTTGTGAAACAAACAATGGCCTCAAAATAAATGTGAGAATTGTAAACAGGATGTTTTTAATGACATTATGGTGAAATGTTTATTAGAAATGAATTATTGTGAAATGTTTGTATAAATGAATTATTAATGGTTGCTTTCACCTGTAAACAAAGATGAGTTCCACACCTTTTCAGTGCGTCCTGCTTGACAGTTATAGGGATATTTTGTTAAGGGTCATACCACGACTGTCTGCCATTTGATACACAGTATGAGCAGAGCTCATAAAAGTAAAACACAGAACCGTCTCTAGACATGTTTATCCTTGTGACTCGTGAGACATCGCTCTTCTGCGGAATGCACTGGTCATTAAAGGATATCATTTCCATGACAGTCAGCAGTTAGACTGAGAGTTTTGATGGACAGACATTTACTGTAGTTGTTTAAAGTATAGAAATATGGATGTGCATAACTAAACCCAGAAGCATTCAAAATATTCATTCTTTTGCTTGTATTGTTGTTCACCTTTTTAAAAAATATATTTGCAAATTACCATCACAAACATTATAAGCTTAGGAGCTGGATAACTGTTTGTGCAAAATAAAGCTTGTACATAGACACATAAATATGTTGTATAAATACTGTGAGGTATAATATAAAAAATGTAGCTATTTTGTAAAATCTCTGAGGATAACTATGCAAATCCTTTTGTGAAGCAATTTTAGTACAAATATCTTTATGAAATCCACACCAGACTTCAGACGTCCTGAAAATGTCTTGTGATTGGCTCATTCAGCCCATGTGATGAACATGATGACTGGAATGCTCGTCAAAGTCAAAGAGAAAACTTGTTTCAGCAAACCAGCTTTTTCCCAGCCTCTCTTTTTTGCAAGATGAGTCCATGTTTAAGACAGTACCGGTCTATCCGAATCGAAACTTCGGCCAGTACTTGACTATTGGTCGATTCTTCTTTCCAGTGTTGACTGCGACTTTTGGTATAGAGGGCTTTGATGGTTGTGGAGGTGGTTGCTTTTCCTGCTCTTTGTCTGTTATTGAGAATCCTTGTTCAGTCTTTTCATGTAGGTTCATCCTCGGCAGAAAATGTGTAGACACGTGTTGTGACTTCACTCTCGGACTGGACCCCATTTTTGCTTTACCTCTCTTATTAAGTGCCACAAACCACTCTCTGCCAGTGCGATGGTTCCTGTGGACCACTGAGGCGTACGTGTTGTAGCTGTTCTCCTGAAACCGCTCCCTGAACTTACAGTCATCTGTAAAGCTCTCCTGGGGAAAAGGACAGGAAAGGGGGGGATGATACAAAGATAGAAAATCAACAAGTTGTTCAGCCTGATACTGATACGCCTGTGCATGTTAATGGTTATGTGAATTTATCTTGAATCTTGGCATTTCACATAGACAGTGAGTGATACTAGATCCCTCTGATGATCTTTGTTTGTACTTCAGCTGGAGTCCAGCTGCAAGGGTGTTTATTTAGTGTAAAGTTTCCTCTAATATTTGTAGATCTTACTTTCAAATTAGATAATTTTTACACTTATACTGCCTTGCCTTTTTTTCTGTAAGCTATCCAGTATATTTTTTTTAGTGTGTGCAAACAGATAAAATGTGTGCAGAGAATGCTGGGAAATCAAAGACATTTCAGGACCAGAGACTAATGACAACAGGCAACAAACAGTCATTGGTGTTTGTTGCAAGCCAAATTTATGCATTATGCTGTCTTGTGGAATATATGTTAATATCAGTTATCTCTTTAGCTAAAGTAATACTTTAGCTTCATCAAGGCAGTACTATTATGGCTATTAATGACAAACATTTAACAGATTCAGCAAAGGGGATATACACTTATGAGCAGCAGACTGTAATAAGTGATCAGCTTACTTATCATGTTTCGATTTTACCACAGCAATGGACAGAGCCAGAGCACATCAATAAAGCTTTAACACTTTGGGCACACAATAAGTAATTACTGAGCACAGACTTTGTATATGCCACATTAGCAGCTGCTGGAGAGAGAACACTTTGTGGCCTGATTGAGTTAGCCCCTCATAAAGAGAGCTAATGAAAAGCAGCAAGCAGATTATAGACACTGAGCCCCAGAAAGAAGCATTGAGGGGGTTACAGAATAATTGCAAGTCTTGCTTTTATCTCCCAGCTCAAAGTCATCAAAACCAACTTTCCAATCAAAGACTGTGGTGACTGACAGAAGCAGAGCTTTGTTTGTGTGGGCTGAAAACTCATTAGGCTATAACTTTATCCTTCCAAGGCAGAGGAAAGCAGGACCCATGCTTTTTCGTAGGCAATGTATACTGTGCAAACTTGGGTAGGGTTTCAGAAATGCAGCCATACCCTGACATGACCAGACATCTATTAGATCTCTAAATGTTTTTGAACTATCTGAGCTTTGGTGAATGAACATGAATTTGACCAAATCAACACTAGATAGCAGGCATGACGCATTTGGTCTGTTTGATTTTTTTGTCTGTAATTGTTCCTTCAAGCTGATGGCTCTTTGTTTAAAGGGTTAGTTCGCCCATTTAAGACATGAAGTTGTATGCAATCCTTACCAGCAATATAGTGCATACACACTGAGCCACTCTGTGGTCACCTTCCTGGTCAGAGTTCTGGCCGCTGGAAGTTTTTCAAGAAAGTAGTCCTGGTTAGTTTCCGGGGCCACAAAACTGTGTGTTTTTACGTGAAAAAATTATTTGCGTTTCAAAGCTTGATTAATTTACATCACAAAAAACACTCCAGACAAAATTCATACCTCAGTTTTAATCGGGACTATTTTCTTTCCATTTCTATCAATCCACGCTGCTGTCAACGTCAACAGTGTGCACGTTCCGATCAGCTGTTCCATAGTGTTTACACAATCGAATGACAACGACGTAAAAAGAAAATTAACAATGGTGCGAACTTGTAAATTCCCAGGTTGTGACCACAAGAATGTGCCGGGATCACCATTCAGATTCCATCGTTTTCCTGTTTCGGATATAACTATGAGACAGCTGTGGCTGGTTGCCATCGGCTACTCTGCGGTAGCTAATCAGAATCAAGGATTTTCGTGTGTGCAGTGCTCACTTCAGCGAAGACGATTACATCCCAAACCAAGGAGGAAAAAGAAAAAAAAAACTAATTTTAAAGAGTTTTGCTGTACCATTAGGCTACCACGGGTAAGCTCTATTTACTAACTTTATGATCCCATGTCTAAACTGTACGGTAAACAAGCTGATGTTTAGACTCCGTGGAAATCACGTGAAAAGAAGTCTAATATAAAAACAGTATATAGGGATATAGGTACAATTTGCTGAGAAAACTATTAGATTGAACACACACACAATTGAGTTCATAAAGGTATCCCTTTGGCGTTGTGCTAAAATGACTTTCATCATCATCTGTTCCGTCTGACATTGTGCTAAAATTGGTTTCATCAGAAGTTTCGTAGGCAGACATGTTGTCAGCGAGTCGCGCTATCAACAGCTGATCGGAACGTGCGCACTGTTGATGTTGACAGCAGCGCGGATTGATAGAAATGGAAAGAAAATAGTGCCGATTAAAACTGAGGTATGAATTTTGTCTGGAGTGTTTTTTTGTGATGTAAATTAATCAAGCTTTGAAACGCAAATACATTTTTTCACATAAAAACGCACAGTTTTGTGGCCCCGGAATCTAACCAGGACTACTTTCTTGAAAAACTTCCAGCGGCCAGAACTCTGACCAGGAAGGTGACCACAGAGTGGGTCAGTGTGTATGCACTATAGTGCTGGTAGGGATTGCATACAACTTCGTGTCTTAAATGGGGCGAACTAACCCTTTAATGTGACACTATACTTCTCTGTAGGTATATCTGATTCCCAGGCCAGCATTGTCGTCGAGACCAGATCATTTAAGTCAGAGACCAGAATAACTAGACTTGGACATAACTTTCTTTTGGTCTGTCACAAAACCTACTTGTGTGTGCTGAAAAATTAGGACACATACGCCTTACCTAAAATTGTGTGAATGTGTTTGCATCAAATCAAACGGCATTTATTGACACAAACACGTTTCAAGAACAACATTTCACAAAAGGAAATTTGTGAAATGAATACTGTGCAAAGAAGAATGTCATATACACATAGGATGGATTCAGGGTGAGTAAATCATGGGCTAATTTTCATTTTTGGGTGAACTGTATCCCTTTAAGCTGTAGCATCATTTGATTTCAGATGCCACTTGGTTTGATATTTTACGCCCGACCCCTGGGGTTTAATGTAATGCATTTCATACGTTTCATAGTTTGAACTAAGTGTCCAAATTATTTTTTGGGGACACTGTTAAGTATTTTGTAAACAGCAGCTTATCCCAACAACGGTACACAACCACCAATATTAAGAATTGTGGCCTCACTCTCTAAAAATAAATGTGGTGGGAAACTAGTATATCATGACTTTAATGAGGGTCAGTCCCAAGTAAGAGTTCTTGCATAATTCCCAAACTCTGAAATAATAAAACTGTTCTGGTTTGCTGAAGAGTGCAGCAAAGCAGAAAATGGTGCCATTACAATATTTTCTAAACATGCCAGTCATAACTTGACCCACCATAGCTTCACAGGGGCTCTCTCCCCTAAATGTGGTAATTTGCCCCAAAAACATCTGAACGTTTGTTTGATTAGGGTACATGGTTTTTGTCTTCTGGAAGTGCCTTATGACCTTCATTTTAAACAGCAGCCAGCTGTTGAGGATACATCCTTTTAATGACATTGGGTTCTCTTACGAGAGGTTCTCTCGTACTGCGTACTGAAAGTACGCACCGGGTAAAGTCTCTTTGCTCGAGATATTGAAGCCAAAATTTATCCTTAAATTTCCATATCTTGTAAACGCAGTGCAGCAGCAGTCAGACCTAGAGCGGGCAATCTAGCGCGCTCATTGGCTGCTCCGCGGCAACTGCTGCAGCCTACCACTGAGCCCCTGGCGTGACGTCACGCCCAATGAGGACGCTTCGCGCCCTCACGCGGCCAAGCCCGCCAAAATGGGAGTGGCTTAGCGTATATAAGGGGCAGTTCAGGCTGCTAACACTCGATTTTAATCTCTTCAGCGACGCTCTACGCTTCGCTGACCTCCGAGAGAAGCCGCCGCCGTCGAATCCAGCGACCAGCCAGCTTAGGACAGCGCCTGAGGAAGCCGGCCGTCTTCGCCACCTTCAGCCGTCCGTGCCAGCTACGCTATCCGGCGACAAAGTATCCTTTTTCCAATACCTCTCCGTGAGCTCGCCGCCGCGACTCACGTCCTAAAAGAGCAAAGGCGTTTGTACAAAAATGCCTCGTCTTTCCTGCGGTTCGTGCCGAACCGCGCTCAGCGACGGAGACCGCCACGTGATCTGCGCTCTCTGCCTGGGCCGAGACCACGCAGCCATCGCTCTCTCGACGGGTGGCTGCATCGAGTGCGACGAGATGGCGATTTCGACCCTGCGGGCTCGACTCGCCCTCTTCAACGTCGAAGCTGTCGCTCCGCCTCTCTCCAGTGGCCCGCGGAAGAAGAAGCGCCGTGCCCAGAGACTCCCGGAGCCCGTCGCTCGCGAACGCTCGCCGGAACCTTCCCCTCGAGCTTCGCGTTCCCCTTCACCGCCCCCCCTTCCCGACGCGCAGATGACGGCTTCGGCCCTCACTGCCGTCGACACAGGGGACGAGGCGGGGGACGACGCCATCGACAGCTGTTCTCTCCTGGCGTCGGACAGTGAAGAGTGGTCTGGATCTTCACACTCCACCTCCTCTTCGACGCAGGAACCTGGCAAGGCCCGGTCTAATGTGGACGCCGAACTCATCCGCCTCCTCACCATGGCCGTCGACCAACTGGGCCTGGACTGGTCTCCACCGGAGGCGCCCGCGCCCAACAGGCTCGATGGGTGCTTTTTACCTAGCCGCCGCCTAGCGCCTGCCTCTAGGTCAGCACCCTTCCTGCCGGAGCTCCACAGCGAGCTCTCTAAATCGTGGAATGCTCCATTCTCCGCGAGACTCCGCTCCCCTGCTTCCTCGACTCTCTCCCAAGTGGACGGAGCCGTCGAAAAAGGCTACAGCCGGATTCCCCCAGTGGAAGAGGCGGTCGCAGTGCATCTTTGCCCGCCATCACCAAAATGGCGCTCAAAGTCTGCCCTCCCGTCGAAAGCCTGCAGGACCACTTCAGCCCTTGTCGGCCGCGCTTTCGCCGCCGCCGGACAAGCCGCTTCCGCCCTGCATTCTATGGCTGTCCTCCAGATCCTCCAGGCTGAACTCCTCCGCCGTTTTGACGAGAAACGCCCGGTTCAGGACATCGTGACGGATCTGCGCAGCGCGACGGATCTTTCCCTCCGCGCCACGAAATCCGCAGCACAGGCGATGGGACGATGCATGGCTTCACTCACGGTAACGGAGAGGCACCTTTGGCTGACGCTCGCCGAGATGAGTGAGTCTGAGCGCGCCGTGTTCCTCAACGCCCCGCTCTCCCCCGCCGGCCTCTTCGGCCCCGCGGTGACCGGGATCGTGGAAAGGTTTTCTGAGGTACAGAAAACGTCTCAAGCCATGAAGCTGTTCCTCCCACGACGCGTTAGCTCCGCTGCAGGCCGCTCCCAGCAGCCTCCTGCACGAAGCTCATCGCAACAACGCCCATCGCAGCCTCCATCAGCTTCGCAGCAGCGACAGGGCGGCCGCCCTCGATCGCGCTCAAACAGCCGTCACAGACCGCCTCCCCCCCGGGGACCGCGACAGAAGATCGTGCTGAAGCCTGAAGCTGCGAAATCCTCCTAGCCACCGCGAAGAGGAAAAGATGCGCGAGTCCCGCCGCCGCCGCCGGACCGCCATCAAAGTTAGCCGCTCTGTCAGTCCCCTTAAACAAGGCTACTGCAGTTGTGTATTTAGCAGCCAACGAGCCACTCACAGTACACGCTCGCCTGCACACAAACGCCGTTTTCACGGCGACCCAGATAAATCACAAAAAGAGTGTAATGTCTGTATATACGGCTCACGCCGATTGTGTTCTATGTGTAGAAAATGTGCCCACTCCAATGTGTTCACCCCTACACACAAGCACCCCCCCCAGGTTTGTCACAGAGCCCACTCATATAAAGCGGGCACGCGCCGCTCGAGTGTTAAATGTAGGATTTGTGCCCACGTCCCAGTGCCCACACCTACAAAATGTCCGCTCTGCTGTACAGTTATCACGGGGGGCGAAACTAATAAAGCCAATAGGCCGTGTTTCAGATATAAGCGCCGCACGTGCTCACGAGCACGCGCGCTCACTGACGAACACTGTTCCCCCCATATCGCTCACAAGCACCGCTGTTCGCGCCACAGACTATTCTCCGTCCCTAGCGACCGAGTTACTGAATGCGAAACGGCAGGCTGCTGTAACCAGCGAGCAGCATTACTCAGCAAACGAGGGCGCGCGCGCCGCGCTGATACCTCCGTTTCAGTTCCTCGAGCCCGCGCAGTGCGGCGCTCAGGACGCGGAGACCATTCTGCCCCTAGCTATGCGTGCGAAAGCATGGGAAGCTATCCCGGGCGTGTCAGAATGGGTGCTGAAGGTTGTAAGACAAGGCTATACACTGCAGTTCGCTCGCCGTCCCCCGCGCTTCCGAGCCCGTACAGTGACGAGCGTGAACCCAGAAGTAGCACACCTACTTCGCGCAGAAATAGCAAAACTGTTATGCAAGGGGGCGATAGAGCCGGTACGTCCTTCTATGAGCGAGTCAGGCTTTTACAGCCGTTATTTTCTCGTGCCCAAGAAGGACGGAGCGCTCAGACCTATATTAGATCTGAGACATTTGAACAAAGCTCTTATGAAAAGACCGTTCAAAATGATCACGACCAGACAAATCCTCGCGCAAATTCGCCCGAGGGACTGGTTCATTTCTCTCGATCTGAAAGACGCGTACTTTCAGATTCAGATCATACCCCGTCACAGGCCATTCTTGAGATTCGCCTTCGACGGTCAGGTATATCAGTACACCGTCCTGCCGTTCGGCCTGTCTTTAGCACCCCGTACATTTACGAAGTGCATGGACGCGGCGCTCGCTCCCCTGAGGCGTCAGGGGATGCGAATATTGAACTATCTGGACGATTGGCTGATTTTAGCACAATCAGAGGCGGAACTTGTGTCTCACAGAGCTGTGCTACTCAGTCATCTGGAAAACCTGGGTCTCACGGTCAATTGGACCAAGAGCTCACTGCTGCCCCGTCAGTCAGCTTCCTTTCTGGGAATACAGCTCGACTCAGTGGCAATGACGGCTCGCTTGTCAACACAGCGCGCGCGCCGTGTTCAGCGTTTGGCCGCATCTTTCCAGAAAGACAAAGTGTTTCCCCTGAAAACGTTTCAGAGATTGCTGGGCTTTATGGCCTCAGCCGCAGCAGTGCTCCGGCTAGGTCTATTGCGTATGCGCCCCCTGCAACGATGGCTCAACGCTCGTGTACACCACCGAGCGTGGGCTTCCGGCGGTTACCGAATCAGAGTGACTCAGAGCTGTGTTTCAGCTCTGCAGCCCTGGCTTGTGACCGACTGGTATCAGCAGGGAGTTATGATGGGAACTGTCTCGTACCGAAAAGTTATCTCGACGGACGCTTCCAACCTCGGTTGGGGCGGGATATTCGAGGGCAGACCGGTCTTTGGCCTATGGTCAGACACGGAGAAGCTCCTCCATATAAACTGTCTGGAGATGATAGCGGTCGAGTACACTGTGAAACACTTCCTCCCTTTTCTGCGGGGCCACCACGTACTGGTTCGAACGGACAACATGTCTGTGGTATCGTACGTGAACCGCCAGGGCGGTGTCAGATCCAGGGCACTCTGCGATCTGGCAGAACGCCTCCTCGTCTGGGCTCAGCACCACGTGCGCTCGCTCAGAGCCACGCATGTGCCAGGACGCCTGAACGATGGACCGGACAGACTGTCCAGGAACAACGTTCCCCTCGGGGAATGGTCCCTGCACCCTCAGTCAGTCCAGTTATTGTGGCACCGCTTCGGCAAGGCGGAAGTCGACCTATTCGCGTCGACAGACAACGCCCATTGCCTAAGGTTCTTTTCGAAGAACGAGGACGCTCTGGCCCAGACATGGCCCAGATGCCCGTTATACGCGTTCCCTCCGGTCTCATTGTTACCACAAGTAATCAAGAGAATCAGGGAAATGCGTCACTCGGTGCTCCTCATAGCCCCCCGATGGGAGAACCAGATATGGTTCTCGGAGTTGGTGCGGCTGTCAGACTCAGCCCCATGGCCGATCCCGGTGAGGAAAGACCTCCTTTCCCAAGCCGGCGGATCGATTTGGCATCCTCATCCAGAGCTATGGTCTCTGCATGCATGGATAATCAATGGGTACCCGTTGTTTTGCCAGAAGGGGTCGTGAACACGATCACGCAATCTAGAGCTCCCTCTACCAGGCGGCTTTATGCGTCTAAATGGTCGGTGTTTACTAAATGGTGCACGGACAGGGGCTTACAGCCTCAAACGTGCGGAGTCTCGTGGGTGCTTTGCTTCCTTCAAGAGATGTTGGAAAGGGGCAGGTCCCCTTCCACGCTCAAAGTATATGTCGCGGCCATCGCAGCGTTCGCCGAGTCGACGCTCGGCCAGGCGATAGGAAGGAATGAGCTCATCATCCGCTTCCTTAGAGGAGCCAGGAGGATGAATCCCCCACGGCCCCCCTCGGTTCCTTTCTGGGATCTTTCCCTGGTCCTAGAGGCCCTGAAAGCACATCCCTTCGAACCGCTTCACTCTGTGGATTTGAAGTACCTCGCGCTCAAAACCGTGTTTCTGATCGCTCTTGCATCAGTTAAACGTGTGGGTGACTTGCACGCGCTCTCTGTGAGTGCTACGTGCCTCGAGTTTGGACCTAATGACTCTAAAGTCATCCTTAAACCGAGACATGGTTATGTCCCCAAAGCGATCGGTACCCCGTTCAGAGCACAGATCATTTCGCTCTCAGCTTTGCCGGCATCAGACAACGAGGTCGATACGAACCTCCTTTGTCCTGTCAGAGCACTGAGAATTTACGTCACGCGCTCCGCCGCCTTCAGGCGCTCGGAGCAGCTTTTTGTTTCGTTCGGTGGGCGCACCAAAGGTCTCGCCGCCTCGAAACACAGCCTATCTAGATGGATAGTGGACGCTATTGCTGCGGCTTACGCGTCAAAAGACCTGCAATGCCCCTTGGGCGTTAGGGCTCATTCCACCAGAGGCATGGCCTCGTCGTGGGCTTGGTCCAGCGGGATTTCTATTCATGACATTTGTACGGCGGCAGGCTGGGCCTCCCCGTCTACATTTGTTAGGTTCTACAACCTAGAAGTCCCCGCCTTGCAGGCTAGACTCCTTTCAGTCTGAAAAAAAAAAAAAAAAAAAAAAAGTCCTAGCGACTCACTTGTGAACTGCGCTACAAGGGTAGATGTGTTCAAATATAAGACCGGCAGTGCCGCTCTGTATGTATATCCCCTCATATAGTGCTTATGTACAGGTGCGAGCCCACTCTGTTGGCCACCTAATTTCACTTATCCATGTCCCCCGGGGCGTTCCCCCCTGGGATTCATATAGTGACTGCTTAAGCGCACACGGCGTTTACAAGGGGTTCCCGGTGCGTACTTTCAGTACGCAGTACGAGAGAACCTCTCGTAAGAGAACGTACTCGGTTACTAACGTAACCTCGGTTCTCTCTAGAAGAGGGAACGAGTACTGCGTTCCCTGCCGTGTCGCGCTTCGAGCTCATTTCGCTTCAGCGATCAAAATCGAGTGTTAGCAGCCTGAACTGCCCCTTATATACGCTAAGCCACTCCCATTTTGGCGGGCTTGGCCGCGTGAGGGCGCGAAGCGTCCTCATTGGGCGTGACGTCACGCCAGGGGCTCAGTGGTAGGCTGCAGCAGTTGCCGCGGAGCAGCCAATGAGCGCGCTAGATTGCCCGCTCTAGGTCTGACTGCTGCTGCACTGCGTTTACAAGATATGGAAATTTAAGGATAAATTTTGGCTTCAATATCTCGAGCAAAGAGACTTTACCCGGTGCGTACTTTCAGTACGCAGTACTCGTTCCCTCTTCTAGAGAGAACCGAGGTTACGTTAGTAACCGAGTACGTTTTTTTTTGTTGGTGTTATTTCAATCTATGTTTCAGGAGATACAAGAAATCCCATATGTCTGTTGTTCGGTGTCTGAGAGCAGAAGACATTTTATTGTCAAGTCATGAACTTTACAGCTGTTTGACCTGTGTCTGTTTTCTGACAGCTTTCTTTCCGAATATTATCCACAAACGATCCTCTCTCAATATACTGTGGTACTGCCATATTTAGCCTTTCATCAGCAGTGTTATACTGTTGTAGACACAAGTCATTACATTTTAGCAGATTTAGTCACATTCATAATTGTTGTTGTATTATTCAGAGTTGTTTTCTTTACCTTTAGAGCATGTGAGCAAAATCAAAATTGAGACACGCCTCTCATTCTTAAGCAATTGATTTTCATGGAATGGGAGACGTTTGCATCTCCGCTTCCCTCTTGTTTTCTCAATGAATGCAGTGACCTCTTAAGCTTTGCAAAGATTATGTTAGTAATGGCTTGCTGGGTAGGTCACACGGCATAATGTACATCTGTCTTCCTTGCCATTATCACAGCAATAAATTGCCACTATGAAAACATCTAAATATTAAATATGACAGACAGTGCAACAAAAATCAGACAAAAGTCATTTGATACTCCTTTGGTTAGGCCGACTTGTCTACGGATTGAAGTGCTTGGGGTTTAAAACCCAAGCTGACAGCTATTAAATAAGCCTGCAACTGTAGCTGGTCTGAGGAAATGAAACCCAATTCAAGTCTGACGGAGCCGCTGCAGCTGCTTTAATTACAGATGATGTCTGCAGCAGTTTGGAGGCTAATCCTCAGATTTATAAGACTACTTTATTATCCATCCCTTACGAGATTTTTCTAAAATTGTAAAACATTTATTTGAAGTAGGGTAGACATAAATACAGAACAAAAATAACTTATTTTATTCAGCAAGGAATCATTCAATTATTTGTTTGACAGTAAAGACATTTATAATGTTACAAAAGATTTCTATTTCTAATCGATACTATTCTTGTAAACTTTCGGTTCATCAAAGAATACAAAAAAAAAAGATCACGGTTTCCACAGAAATATTAATCAGCACAACACAGTTTTCAACCGTCATGATAAGAAATGTTTCTTAAGCACCAAATAAGCATATTATAATGATTTCTGAAGTATCATGTGACACTGAAGAATGGAGTAATGATGCTGAAAATTCAGCTTTGCCATCACAAGAATAAATTTGTAAATATATTAAAGGCACAATATGTTGTTTTTCGCCGATAGAGGTCGCCTATTCAAAACAAAGACGTAGCTTGATGATGCCAAGATTGAGCGCGGAATCATGGGAGTTGTTGTCTTCACAGACGGTGGAAAAGAATCCGATGGGACTCGGGCAGAAATAATATTCATGGATGAGATTATTAACATTACTGTAGTATGAAGCAGAGCAGGAGTAATTTCTAATGAGAGACGAGCGCGAGACACGGCTCGAGAGCAGAGGAACTTTCATTATGCTGCAGACGCCGTTCCGCTTCTTCAGGATGACTTATATTGCTAAATGGCATTTTAAAATATTAAATGAAGTTATTGCTGCATTACTGTTACTAAAATTAAGCTGCATCTGATTTTATTTTAGCCACTTGACAAACAAGTGTTTTTCTCTGAGCCAAGGTAAAAAAAAAACATGGTACTCATGGAAAATCAAGAAAACAAGTGATTCAAACAATAAGACTAACAGTGTTGAGCTATAAAACAATGAGTTGTCTATGTATCCAAACAGTTGTTCCCTTGTCTAATACAACATATAATATATTAAAGCGTCTTTGGTGTTTCCATGGTTTCTGAAATTGGAAATCGAGGGTAATGCAAGTATGGCGTCACTGATAGGCGACGCAATGACACGGTCTGTGTCCTGGTTAAAATAGCTTATTTCTCTGGATTTAAACATTCTTGGAAATGTCTGGGATAATGTAAGTACACAATTCAACAAATATATAGCACTGTTCTACTGTTATTTCGATATTTTAATCCAAAAATCTTACACATTGTTCTTTAAAATGGAAAACAGTTATTTTAAATTGTAATAGCATTGTACAATATTACTGTTTAACTATTATTTTTGATGACCACAAGAGACTTTCAAAAAGAAAAAAAATCTTACTGAACCCAAGGTTTGGAATGGCAGCGTGGGCTATATGTCTAATTTTGTGAAGTTGTGACAGATACTTTCTTACCAACTGACCAAGTATTACTGCTAATAAAACATGAAGGTGAATAATGATAATGATTGATTGGTTGAATATGGGATAGATTGAGTTTATGGTTTGAAGTGTCCCCTAGACCCATCCTTTATGATGATTTTTTCTCTCTCTGAAATTCAAGACAAATAATAAAAAAGGCTGTTCCTATGCAAGATTTTTAAAGCTAAAAAATGAATATAGATTATGTTTCTTTGCATAAATCCCTATTCTTGCTGTGTGCATACAAAGTGTCCTTACTTTGCCCAACTTTGTTTACACACATATTGATTCCCTTCCTCTTTCTTGCAAGATTATCAACTACCCCAGACTCGTTTTAATCTGCTCTTCCCATTAACACATGCTAATAAGCTCTGCCTTCTATCAGACAGCCCAGACCCCTGCAAAGCCAGATTGCTCTGAAACTGCAGTGTCTCTATCCACTGCTTTGTGCTATACAAGTCTTTGTAGACAGAATTTGCAGAGGCTCACAAACATCACAGTAAGCCGAGATTTCCCTCAAAAGTGTGTATAGGGAGTTTGTTCAGCACATTTGGGTTGGTTTACATCCACTTTATTTTTATTTTTTTTGTGCATGTATGAGTTTATATTGTGTTAATATAGTGTTGCATCAGACTCACAGTTGCATGAAGCCTCCCCCTCTTGTTCATGGCTAGAAATCGGTTGCTGAAAACCCCTCGGATCCCAATAACCCCTTGAGACACGGCAAAAAGCTCCAGCACACCTACAGATTGAGAAAAACACATTGATTGCGGTGATGACTGATGACCTTTATGTCCTAAAAGTCAAAGGTCAAACAATAGCTATGTTCGCACAGCAGCAGAATACAGTTGTAATTTCTGTTTGGAGTGATACATACTGCTCCGTTAATACAAAGTTTGGTTTGGCTATATTATAATTATGAAAGAGAGTGACAAACGCATTCTATAACCAAAGTGGCTCCCTTCAATTCTCAAGTGTCATAACCACATTTTGAAGTTTTTGAGTTCATGTGATATGTGCAGGTTGTTGTGTCATTGAATGGCATAAGGCGAGCACTGTTATTATTTACTGTCATCACTAACATCAGGTCCATCAACCTCTCTAATGCAAATGGCAAAGTTAAGTCTTGATAAGTTTTTGGGCAGAGAAAAAAAAAATGAACTACAGTTTTTAGCTGTATATCTCATAATCTGGCAATACAAAAGCAGGTGGTGTTTCACAGAAAATAGCAAAACAATCTTAAAGACAATATGAAATGTTTATATTATATTCTGTCATCATTAGAGGCTATCACGAGTTAAGGAAGAGGATTGAGTACCTGTTCATACACAGACATTATTATATACTGTCTGCTTCTGAATGTACACAACAATTTGAGTCACATCTGTTAGTAAAAACATATAATTCCAAACACTGACTGTGTGAGGTCAAGTCACATTTACTTGTATAGCCCTTTATACAAAGGAAATTATTCACTAATGATTCACAATAATAAACAGGAAAGTAACATAATGAACATTAAGTATAAGACAAATTCAAATTATGCTTTAAAGCAACTGTTAGCAAGATAATAGTGTAATTATTCAGCTCAAGTCAGTTCCATGTAATTCAATGTAGATATTTGTATTCTATTTGTCAAGTGTTTTTGTATTTTTATTTTGGCAGGATATTATGTCTTTATAGAGTAAGTAAAGAATAGATAAAACACAACAACACACTGTAAAACACACTGACATTGTAAAAACAAGCACCCAAAAAAAATTGTGATTTCCCTGTGCCAGTCTCTATTGAAAACTAGATTGGCTATAGCTGTATTCTTTCAGAGAGATGCTTCAGGTCGATGTTTGCTTTCGAAATATTCTGTCTGCATATGGGCTTAACACCCACAGCCAAACTTATAACAATCCTTTTTGATTTAATCTAATTTTCATCATCTGTTTTACAGTAGACCCTCTAAATAGACCATACTACGGCATGTGCACCAAGCTATTCAACCATTAACAGAAATCTAGTGCATGGCATGTTAATGATGCCACTCACTCCAGCTTTCAACTCACTAGCATTCTGATCTCAGCCACTGCACCTGTTCCCCATACCTGTAAATAAACAAGCCGCTCCAAAACAAGAGACTCCAAAGAGGAAGCACTACAGTTTACCATTCATTCAGCCAGATCAATCTGCAATAACAGTTACTGTACTTGTGTCCTGATGTGCCTAAAAAGTATTTTTGAACAGCTCATCAAAATAACCTGCTATGGAGCTTCTCAAGTATGCAAAACTATTTAAACATTGCAAGCCTAATTGCATTGGGTCATTGTAATAATTGATCAGTGTTTTGGATATAAATTAGCAGAGTGTCATTCGCATTGAGTAGATATTGGTACGTTTACTTATATCAGAAATCAATCAATCAGTTACTCATTTGAACTTCGCTCTCCATATAACCAAACGTCTGTAAGTCTATAAAGATATGGTAAACAATAACATACTTAACGGATTAGGTTCGTGACTCCCGTTGACTCTTCCATCGAGGTGAATCTGAAGGTGGAAACCTATTCCAACTCTACAGTACAGTCTGCCAGTCCTGCGCCCTGATACGCGCCCTTCCTCGACAAGTTGGTGCTCCAAATACGCGCGTTCAGATCCCGTCAGCACTGCAGAGCGAGGCAACTGAAAGAGGAGTAAAAGCAGGAGAGGAACGTTCATTCTTTCCAGAGAGCTGTCTGTGCGAGTGCTAGGCCACTTCCAGCATTTTGCTGTTGTTCCAGCGCTCTGAGGTAACTCGCTGTTTCACTGGTGGGCATTACCCTCGGCTGCAGGAGCTGGAGCAGATCTGCTGGCAAAGAGATATTTATATCACAAATGATCTCACTGCTTGATGCGTGCCTGAGATGTGCGGGACGCTCTCTCTCATCCTCAATTTATATCGGACGAAACATTCAAACCGCCCTGAAAATCTATACATTGTTTGGAGATGTAGATCCAACTGTGTCCAGGAAAAGGAATATATTAATACATAGGCTACTTTAATTAGTGCTTCAATTAAAATGACATTTATGCGAGATGATTAAAAGATAAATCTTTTAGAAATCTAGTTTAAAACACATGTGACAAGCTTTGAGAAATGTGTTGTGTGTTCGTGTTTTGTAATCGTTTATGATTTTGAAATAGGCCTACGTTTATATCAGTAGCTCCACATAAATGTATTTAATTTCAAGTGGTGTAACCATGAAGTAAAAAGTACGAAATACAGAATACACACGAGTGTACATAACTTTTCAAGTAAGCTTTTTCACATATTTTTTTCAAGGGAAGAATTTATACAAATACTCATATTGGTTTTATTTTTTTATTTTTTTTTTACAATTGTTTTGGTTTCTTCATTTGACCTGATTTATATATATATATATATATATTATATATATATATATATATAAAGCAGGCTACATATATACATGTACATACATAACTTAATGACCTTGACATTCAGTGCTAAAGGGTGGCCTCATGTGTTGATTTTGATTTGGTGTACAAATGTTTTCAAAAATGATAATGTTATATAATGAAATCTCTCCATTGCTGATTTTTTAAATAATATTTTATAGCCTAATATTAATCAACTTTGCGACTGAATATTAGACTGATAAAATTTGCAAAGTTACCCCACATAAAATCTAAATGATTTTTAAAGTCGGTTAGGCTATGAATTGGAATTTGTATAGGCCTTATGTATTTCTGCATCATGTCACCTGAATGACCCACATACATAGCCTACTCTTTCTGCATTTTAAGAACAAGGGAACATGTAGCCTACCATTGGGTGGACAATTGTCGAATCTTAGACAATTAGTTTTCAAAGTGAAAATCTTGATATTTTAAAAATGAATGACAGGTAAAATAGTCAGCATCTCTTAAAATGTTATGTGTATTTTTCAAGAATCTCTTTAAAAAGATAAATTGTATGTTTGTACTCTTTGGTAATTGGCTCAATGCCAAGCTGTTACATGGATTAATTTAATGTAGCACATGTTAATGACAACACAGAATTAATCAAAATGTATTATTTAAATGAACAGTATGTTACAATTTGATTGGAGCCTTTGAAAGCCTCTCAGTTTCTTTTCATTGGCCCTCTAATAATTAAACAATAGTGATGTCGAGGCCAGTTGTTTTAATACAGCTATACCTGCTGAGAGAAAAGCAGCACTACACATTTTCTGTTTAAAGTACCGCACAGTGGGAATTTCACTGTTCATGTCTGAAACATGAATTTTAATCATCTATACACAATACTGTGTTGGATAGTTAAACATGAGCTTAATTTCAACATACATGCGTGTTCAAAACCTGGAAAGTTTGTCTTTGCCGTTTTATCAGTAACCAAAAACGTTTGCTTTTTGCATGATGCTTCATTTCTGCCAGTAGGCATTAGTATAATTCCAAGATTCACATTCCAACCAAAACATTTTTTGCACCTTTAATGGAACACTATAAATAGCATAATTCAAAATGTGTCCCTTTATATTTGAAAAGTGCGAGCAAGCCATCTAAATACAAGATCACTGAGGTTTTAATATTGGAAAAATATTTGGAACTCACTTAAATAATGTGGTCAAATTTGGCATTTTTAATTCATATCATGGCAATTGAAGCCATTGAGATATAGTATACTTGCATTTCGTTATGAACTAGTCAAACAATTTGTTGCACAGCAAGGATCATATGCATGGTATATGCTCCTGTTCTCTTATGCATGAATTTCCTTGGCCTAGAGCATTTGTAGATTTTGCTCACAGAATCTTAAGTTACCTTTAAGATGTGATGGCAGCCTTCAGTAATTTGAAAGGAATGTGTTCTGAAAACATTACAAACTTAATCACTAGATAAATGACTGAGACATGGAGGTCTGTAATGTAGTCTCCTCTTTGTTTCACTTGCTGCACAACATGGATTGATCACTTTAATGTAAACAGTGCAGAACTGTTTACCTCCCAAATTGTAAAGGCCATTTGTTTGTGTTGGACCCTCCAGTAACTGCAATGAGGAATTACCCTAGATGAGTATAAACACCAATGATCCTGATTGATTCATCAATGATCCTGGATTTTTACAACTTTGTAGTATCATGCAGGGTTTTCTCTCCTGGGGAAGAGTCATTTGTTATTGTTTTGGCACAAGTGATCATTATCTGTGAATTAAGCTTTTGAGTAACAGGGGAGGAGATGAGTTTTCAGGTACTGCCACACATGACAGCGTCTGGATAGTATTAAGACATTTAAAGATGGCCACTCAATGATTTTGTCTGTTGGCTGATGGTGGTTACTGGTTAGCTTAACTGGTTTGGCAATGTTGGTTAAAATAAGAGATTCAGTGGGGTTCTACATGGGGGTCTTGTTCTTGACTGAAATGCCAAAAAGGTTCTGAGAAATGTGTCAAATGATTGCATACTTTCACAGGTTATTTCAGTTTATTTCTAGTGAAAAGTTTTTTACGTGCTGTTTAATAAATTAAATTTAATCAAAATTGAATCAATAAAATGATCTCATGATGGGAACCCCTAAAAGGTTCTACATTTACAGTATGAAGCATCTGTATAGAGTCTTTCTTCTAAGAGTACTGTCATTTTGTTTTCTCTTTATTAAAAGATAATGCTTTGTGTTTGTTATGAATTAAATGTACAGTAAATGTAACTGCAAAAGTTTTTTTTATAAGCAGTCAAATATTAAATTAATTCTTTGACTTGCTGTTTTTTTATCATATAATGTGGAAGCTAATATGTGCAAATAGGGAACAATTTTTTTTTTTATAATGCATTAAGAGTATTAGTTAAAGAGATGAAAACTTCTAAATTACTAAAATAGATAGTTGTTTCTTAATTTCCTGCTACGTGTGATTTGTGTTGTTTTACGAGCTCTTTTACAGCCCACTGATTTGGGAATTACTATTATTTTTAAGTCACAATGTGACAAGGGAATTTCCATTTGCTTGAGGGTGTTTCTCTGATGATTTATGTAGATTTCCTATTGAAATAACAATCAAGTTGAGTATGTGTTGTGACCCCAGAACCACTTTCTCAACCTTAGTCCTTTGCAAACGTGCCCACAGTCTGCTGAAACATTCCACCGCAGCAAGGCGGAACAGGAGAGAAGGTTTTTACTCTCCGTCTTGAGGTTTCCTCAAACCAAAGACATATTTTTAAGCTGTACTCTAAGGGTCAAAGATTTTTCACCCTATTCCCTCCTCCTATTCCTGAGATTCGGAGCATGAGGCGACGTGAAAATGGCCACACATTTCAAACACGTCCTTTCAAAACAGCCCACAGATGAGCCAAGCATTTAATCTGTAATAGATCTAAACATTTGCTTTGGACAAAGTAGGCCCTCATTCATTTATGAGAAAGCCAGTGCTGTGTTTTTGCAAAGTGTCCGAGGGCATTTGGTGTGGAACAAAGAAGCACCTGTTCACTTGTTACAGACAGAGCTGCCTGTCAGTGCACTGAAATCGCTGACGAGACGCTGTCAGTGGAGAGCGATCAGTACCTACTGACAGATTTGGCAAGATAAAAGCGAGCAGGGTAAGCACTGCACACACACACACACACACACACACACACACACACACACACACACACACACACACACACACACCCCCCACCCCCTCGCTAGAAACACCAGAGGTAAATTAAAGGTTACCAATGTGCATTTAAAAAGTGTCAGTGAGTATCATCAGTGAAGTTTACCTTTATGTTTGATCTGTTACTGCAGCATCTGATTATGCATAATTCATATTAAAATAGAATATTTTTGTGGGGAGTTTGCTAAGATGTTATATATATATTAGGGCTGTCAAAAAGATTAATCGCGATTAATCGCATAAAAATAAAAGTTTGTGTTTACATAATATATGTGTGTCTACTGTGTATAATTATTTCTATATATAAAAACACACACAATCATGTATATATTTAAGAAAAATTGGTTATTTATATATAAAATATTTATATATAATATAAATTATATAAATGTATATACAGTATATAAATGCAAATATTTCTTAACATGAATGTGTGTGTATTTATACATAATAATTATGATATATATACATATATATATATACTGTATATCTTAGCAAATATATATATATATATGTATATATATGATGTGATTTGTTAGTTCTCTTGAACCATATTTAACTGACAAATGTAACGCACTCCAAAAAAGTTAGGACAGAGGACCACTGTCACATCGCCTTTCCGTTTAATTACACTTTTTAAACATTTGGTAATTGAGGATACTTATTGTTGCAGTTTTGCAAGTGGTATTTTTACCCAATCTCACCTGATATAAGACATCTTCTCAACAGTCCGTAGTCGTCGTTTTCTGATTCTCCTGTTCATGATAGGCCATACATGTTCAATAAGAGACAGATCTGACAGAGATCAGAGACAGACGCCCCACTGATGCACTGCAATACCAGGACAGATGTTTGCTTTTGCACCCGTCACAGATAAAAGTCGTGATGGTCCCTTTCGTCTTTGGGACTGAGAACTCGTTGTCTGTTTTTTCCAAAAACAAGCTGAAACATGGACTCGTCTGACCACAGCACACATTTCCACTGCATACAGACCATCTGAGATGAGCTCGGGCACAGAGAACTCTGTAGCATCTCTGCATAGAACTGAATAGCTTTCTCCTTGAGTAACAGAGATTCAAGTTGCATTTCTTGATGCAGCATGAGACTGTGTTAAAACAGTTTTTCAAAGTATACTCCTGAGCACACGTGGCTATATTTCACAAAGTAGCATGATGTTTTCTCATTCCCATCTGAGGGCTCAAAGGTGACGCACATTCAATGGAGGTCTCCTGCCTTGCCCTATATGTAGGGCAAGATTTCTCAGGATTCCCTTAATCTTTTCACAATATTATGTATGGTAGATGGTGGAAGACATACATTCTTTGCAATCTTGCATTGAGAAATGTGATTTTTGAATAGTTTGACAATTCTCTCATGAAATATGGCACAAAGTGGTGAGTCATGACGCATTACCCATCTTTGACCCAAGACAGAGAAGCTCTTTTACACCAATACCATCACCTATTTCCAATTCACCTGCAGATTGTGGACAGTTTAATAAACAGTTTAACTTGGATATTAACTTTTACTTTGCCTCTGTCCGAACTTTTTTGTTGTGTTGCAGCCATCAAATGCAAAATGTATTTATATTTACAAAATAACATGATGTTGGTCAGTAAAAACATTTCAAAACATTTCTTTGTACTTTTGTCAGTTTAAAAAAGGTTCAAGAGAATTAACAAATCACAGATTATGGATTTTATTGCATTTATATATATATATATATAATATGAAATTATTCAAGTGCTTAGACATTTTATATACATTAATAATAGAAATAATATATACATTATTTAATATACATATATATATATTTATTGCATATATATATATATATATATATATATATATATATATATATATATAATATGAAATTATTCAAGTGCTTAGACATTTTATATACATTATTTATATACTTACAGACAATACATTATTTTGTCCTTAAAAATTGTATCTGGAGAATGTCCAGACTGGTTCGCTGATAGAAAAGCAACAGTAGCTCTAATAACCACAGGTTACTACAGAGGTGTGCAGAAGAGCATCTCTGAATGCACAACACATCGAACATTGAAGCAGATGTGTCTCAATTTCTGCTGCAACATTCAGGTGGCAGGGTCAGAATTTGGCGTAAACAACATGAAAGCATGGATCCATCCTGCCCTGTATCAACGGTTCAGGCTTGTGTTGGTGTAATGGTGTGGGGGATATTTTATTTGGTCTCTTAGTACCAACTGAGCATTGTTTAATGCCACAGCCTAACTGAGTATTGTTGCTGACCATGTCCATCATCTGATGGCTACTTCCAGCAGGATAATGCGCCATGTCACAAAGCTCAATCATCATCAAAGTAATTATTTGAACATGACAATGAGTTCACTATACTCAAATGTCCTCCACAGTCACCAGATCTCAATCTAATAGAGCAAATTTGTAATGCTAAAAAAAAGGAACATCATGGCTGGGCAGCCGACAAACCGGCAGCGACTGTTTGGTCAAAATGGACCAAATCTCTGTGGAATGTTTCCAGCACCTTGTTGTATTCATGCCTCAATGAATTAAGGCAGTTCTGAAGGCAAAAGAGGTCCAACCTGGTACTATACCTAATAAAGTTGCTGGTGAGTGTATAACTTTTTCGCTAAAAAAAACCACACATAATTTGTCCTTTTTATCTGGAGGTCAGAATTGTTTTACAGTATAACATGAATGTATCATGTTCCATTTGTCTTTTTAACAAAAATACCAATTTAATTTTTAGTAACAACTTAGCCCAAATTAGTTGACTTTACTAGAAAATTGCGTTCCACTAATCCATTTTAGTTTTTACACAGGGTGAACCTAAACAGGTTAAGTTAACATAGAATCCTAAGTGGGTGCAGTACACAAATCAAGCTTACATTAGTAGACTTTACTGAAAATCATTAGTTCACATTATTATTATCTATAGGTTTTTACTCTTAGCTGATTTGAGCTAAGACATACTCCACCTCATCTTTGAGCTTGTCTCTTATTGACCCCCGACTATGTAGCCTCTGAAAAACCTCAAATGTTCAACAACAGCCCTTTTGCAATACATTATCCAATCTGCTTCTCTAGACTCTGCGTCTTCCTTTGAGTGCCAGGCTTTTGCTCCAGCCTCCATTCCTCCAGGTCATAGTTACTTGGGGCTACGGAAATTGCTGGACTCTCTGATGTAGTCTCATATCCCTCTTGTGGACTAGAGAAATGCATCTTTTGAAGTCTTCCCATACTCCCCCTTCTTTTCCCCCTCTCGTTCTTGGTAAAACCAACAAACAGTCTCCATTTTCTCCCTCTCACCAATCAACAGGGAGTTTCCTGTGCACTTCCCGTGGCATCAATCCACCTTCAGGCCTACCTGACCGCTCTGGCTCAAGGCACAGTAATCAGAGCTGGACACTCAAAATGTCTGCACAGCGTTGAAAGATTAGTTCCGTATAGTTTTACAGTGGCTTTCCGAAGGCCTATATTTTAACCTCCGTGCTTAAAGCAGCCTCTCTCTGAGAACAGCACCCATGTGCACTCACTGTGACAAATAGTCCAGAGCAAGAAACAACAACAAACCTGGTGGTAGTGAAGATAAAATGTGTGACCTGTACACTGCTTTAGTAAAGCATACAGCTTGTTCCAGTTAATGACCTGGCACGACCCAACAACGTCATGCTGGTGCTGGTGTCTGTATTAACAGTGCATGAATGACTGGTACATATTTTGTCCGGTTGCATAATTTATGTTCGATTGCGGTTCACCCCGTAGCCTTAGCAGAGTGAACAACAGCTGTGTCTGACATTGTTAGCGACTGAGCTACTGACACCTGTGTGCTCAGTATAACTGTAACTATGGAATGTGAACAAGAGCGGTTTGCTTTGATTTCAAATGCATGCAAAATCTACTTCCAAAAAAAAAAGTTTTTGTCCCATAAGCGTCAAAGACATAAGCAATGCATTCACTGACATGTTCAGCACATTAAAATCATTATTTTACCAGACATGTAAACTACCAAATAGTTTGCCCCAAAATTAAAATGATATCATTGTTTAGTCATGTTGTTGACGTGTATGACTTTATTTCTCTGTGTAAGGCAACAAATGGGTAACACTTTAGTTTAGGGTCCAATTCTCACTAATGAAGTTGCTTATTAGCATGCATATTTGGCTGGTTATTAGTACTTATAAAAAGCATAATAATGCCTTTTTGTGCTTGACCATATTCTACATCCCTTAATCCTACCCGAAACTTAACAACTACCTTACAAACTATTAATAAGCAGTTATTAGGAGTTTATTAAGGCAAACGTCATAGTTGAGAATCGGACCCTAATCTGTCACAAATTAAATACATTTGTTTTCCTAATCCTAGTTTAAGGATAATTCCGGTATTTAACACCTTGAGTCTATATTGTAGTTTGTTTTGGATGAACAAGAGTGGTGGACAACATTTTTTTGACAATAGTTCCTCTCTCGAGTTTTTGACTATAATAGAATTGGCCATGGACCCATTTAACATTGGAGTCAATGGGCATGTCCGAAAATGTCATTAAAACAGCCAATAATGTTCGTTTACAAAACTGTTAAACTCACCGAGTGGTTAGTGGTGTTCGTTGATGATTATAAACAATATATCGTCGCAATATATGATTCCAATCCGTTTATTTTGCTATAGTGGAACTATTTTTTCAGACACTTCACAACCGTGTAACTTCCGCTTAATATTTTAATCTGAAGCGTTAGCACACTCCCGACCACTTGATGGCGTTAACCGATGTTTATGTCTCGCGGGACACTCACGGTCACAGTCGAGTTCAACTTCATATTGCACTGGTCAGTGGTCACGTCTTTCAATATTTTCAAGGTTTTGTTTGTTTATTTCGCTTACTCTTCCGGAGCACAGTTGCTCTGCTCGCTAGCCTAATGAGAAACGGAAGCGAGCAAAAAGACTACATCGACCAAATAAACAGCCCCCTTTCCGTTTCCGGTAGCGCATTTATATTAACGAGCACTCAGTCCTTCAACAGAATTCAATGGGATTTTACAAAATGACGAATAAAACACGACAGAAACTGTATTTCGCAACACTTTTGGTTTCTGGAACATCAACTAACATCACTAATCACTCGGTGAGTTGCACAGTTTTGTAAGCGAACATTATTGGCGGTTTTAATGACATTTTCGGACATGCCCATTGACTCCAATGTTAAATGGGTCCATGGCCAATTCTTTTATAGTCAAAAACTCGAGAGAGGAACCATTGTCAAAAAAATGTTGTCCACCACTCTTGTTCATCCAAAACAAACTATAGACTCAAGGTGTTAAATACCGGAATTATCCTTTAATGCATGAACTAACGTTAACTAAGGGAGCTTTATTGAAAACTATTACAATGATTTCTTCATGAATTATATTTGTGAGTGAATCATCCATTAATATCAAAAACTGCGTTTGATATTATACGATTGTTGGTTAAAATACCCTAAAACTAAATAAGGTATATAAGCAAGAAATAAGAATCACAGAAGATCTCGAGATGCCTTAAATCAATTGATAATCTGTTTCTCTTTACTTGTAGATTTAGTGTATGACCCATGAAGGACAGAAGTTTGAAGAGGAGAGACAGGTGCAGTTTAAATACTCGCCTGCTCTCAGATCTGTCTATTACTCTCAGCAATGCTTAGAATTTGTAAGGCAGACACACAGAAGACAGGTACAAACAGTTGAGGAGGACAGAGATCATGCTAAGTGCAAAAGCATGTCTATAAAGTGAATCTGTTCATCTTTGATGTGAACACTAAGTGTAAATTTGTCCATGTCAGCGCGGAGGAAGATTGAATGTGTGCTGCTTCAAAATAACTTAAGCAGGCTGTTGTGTGTGCTTGTTCATAGATAGATTCAACCAATGGGCCTATGACACAATCATAGCTAATCCATGGACTAAACAGGCTTTTAAAGGTGGAATTAACTGTTAAAGACAAACAGTTATATAAATTTATATATATTTTACTCCTAGACGATCATAGCATTCTGCGGTCCAATATTTCCTAATATTCGCCGTCTTCTATGGCAACGTTGAGTATCAGATCATTCGTGAACTTTCACACTTCTCATATCAAACCACTGACTCATTTATGAAAGTCTGCATGAAACAGACTTTTCTTCCCTATTGTGGCCTTTATATCCGAGTAAAACAGCTTCTCGGACAAGAAAAAAATATAGGACGAGATTGGGAAAAACAAAGATAATTGGATTGGAAAAAACTGTTTCAGTCTTTCTACTTTTCAAGTTGAATTTAATTTAGTTACTTGCTATTTTTTTGTAATTATTTGTGAAATTTACTAGCAATTGTTTCTACACCATTTTTTTTCAACGCTGTAATATTCCATAAAAAGAATGGTCAGTTTTTATTTCATGATGACTTTAATATTGTTGGAGATTTCTTGTTGTTAGGCCGATTATTTTGTACACTAATATTTTTTGCAGCAAGATAATTTTATATAAAAATATATTTATTTGGTAAGATTAGCAAAATTACACAGGGTGGCCTATTGGTTATTCTTTGGAGGAATGCAAACAGTAAATCAGCAGTTATAAATCATGCATTTGGCTTTCTCGTCATGATCTCGGATATCACTGCATCGTTAGTGTGAATAATCTATAAATACATCACTCGTACATACTGTCTGAGATTGGTGTGTTTCACACAGATCTATTTTGATGCAAGTGCCCCTTTGCCAAGATGTTACAGAACAACAGGAAGATGAAGGGAAGAGACAGATGCAGAGAAGAGCAGTTCAGCATATACACAATCACACGTCAAGTATGAGAAGCGGGCCAGCTAGGTTAGCCAAGGGTGACCACGTTGGCCACATGTGAGAGGGGTATAAACTGAGCCTGACCGAGAGGTGCTGAGTGAGACCGTGACAAATGTAACTGGAGATTATGATGGTACGGATGACTCCAGTCACAAAACATGGGTCAGGCAATAAATATCTTCACCAAATATAAGTGACCATCATCATCTCCCATTACCTCATTTTCTGGACTGTATTCTTTGATTATGTTTTATGATTGAGAAATGTTTTTTAGGTCCACCTATTAAATTGCAATCACACTGAATCAAAGTTCAGCACCTGCTAATAGTTTGTTTATTTTGTGTGTATTTTTTTATTAATTTTTTTATCTCTGAAGGCCACTTTATATATACATAAAGTGTAGGCTATATTATATTATGTTATATTATATTATATTATTAGTTATTTTAAAATAACATTGTTTTGGTCATGATTTAACTCTGTCGACCATTAGGTGGCAGACTAAGACTCTGCAATGCAAAATTCATTTGTAAAAAATCCTGATTTGGTTGAATTTTTCATTATAAGAGCTTGGTGTCACTGTTGAGCTATTTTAACAGCTTTTATCTCCCTCTTAGCGCCTTGGTTTCAAGCCCCACAATACAAGTTCTGATATTAAAATATAGGCTATATAGGCTATTTGACAGACGTATAAAAGCTAAGAAACAATATGGTGTTTTATTGTCTATTAAGGAAAAATAATAATTGCAAATCAAGTTGATTGTAACAGGTTATAAATTGGCACTGCTTTGTAATCCTTATGTTTTATATTACTTGTGGCCCATTTGATAAACATGTAATACATTTCTAAATCGATATTATATGCTTTCATCAGAGGCCGTTTGTATTTTTTCCTTTATACATTAGGCCTATGCAAATTTACATTCAAGGCTCTTGTTTCATTGTAGGCTATTTGTTGAACTGAGTCCATTTCTGTAGTTTCTTAAGACTATAGCTAGTCCTTTTAATATTCGCTAATGGAATTAAAGTAGGCTAGTAATGTTTAGCCTATAGGCTACTCTTATCGTAATTTCCTAAAGCACGCACTTTACAGAATGCACAAACAGTGAATTACGCGAAACGATTTGCACTTTTAATTTATGCTATTGTCGCGGTCACAAACCGCAAGTCGTTTGAAAACAAAGAGCGCGCATGTTTAACATAGCAGCCGTTTTTCGTTTATTTGTTTGTTTGTTTATTTAGTTTGCTATGTAGCCTATTGTATAAGAATTAAAATACCAAGATCGTGTTTCGGAGGTGTCACGCTATTTTAGATTTTAATTCAATGCATGGTTTTAGTGAAAATGTTACTTGTTTTAAATTATTATTATTAGGCATGTTATTGTTATTATTATTTTTATCATTATCATCATCACTGTTGTTGCTGGTATTGTTATTATAATACACTATAGGCCTATCAAAGGTTGGTTTACCTTAGCCTATAGCCTAGGCTAGGCCTACTCGCAGTGTCACTTTATTTTTCTTAAAAAAGATTAGACGCATGTAGCCTATTTTTTTAATGTATTTTATTTTGCATTTTTTTATTTGTAATTTTGTTCTTTTTTTTTTGTGGATTTCCCCACAATTATTTTGAGTGTCGAATCAGACTAAACTAATTCATTTAGAGCACGTATGCTATTATAGGCCCACGATATAAGCATTAGAATCCCGCATATTCTACAAAGTTGCTGATTTGCCCAAGACCAGTTCTTTGTGAAAAACAAACAAACAAACTCACTTTTAAGATGAGTGTCGAAACAGTAGAAGCCTAACCAGGACATGTGCGTAAATACGATATTAGGCTAGTGTGTGTGTGTGTGTGTGTGTGTGTGTGTGTGTCTGGTTTGAAAGGAAACTACCCACAACTGTAAACAGCATCCCTCTGCACTCTTTTTTTAGAGGATCAGCCTACTCTTTTATGTATTTTCAATGTTTAACGTATGATTTTCTGTCATTTTACAGCCAGGCAGAATTGATCACATAGTCAGGTGAAAATAAAGCTATTTTATTGTCAAAGCATTCAACATGATTAGATAAACTATCAAATAGTAAATTTCAGCAAAAGGAAGAAACACTGAATCTATTCCTCACAGACACAAAATATTACACTTTGTATTCAAACAAAACAAGTATTTACATTGTTTCGAATAGACTGCATCTTATACCAATAACTATAATTTACATGCACTCTTAAATACACTTCAACATCATGTTCCCAGTGTTCAATATCCTTATGCATATAGACATAACATGTCATTGAATAACTCTCAATGAAATGATCTGCATCTTAATTCATTTATATACATTATACATTAAATATATACAAAATTCAAAGTACACTTACATTATTACTGTCCCTTTTTTTCAAATAATAAGTGCTTCATATAATAAATAGATTTGAGGTTTTTAAGTGAAAATGCATCGTCATACACAAAAACATGACATTTGGAGAAATCAAAACAGTAATGTCTTTTTTAAAATGAGAGAAAATGTGTTGGCATTACTCCTCCAGATTAAACATATTCCATTTCGATTTTAAAGTTGCAAGGAAAAAATAAATAAAGGAGGAAATAAATAAATAAAAACATTAATCCTCAGAAATTCAGTTGTGAGAGGTCATGTGCCGGGAAAGGTGGTGCCGCTCCCTGAAAGACTCATTACAGATTGGACACTTTAACTTTTCTTCTCTCCTTCTTTTAATAAGAGGTTCCATGGCAAACTCCTTTTTGTGGTGCGAGCGCATGTGGTAGACCAGGTCAGAGGTCATGCGGAAGGAGGCATTGCATTTGGCACACCAGTTCTGGGCAGGCAGACAAAGGGAAGTGAATGAAGGGGGCAGGAGTGTGAGAGCAGAGGGCATTTGCAGCTGGATGGGGCCTGAGGCTTTGGGCCAGAAAGCTGTGGTGTACAGGAAAGGGTTCTGTTTTCCGATGCCACCCGGCACAGGGCAATTGCTGCCTAGCTCTGAGCCATGGAGCTTCGCGGCAAGGTGGTCCGCCTGGTAGAGTCTACTGGAGGAGACGGTGTCGCCCACTACAGGATGGCAGTCTACCGCCGGCAGAAGCTTGGGTGCCATGACAAGAGGTGATATCTGCGAGAAGGTGCGAGACGGCTGGCTAAAGGCACTCTTTCTCTCCGAGCCTCCACCACCCTGCTGGGGCACCGAAGTGAAAGCACTGCCAATTGACGAGGTCTCCATTCGGGACTGTGGGGGCTGAGTCTCGCTGAGAACCTGTCTGATGTTCAGGTGCTTTTCAGCCGGGTTGCTGCTGGGCCGGCCAGCCTCCTTGTTCTCTGAGTTGGAGCTGGAGTTTTTGCCGTTGTGCTTCAAGCCCTGAGGTGACTTCTTGACCTCTGTAAAGGCGCTCCTCTTGGTTTCCGTCGACTCTGAAACAGAGGGAGAAAAAGCCCGCCTGCTCTCGTCCAGACCGTACGCTCCACGGTACTGCTGAGCCGAGTTGGCCAGCTCCTCTTTGGATTTGAGAGGCTGAGATAATCCACTTTTCCTGCTGTCCTCCATGTCAGAGAACTTGCGCTTTCCAGAGTTCTCACTCAGGATCTCGGCCTCTTTGTCGCTCGGCGGACTGGTTCTGTTTTTCTCCATATCCCTGGCCAGATTGTGGAAGTCTGTGGATGGCTTTCCGTCCTGTGGATTTGAGAAGCCATCAGATCGGCCCAGTTTGGGACTGGACCTAGCAGGGGGTAGACTAGCCTGGTCACTGGCATCTTTGGCCTCCTCTTCTGGGCTGGCCATGCCTTGTAGTCTCTTAGTGCAGCGGAATCTCAGATGAGCCAAAAAGGGAAATTCGAACTGGAAGCGCTGGCTACAGTCTGGGCACAAAAAGGGTGACGTTCCTGAAACACATAATTTGGTGGGAGGAGAAAAGAAAAAGAAGAAACATTTTTAGAAACAGTGTCCTTAAACAGGTACATAATGATTATATGAATTCTGTAATGCATAATTTTATTAAGACATAATTTAGAAGAAAAAAAAACTCAAATTTTATTGTACGTTTTTTTATTTATAAATGATTAACATGTATAAATTTTTAAAAGCCTTTCATAACTCTATATTAATTATCCAAACACAGCAAACTATATTTATTTACTACCTAAACACAACCAACTTCTATTTTGGACCAAAATATAGCACATATTGATCTTCAAAGTGTACCTTTATTTTTCACTTGATTTCTGCCTGAGCTCAGGAGCAGCAGCTCAATGAGATCCTTGCCATACCACACCAGCAGCTCTTCGTCTTTCTCTATTCTCCTCAGTGACCTGTAGAATAGTTGGCCGTTCTTCACATAGGCCTCAAGGTTCTGTTCATCTCTGTCTCTCGCCGACTGGACCAGCCTCAGCCACATCAGGCCTTCTGAGGAGCTGTTGGCAGCTGACGTGTCCACCTGTGTCCGGTACCAGTAAAGCGCTTAGAACATCGGACCAATCGGTCAAATAGCCAATCAGTAATTCATTGCAAAGAATACAATTCCTCTAACCCAATTTTGTAAAAGCGAAATAAATATTGTAGTAGTAATTGGTGTAGCTTAAGTTAACAAACTATTAAGCCTGTATGGCTTGAATAAATTGACATGTCAAACACTCGACTTGTTGGAATTGAAATAAACAGTGACTATACCCTGAAGATGTAAGGCGCCGTTCGTTTGTCTGTGGACTTCAGAGCGATAAAGGCGATGCTGTCATACAGTGAAGTGTGACTCAGAACACATGGGCCAAAAATGGCATTTTCCGGAATGTCACAGGTTGTGTAGACGCTGGTAAATATATCCGTTAAACACTGCTGCATCGCTTTCGCGTCTCCATCCCAGGCCAGTCTGTGCGAACTGGATTCCTCCATCATTTGCTGCAAGACAAATTTTCAGTTAATTAAATGGGAATAAATACAACAGATTTTTTTTTTGTATTATATAAGGTATGTAAATTGTTTTAAATGTTTTATTTTCCATTTGTGATTTGGAGTCCCAAGTAAATCCAAACAGAAAGTGAATAACAAAACCTTTCAACACGCAGTAGGCTTTACTTTACATTTAGGCCAGTGTCTTTTTTCTTTCTTTCTTTTTTAAAGCTAATTATATTCGATTGATAAATAACTAAATTTACTGATATGGACCTATGTGCCTGAAAAAAAGCTTAAAGTAGGCCTACATTTTGTTGAATGTAGCTTAATACATTGTATGTTATTTAGCCTAATCTATTTTATAAAATTTAAGCATGTAGAATTAAAGGAGTTTTTTATTAATTCTGTAAACGAAGACAGAAAATATAAGTAGCCTAGCTAATCCAAGAAAAGGGGGAGGATGTATATTTCCTACAATGCATTAATTCGATTCAAACGCATGGCTGTGACCGTATTAGCCTACATTAATAGGCTAACTCTCAATGCGTATTCGAAAATATTTTACATGGCTTTGACAAGGAAAATCTGCCCTTATGAGACCGGTTGGTCTGTTTACAATCGGGGACCATATCGAATGGATTCAGTAGCACTATCAAAATCACTGTTTTCATGTCAGCTAACCTTTAGCTCCTTTTTACAAGAAGGAACGTATGTCTCCTTATTACCATAATCCACCACTTTCCTTCTGAGACTTTAATTAAGGCAGCACGCGGAGTTAATTATTTTTCTTCTCCAAACCCTTAATGCACATTTACAAACGAGGTAAATCTGTAGTACAGTATTTTTCGTGAATTGCAGTTTACTCTTGTAACTTGTAAGTGGGGTTTTAGCAGTATTTATAAAAAGGTGTGTAAATATTATATTTGTCTATATTCCATTTCCATATTTTTCGTGTCTCTTTAAATTGTTTATTATAATTTTAACAGAAGGGCATATTTCTCTGATTTTTCCATGATTCCTCAGCTTTTTGATAAGGTTAAAAATATATATATATATATTTTTAAACACTATGAAAAATTATTTATAACCACAAGAGTGAAGGACATTTTAGTTACTGCAGTAAAGCTGAAGGTAAAACTAAACTACACGAAATGTGTTAATGCAACTATTTTCCAGACACGTTTATTTAAAAAAAAAAAAACATCTTTATAATTCACAATTTACTTATTCGTTTACAGATTTTCAGCTGAGAGGTACAGGGTGCTGTTATAAAAAGACCGGTTTATTTTTTTACGTTTTATTTTACATAGGCTACATATAGGCTATAGCGCAAATAAGCCGACACTGGCGCGCGTAATACAAGAATAGTATAAAAACGTTAGCCTAGTTGAAATATGTAGCCTATAGGCTATATTTCTACACAACGTTTAAATTATCATTTTATTTATTATGAAGATGCTATTTCAAACGGTCACGTCCGGCTCTTGATTGTATTATCAGGACACAAATGCTAAAAGTTCCCCTCATCCATAAAAAGCCTTAGTGTGAATTTTGCCCTTCCTTTCACGATTCTCTCCTTTTGTAGCTGTGAGGTCCCACTCTCACTCCTGAGAATCACACAAAGGATCCACTGAATATGCATTTCAACTAAATACTATAATAGACCCACGAATATATGCGCATTTCTAAAATAGAGGAGACGGAACCCATTGACCTCATGTTTCAGGCTGAAATTTATTGCGCTTTTTATCTACGCTCTTGTTGTTATTCCAACTTTACGACTTTATGATGTGTAACCAGTTTCCCTGATTCAATGACTTTCCGTCTACCATCTGCGAGCTTTCGGTCGCGAGGATGCTGTTTGGGCTCTGCGTAGCCCCCATGTATAGGCTACTAGCCTCCGGTTGTTTTTATTGCAAAATTGTCATTACTCACCATGGTTCTAGGGTAAAATAATCCACAAGGTTTTGAAATTGCCGTCAATATATCTTTAAGTAGGCTCTTCAGCGTGTCCAGTGAAGTCCGTGCAGTCAGTACATTTCCCCGTCGGTTGAAAGTGACAGTGTTGCCGACCGTCTTATGATTCGCGAGCGCAGAGAGGCGTGCAGATGGGGCCGATAGACTGACTGAGTGGCACCCACATACACACTTTTTGTTTGCTGCACATAATCTGCCCAATGAGGCGTGACACGCTTCGTCTCCTCCCTTTAACTCTTCGGTCGCCGACAGTTAGTAGATGCAGAGCGCTTATGCTGAAACGTTGTCAAGTGCACTGCTGTCAGATGCAAATTTGCAGAGTATTTTATAATTCTGTTATATTTTCAAACAAAGAACACTCACATATTTTTAATGCATTTTAATGTTTGAATAATATTCAATAGACAATGCCTATGATGTTGTTTTTACATGTACATTGTAAATTGTTGTTACATTTATGGTCAAAAATGGAAGTTGTTGTTGCAGACATTTCCTGTAAAAGTACAGTAGCGATGTTACATGCATTACGCGGGGTAGCATTTTGATTATTGTAATTAAGCCTACAGTCAACAATAGCTATAAGTCTTTACATTACATGATGTGGACATACCAACCTATGTGGGCTATCTTTCTGTTACTGTTATATGTAGGCTACTGATAATAACACAAAGGAAGGTCACATGATGACTTCTACTGTGGCCAATAATAACAAAGACGGGAGCCCAGTATTAGACTACCCACACAAACACCATCAGGGTAAAATAAAGCAGTAAAGATGAACTAAACAACACATAAAACGCTTCAACTCCAGTAACTTTTAAAATAAAATCCAAAACAAATGTTATGGTTCGAGCACTTTCTATAAATTCTAAGACAGTGTTAACAACATTTTACTGTAAAAATGTATGCATTGCTTTAATAAATACAATTAGTCTCCTAAGCAAAATACAGTTGTATTTTACAGTAACATTAGCCCTACATGTAGGCTACATGCAGCCTATGTCTTTATTTATATTTAGCTATATTGTCAACCATTTTTCTTTTTAAAGTATGCTTTTCTTTTAAAACATTATAAGTTAACGTATCCGATTAACACACTTTATGTAGCATTTTTCTGTTAAAATCCTTTTTAAGAAGGTTAGAATAAATAGCCTAGACTAATTTCGTTTGCTCGGTTTTACCTACAGGCCTGCTGATTTCATGAACGTGCCAATATCAAAATGGCCAAGAAAAAGTTTCTCCGTGTAACTCTGGGTTGCTGTTGGTGTTCATTGTGTATTTTTGTCACACAGCTTCCTTAATATGCAGGGACTGCTGTCTTCGCTTGGACGTTTAAATAGAGCCATGCAACATGTCGCCACTTGCAACGTGATCCAGCTCTAAATTATGTCGTTGTATTAGGCTAACTACAGTTAGCAAAATACTCGATTGATACAACGGCATCTGTGGTGCTCTTAGCTATGCGGCTGCAGCCTGAGATAGATACGGCTCATGAGCGCGGAGGCTTGTCGCGTGCACACCTGCTGTGGCGCTCCATCTGAAGGAGAGCAGCGCGAGAGCTCCGCGTGCTCAACCTGACCTCAGCACGACTGGATTCTGATGTCTGTATTAACATCTGTGGGAGACAGCAGTGAGTATTTCAGCTACACACCAGAGTTTCTGTCAACACATTGAGCCGGTATGCTATACAGACACGATGTTTTTAACTGATATGGCGACATAACATTAATCAGTTTGAAGATTTAATAAGCTCAACAAATCAATAGATTTGTCAATTTTTGACATTGGATGGCGTCCAGTTCAAAACCTTGATTGAGATAATTAATAAATTGTCATATAAGACCGATTTAAACTAGCCTACTTCATGCTGATTTATTCATCATTCTTGTGGTTTGTACCTCTAATATCTTTTATCAGAAGATACATGCATGTGTTGCTGCCATATGAAGACCTTTTTTGAAATACTATGGCAAATAACCACCAAAGTGCAATATATACAATCTTTCAGTTTGGGGCTGTTAACTGGTGAAGTGCATGACAGAATCAAGAAAGTGTAACTGATTTAACTGACTCTTCAGCTTGTTCTGGCTCCAGCATCTCGTGCATTTAACAGTTCCTTTAACTGAAGATGTCTTCAAATAAATCTCCATATTTAATTTACAACTGAGTGAATTATACTAATATTTTTTTTAAACATATTTTGTCCTTTACACTGATAAAGAGAGCACTACACTGAAATAAAATGTTATTGTAACACCATTCTCTCCCAATTTAGAGCTCTTCATGGCAAATTACAAAAGAATAACTCAAATATCAACAGTGCATCAAGTGTATCCAATTCAGATTGATATGGTAAATTGTTTTTGCTCTGCACAAAGTACAGTTTTTCTTGTAAAATGTCTTTTTCCATAATAATTACTTTCTTTGTATTTCTTCCACGTAAATGATTCTTTTCCAGGCTCTTTACCACAGATAAAATATTTAGTGCAATTTGCATTATGCATTTCAAATGATGGGACTTGTCCCACCCTTCCCTGTGCAATTGTTGTTTTATGCTGAGGCCTTTGACATATAGAGATTTACACAGTATTAACCTTAAATCTGTTCTCGCCCCAAACACTTGTCCAGCCAAGCATGATAAGGACTTTTTTCTTTCAGAGTGTTCTGAAAGCTTGCTCAATCAGTAGCCATCTGCTTAGCTCATGAACTGCAGGTTCATGGTGGCTGGCAGAGGCTGTTCAGTGGACAGAATTAATCTCCCCTTCTCCTCCTTTATTGTCCTAAAACATATAGCCCCCGTTTTTAGCATTGCTTTACCGTCTCAGTATAAGTACAACGCGGAGCAGATTTCTCTGTGGCGTGCTCGTATACGGAGGCTAATTGTAGCACTTTGATGCCATTTGTCAGCGCAACATGAACCTGATGTTAAACAAGGTTTTTGTCCCAAAGACATTTATTAAATATTAACAGGGACTTGAAAGAGTTTAAGATATTCTTTTGTATTAACAGTCTATCTGATTATAAGACAATAATCCAGTGTTTAAGAAGGAGAAAGGAAAGATTGTGGTCTTGAACTATAAGCTGCCGGGGGATTAAGAACAACTCTATTCTGGACATTCAGACAAGCCGTGCGCTAACCTAGAATGATATGATTTTATTAGAAGGAGAAATATTAACATACTACAAACAGATGTAAGTCAGAGCATAATTAAAATTTACAGGGGTCTGTTTTTTTTTTTAATTTAGCAATTCAGCTGTTGTGCTGCTTTTCTTGCAGGAGATTAAGGATGATAACATATACTGCATGCATCATGATAACAATAGGGATCAGCTAATGGAGGGACAAGACTCATATTTATACAGTGACATTATCATATTGGCAAGAGAACACAGATGTAAACTATATTACATACAATATTTTACAATATATAAGCTTGTGACTGTTCATTTACAGCAGTGTCAGTGAAAATATGTTTAGGCTCTTTTGTATCAAAATGGAATGCAAAAATTGATCAAAATTTAATGCAAAAATTGATCAATATTTAATGCAAAAATTGATAAAGGTTGTTGCTTAAATAACAACTTACTTAAATGTAAAACCTGGATGGATGGATGGATGGATGGATGGATGGATGGATGGATGGATGGATGGATGGATGGATGGATGGATGGATGGATGGATGGATGGATGGATATCGATACATACATAGTTCGATACATGTGATAGATAGATTGACACATATGCAAGTAGATATAAAGAAAGTTTATTGGGCCAGTGCACTGAGCTGAAGACTTAACATGGTCTTTCCAATGGAGGGCAGAAGAGGAAAAGGAAGGAGTCTAAACCCTGCAAAGAGGAAGACAAAACAGTGGTCTTGGTACAGTATGTGAGTGTTAAGAGCAGAGGGAAAGAAGATTTGAGCATTTTCTGTCTGTCTCTTTCTCATCGTCATGCGCACAACGGTGCTTTTCCAGGGCTTACAGAAGACTCACAGGTAGAATCCCAAATCCATCTCCTTTAATCCTTAAAGTGACCAAATACTCCAATTTATATGAACTCTCAGAGCTGCACGTGCATAAAATGGTTCTTTTAAAGGAGTACAAAATGGTAAAAGGAATAATTAATAATGAGCCACTTTTATATCGGATCCAGTGATTATACAAATGGAGGAAACCGCCAAAAATATTCTGTTATGGCATATGGCACTTCAGCTGCCATATGTGCCAGTTTTCACTGAAATTGGCACCACGGCTCATGATGGTCAGTTGTGACTGCCAAAAACACAGCGAGGGCTGTGCAGAGAGAGCGAGATGAAGAGGGGGGAGGGGAGGGGGGGGCTTCATTTCCTCAGACAAGTGCACTGATGTCCTCCTGCATCTCCCACAGCACAAAAGAGTGAGTTAGCTAGTGTTAGAGGAGAGAAGATTTGGGCAATAGGAGAAACTGGTGCTGGGGAATCATATTTTACTCACCCTCCCTTTCAATGTTTAGACCCTTCAGCCTTTGTGTTCATTCAACTTCGCTGTGAAGTGGAGGAGAAATTGATGGGAAAACATTGCTTTGGCATTCAGAGCATGACATTTGTTATGTAGTCCCACACTCATTACAACTTGTAATAATTTGTATGAGATGGCAAAATCATGGCGCTTGAACAAATTACTTTTTATGACTTTTCGTGAGACTGTTTTGCTCTGATAACCAAAGGAGAAAAAGTTTAGCTTTTCCGTGTACAGAAAGTTTTGGAATTGTTTCAATTAAAAATAAGGATTCATTGACAATTAAATACTTTCAGATATTGATAAACCAATATTTATTTCTATGTTCATAACTGATAAATGGCATGGCAGATATACTTATTTTGTCAAGATAAATTGACAATTAAAAATCAATTCAATTATTTTAAATGCTACAAGTGCATTTATGCATCACAATGTTATGTTGTATGTTTTTTTAAGACCTAAAGATTACATTTACCTGTTATTAAAATGTTATGTTACTGTTATGATTATGCTGATACAGGAAATATATTTATAAAAATAATGAAAATGAGCATGCACAATTGAACATGAAATTTTGACATCAATAATTTGTATATTTTTATGTTCATATTTTTTATATTCTTAAAATATTTGTAAATTTTCCCAATTAAAAAAAAAAATCTAATGTTGAATATCACGAGAAGTTAGTTTTCTAATAATGTCCCTCTGTTCCCTGAAATCATCTGCACCATGTTAAAAACCTCCAGAATTCATGGAGATGTGGACATTCTGTTTGTAGTCGATGATACCTGTTCATAGTGCAAGACAGTGAGTCCAGCCCTGGCTCTGCAGGCCTAGTCATCCAGGTTTCAGATCATTCCTTGCAGCCAAGCTGCCAGACTAGCTCAGGGTTCACGGCTGAGCTGAGCCACCATGGCAAGTTTTAATGTTCCAGGTTTTGGACGGCCCCAGGGCATATGCTCACCCTCCCTTCCCTAAGAGGAAAGCTCACGTCTGGTGGCGAAGGACTGGGCCTGGCCCCAGCAGTCCTTCAGATTCTCTCTTGCACAGGCCTTTCACATGCCACTCCATCATGGACAGGATAACAGAGTGATGCTATACAGCACATCATGTCTTAAAGTCTTGACTGTTATTTGTTATTTCACATATATAGTATCCCCCTAAAATTTTAATAGCATATTGTGTTGTTACATCATGAGATAAATGTTTTTCTCCAAAACACGCTGGCCATAATTATTGGCACCATTTTATTATTTACCTTTTGCCAAGATAACAGCTCTGAGTTTTCTCCTACAATGCCTGATGAGTTTGGAGAACACGTGACAAAAGATCAGAGACCATTCCTCCGTACAGAATCTCTCCAGATCCTTCAGATTCCCAGCTCATTCCCATGTTGGTGCTCCTTCTCTTGAGTTCACTCAACTCACCAGGTCAGGGAACTGGGGCGGCCATGGCAGAAGCTACCATTTGTGCTCAGTGACACGTTTTTGTGTTGATTTTGATGTTTTGTTTTGGATCAGATGGAAGATCCAACCACAACCCATTATAAGATTTATAGCAGAGGCCGTCAGGTTTTGATTTTTTATCTGTTGGCATTTGCTAGAATCCATGAGACCATGTAGTATCTGAACAAGAAGTCCAGGACCTCCAGCAAAAAAAAATAGATACACAACAATAAAGACCAAGCAGTATATTTAACTGTGGGCATTGGGTACTTTTTATCCCTTTTTGCTCCAAACCCATCTGGTGGGTTTGCTGCCAAAAAGTTTAATCTGACAATAGAATCTGGTCCCTTTAGAAGTTGAACTGAATATGCTGGAGTTTCCTTGAAACCCTCATGTGGTGATGTACTGTAGGTGTTCTTTTGATACTTATTTTTTAGTCTTTCTGCCCCAAGACTCAACTAATCTCTGCAATTCTTCATCTGTGATCCTTGGATAGTTTTTGGCCACTCAAACTTTCCTCCTCAGTGCATTAAGGCAATATAGACGCACGTTCTCTTCCAGGCAGATTCGTTTCAATGCTTTAGCTATTTTCTTACAGCCACTTTCATTTTTGTGAAGTTCAACGATCTTTTGCTGCACATCAGAACTATATATTTTTTGGTTTTACTCATTGTGATGGATGATCAAGGGAATATGGCTTTGTGTTTCCTCATATTTATACTCCTTTGAAAGAAGTGAAGTCATAGCTAGACAATTTCATGTTTTTCAACCTGGTTTGCTAAAAAAATTAAATATTAATTGGAATTCAATTAATTAATTGGACCTTCAGATACATTTTCCGCGTTAAAAAATCTAGGAGTGCCAATAATTGTTTCCATTTTGAAATATTTCAAAAGTTTGAAATAATTGTTAATGTTTTTTGTAATTAAAAAAATATAGTGTCTAATGCTTGCAAGATTGCATTTATTTGATTAAAAACAACAACAGTATAAACATTATTGTGAAATATTATATTTGTATTTTGGTGTACTATTGTACTATTTGTATATTGGTGTATACCTATATGTACTATTGGTGTGCATGTTCCAATATCTAAGATATTTTTGAGGAGGCATATTTAAAACAACAGCACTCTAGCTTGTGATATTACTTAATTGTTATGTGATTTTGGACTGTTTTTCTATTTTCCTATGAGCCTACTAAAGGCTGAAATGCAGCTGTTGTTCTCCATAAATTAAACTCTGCCATGATAACAGCAGCACACTCAGGAGTATTGACATTTGATGTTGTTGTTGTGTGTGTGTGAGAGTTTTAGGAAGGTGTGTTTGATGTTGCAGAAGAGGGGTGAGATGGTAAGTTGATGGCAAATGCCTTGAGGAGAAGCTGTCAGCACAGCCGGTTACCTCTGAAACCCCGGTGGCCTGAGCCGACCGTGGCAGAGTGAATCAAAGACTGTCAGCAAACCCACGGAATGGTGGGACTCTGCGGGCTGGCCCCCAGATCACCAGTGTTTATGAGGGAGTTTTACGGCACAGAGGCAGTGTTCTGTATTTCTGTTTCCCAGCTCTGGGAGTAGATAGTGGCACTGAGGAAAAAAAGTTGTTCAAACTGGCGAAATATCAATGAGCAGAGGATGTGAGGGGTCTGTGGATACACACCTCGATCAAAGTCACAGAATAGTTTGCACACTGGTAAAAACTAAAATGTATTAGTAATTGCAAAGTAAAAAAAATATATATATATATTATAAAAACCCTCCCAATTTTTATTTTAGCTTTAAGGGCCAGAACATGTTCTGGCTAGAATCAATTGCAGATCCAACTCTCAACCTCTAATAATTATATATGAATTTAGCCCGAGAGAAGAAGCTTGATTTAACTAGAATGGGGCACAGTCTTGCCACACTCCTCGAGCTGTAAGCGACTGCAGTGTTTGTCAATGATTGGTCCTGAGCCTTATAAAAGTTCAACTGAAGCATGACATCCATTCTACCATCCATGAGAGAGCGGAAGAGAGTGTGGCGCTTTATATTAGGTTAATTTGGGTTGACGCTGTGCAGCTCAATGTCCTGCTAAATATTGCAGAGATTGGCCTGAGATTACTGGTATCATAAGTGTTCATATTTAATCTTGTTTAGGTACTCTGGAACACACATCCGTGGTGTCTATTAGTGTCAGCGTCATTTAATGAATGATAAGAGACTTCATAGAAGGGAGACACGTGCTCTAAGTGGGCTGTTAAAAAGCTGGGATCAAATTATAGACATTGCTAGACAATCAGATAGACAATATCTATGTAGTCCATCTCTGCTTGCTTTGGAATTTAGATGTTCATTTTTTTTTTTTGGCTCTTTATGAAATCATTTGAATTAATTACTCTCTTATTGGTGTTCTGCCATATATAGAAACATAGGATGACTGAGATGACTTAAAGACATGAAAGGAGCCAGAATTTGATAAATAATGCAATTTAATCACGTTTTGTTTAAAAGTCAGTAAAACTTTACTCTCTTTAAGATATTGAGACTTGTATATTCTTGTTACAAAAAAACTTCTTCTTTTTTTTAAATCCTGAAAAACATGCGTGACACCGAAGACTAGAGTATGGCTGTTGAAAATTCAGCTTTGCATCACATAAATATTAATAATAAAATTATATATATATATATATATATATATATATATATATATATATATATATATATATATATATATAAAATAGAAGACAGATCATATACATTTTATTTCACAATATTATGGTTTTACTCTAAAATGTTGTTTTTTTAAAACTACAAATCTAATAAATGTAGCCTTGGTGAGAATCGTATGCATTTTCAGACGGAATTTCCATACAGGTGCATCCCTAAAATAAAAGAAGTTACTAAAATATTTATGTTGACATTTTTTAAACTAAAGCATTATGTAATACATTGCAAACATAGTTTGATGCTTAAAGAAAACAGTTGTTTTGCAGTGCATTTCTCCCTCAGCCTCATGTTTCTACATGCACACCTGGCAAGGCAACAATTGTTTGTGTTTTGATGCCTTCCTTGTGTATTGATGGAGCACAAGAGGTTGCTTGTGCATACAAATATATCCAGTATCTCATTGGCATTTCAAAAAAGGGAAAACAAAAAGGTGTGCTTATCCATCTGTCTGAAAATGTGCAGCACTGTGTGTCAGTCCAGACTCCACATCGAAGGATGTGCTAGAACAGTGACCATTGCAGCTGCGACTGCCTCAAATTTGTTTTGGCCATTTGTGTTCTGCTTGGCTGAAATGACTGATATAATCATCTGCGATGTGCACTGACATGGCAGACAGCTCTCTCCAATGAATGAGAGAATGAGAGAGCCTCACATCGAGCCATAATGGCAGGTGATGAGTTGCTCATGCTGGTTCAGAATCACTCAGGTTGTCTTGGTGTGCTAAATGAAAGCAGAACATTTTGTTTGCCTGTCTTTATTTTCTAATATCCATAAGCGTAAAGCTAAAAAAAAAAAAGCTTTAATTTTTTTTCATCCACAAATCTTACGAGAGATGAGCTTAAGCGAAGATAAAGAAGGCCTTCCCTGTGATCCGACTGGGAGGTCCCAACATGCACAACACAAAATGTACCTTCTCAACCGTGTCATAAAGTTAGATGCGGCTTTCAGAAACTCTCTTTCAACTTTCCACTAATCGAAAGGGACGCTGCTGTTTTTCTGGCTGTTGTAATCTCTGTTCTGCACTCCTGAGAAGGATGAGGTGGAAAAAATAACAAACGCAGAGCGTGATTGTGCAGGCGGTGGGAGTAACGCTGGGCCACTGAAAATGGCAGCTGTCAAGGCAAGCTGACAGGGAGAGGAACTAGCGCAGGCCCTTGCTGTCTGAAGACTTTGTCACATTGCAGTAGAAACCTCAAGGAGTTCAGAGGAGATGCGTGGTGGCAAGCTTGTCATATTTATTAAGGAGATATTTCCCCAACATGTGAACTCATGTGTGACCACCTAAGTAATTGCATTTAAAGGAGGATTTTCTTTTTCAGTGTGTGCTACTGTTAAGGGAATCTTTGTTTACATTATTTTGCAGTGTTTTTAAATTTGTGTATGTGTATTACATTGAAGTTCAGATGCCCTGTAGAACTCACAAATGAATGGAGTTGAATTAGTGACAAATGTGTCTCACAGTGTACCCAAAATGCTTGATAGCTTAGTTGAACTGATAGCAAAGAACAGTACACTGTAACAAATTGCTGTAGATTCTACAGCAAAATTCTACAGAAATTTATTGTTTTATCATTTTACAAGTTATTACTGTAATTCGCAATGCATTATGGGTCAAAAAGAGTATTACAGTTGTTAACTGTATATTTCCCTGTCAACTGTAAATTGATTTACAGGTAAGAGGTGTTTTCACTGTATTTCATACGTTTTACAACAATTTACTGTGGTGTGGCATTATGGGATTGCGCGGGCTGAATGTTTGAAAACTGGTGGACTGGAGCAGCTGCAGGGCAAGAAGAGTTGAAGAGAAAAGGCACTTACTACATTTTTGGTAAGTTAACTTAAATTTACGTCCATAAATATTACAATCTACTGTATTACTAAATGCTGTTTGCGATTCATATTTTGAATATAATTCATAACATAGGCATGTCAGATGCAATTAATTTTATCGACTTGTTAACAACTGCGTGTTATCAGGACATTTAGTGGGATGTAAAGTGTTTGATTCCAATACTTTTCCCAGCCGAAACTATACGTTTATTTAGTAAAGGAATGTGTCTTTAATTTTAAATTTCTTGTTGCAGGCGAGGCATAGAATCGCGACGGCGCGCGCCATTACAGTGGTGAGACGAAGCTGAACTGTTACAAGGTAAAACCATCGTAAATGTTATGGACAAATGCTGCAGTTTGTTTGTTATAGTTTTATTCGCATTTGCTCTAGATAGTATTTTTTTAGAGCATTTGCAGTTTGGCAGACAAGACAAATCCACTGAAGTGTTGGTGAGACAAAACTATACGCACGTAGCCTACAGTTAGCTTTCTTGACGAAAAACATTAGAATATGATATTAACATCGTTGGATACGTTCATATTACAATGTCAGACGCAATTAATATCGACTTGTTAACAACTGCGTGTTATCAGGACATTTAGTGGGATGTAAAGTGTTAGATTCCAATATTTTTTCCCCCGAAACGTTACGTTTATTTTGTGTCTTTAATTTTAAATTTCTTGTTGCAGGCGAGGCATCGCGACGGCGCGCGCCATTACAGTGGTGAGAGACGAAGCTGAACTGTTACAAGGTAAAACCATCGTAAATGTTATGGACAAATACTGCAGTTTGTTACAGTTTTATTCGCATTTGCTCACAAGAGAGTGTTTTTAGAGCAGTTGCAGTTTGGCAGACAAGACAAATCCAATGAAGTGTTGGTGAGACAAAACTATACGCACGTGCAGTTAGCTTTCTTGACGAAAAACATTACAATAGGCTATATGATATTAACATTGTTGCAATCTTTGTTGGATGCTGCCATTTTCTCATTTATTTCACCAGTTTTGAAACAGTGTTTAACAAATCCCTGCGTCATAACTAAATTCAAAATGACTGGCAAAAGATTTGAAAGTTCATTTTATTTTCTGTTCAAAGTTCCCATAGTTATCGTTTTCTTAATATAACTTGAACCTAAATCTAAATGAGAAATGTATTACTGTAAATTGTCAACATGAAAGCAATACCATTGTAGGTTTTACTAAGCAGCATATGAAAGGTCACAGTAATGTTCCAAACTGGTGTTTTACCTGTGGTGTAGGCCACCTGACTGTTCCCCTGCATTTACAAAATTTGCAGCTTTTAAGTCTCATCTATTTAGAGACTTTACAGGTTATCAAAAGTCTGGTAAAGGTACCAGATTTGACCAAATAGACACAACACTGATTTGCCAGATTTTGTTGTGGGGTTATATTTTGTTCTCTTACTGCATTTAATTACATTTACAATTGTTTCCTTTTAATTTTGTTTCTTGTAGATGTCAGCAACAGCAGCTGATGTGAAAAAAAAAGTTCTACACTTTCAGACTCTACGAGACTGACTGTCTTAGGTAATGTAGGTTCCCAAAATCTTTAAATTACTGGTACTTAATACATTTTGCCTGTTGTATTTTAGCATACATTTTTATAAAGTGTTTCTTATATGTATTATTTTTAGGTGAAATTCTCACTGCAACCCAGTGGATGCTGAGTATTAAGGGGCAAGTGGTTATGAATCCACACCCCAATTTTATGGCTGGATTTGCTGCTTTGTTGGCAACTTACTACAACTTTAATCTGGTGTACCAGCACGAGGCATCCTGCACACTTGGATTTGTTCAAAGGTAACAGTTTACTTAAATATAAATGTGTATATGTTAAAGGATTAGTTCACCCAAAAATTACATTTCTGTCATTAATTAACTACTGACCTTTGTTCATTTTCGGGAACACAAAATTAAGATGTTTTTGATGAAATCCTATAGGTTTCTGAACCACACATAGGCAGCAAAATCATTGCAACTTTCAAGGTCCAGAAACGCAGTTAAGACATTGTTAAAATAGACCATGTGACTACAGTGGATCAATCTTAATGTTATGAAGCCACGATAATACTTTTTGTGTGCAAACCCCCCCCAAAATAATGACTTTATTCAACAATCTCTTCTCTTCTGTGTCAGTCTCTGACGCTGTTAATTAAGTAAACACAGTGCAGCCCTTCCAGGTTCTACGTTAGAACAAAAAGTATTCTCATCACTTCATAACATTATGGTAAATCCTCTGGAGTTACATGGACTATTTTTATGATGTTTTTACTACCTTTCTGGGCCTTGAAAGTTGTAATGACGTTGTGGTCTATGTGTGGTTCAGAAACCTCTCCGATTTGATCAAAAACATCTTAATGTGTGTTCCTGAAAATGAAAGGTCAGTAGTTAATTAATGACAGAAATGTCATTTTGGGGTGAACTAACCCTTTATAATAGATTAGTAGTGCAGCAAATGCTTATTGTAAAGTGGTATATTTTCATTAGTCTGCACATGTCATGCTCCTAAAGCTTCTGCTTGTGTTTTTCTGACTGATTTTTGTGCAGATGTTTTGTTGGAATCAACCCATCCACTGGTACCAAGACAGTCAAAACAAGTGGAAAGACCTCAGAGAAGAGGAACAACAGTCAATCCTCATGTGTCTACTCTTCTCAGAAGGCTAATGGACTTTGAGTGGTTAAGCATGTAAGTTGTCAAATGTACAGTGCTGGTCAGAATTATTTGCCCCCTTGGTAAATATGATCAAAGATGGCTGTAAAAAATAAATCTGCATTGTTAATCCTTTTGATATTATATTTAAAACATCTGCAAAAATGTAACCTTTCATCGAAGTAAAATAATTGAAAGTGGGGGGGAAATCACATTATGAAATAAATGTTTTTTCTCCAAAACACGTTGGGAACAATTATTTGCCCCTTTTATTAAATATGTTTGCAACCTCCTTTTCCCAAGATACCAGCTCTGAGTCTTCTCCTATAATGCCTGATGAGTTTGGAGAACACCTGACAAGAGATCAGAGACCATTCCTCCACACAGAATCTCTCCAGAACCTTCAGATTCCCAGATCCATGTTGGTGCTTTTCAGTTCAGTCCACTCATTTTCTATAGGGTTCAGGCCAGGGACTGGGATGGCCATTGCAGATCTTGGTTTTGTGCTCAGTGACCCATTTTTGTTTTGATTTTGATATTTGTTTTTGGATCACTGTCCTGTTGGAAGATCCAAACATGGCCCGTTATAAGATTTCTAGCACAGTCTGTTAGGTCTCATCTGACCATAGAACCCGTCCCGTTTGACGTTCCAGTCGTGTCAGGTACTTTTCAAACGTTCTATGGTCAGATGAAACAAAAAAAATTTGCTTTTTTGGCAGCAAACACTTAAGATGGGTTTAGTGCACACAAGGATAAAAATGAAATACTCTGCTGTATCTTTAATGCTGTGGGCCTAATTTTCTGCCAGAGGTCCTGGACATCTTGTTCAGAGACATGGCATCATGGATTGGATCAAATACCAACAGATGAAAAATCAAAACCTAACAGACTGTGCTATAAATCTTATAACGGGCCATGTTTGATGTCATGATCCAAAAACAAATATCAAAATCAAAACAAAAATGGGTCACTGAGCACAAAACCAAGATCTGCAATGGCCATCCCAGTCCCTGGCCTGAACCCTATAGAAAATGAGTGGACTGAACTGAAAAGCACCAACATGGATCTGGGAATCTGAAGGTTCTGGAGAGATTCTGTGTGGAGGAATGGTCTCTGATCTCTTGTCAGGTGTTCTCCAAACTCATCAGGCATTATAGGAGAAGACTCAGAGCTGGTATCTTGGGAAAAGGAGGTTGCAAACATATTTAATAAAAGGGGCAAATAATTGTTCCCAACGTGTTTTGGAGAAAAAACATTTATTTCATAATGTGATTTCCCCCCCACTTTCAATTATTTTACTTCAATGCAAGGTTACATTTTTGCACATTTTTTAAATATAATATCAAAAGGATTAACAATGCAGATTTATTTTTTACAGCCATCTTTGATCATATTTACCAAGGGGGCAAATAATTCTGACCAGCGCTGTAAACAAAAAGAGCAGAAATGTTTGTTTTAACAGATGTGAGTTAACCATAATGCCATTCTGTTGATTGAGCTTAAAGGATTAGTTAACTTTTAAAAAAACTTTTGCTGATAATTTACTCACCCCGATGTCATCCAAGATGTCCATGTCTTTCTTTCTTCAGTCGAAAAGAAATTAAGGTTTTTTATGAAAATATTTCTCCATATAATGGACGTCAATGGTCCCCAAACGGTTCAAGGTCCAAATGACTGTGTCAGTGCCGCTTTAAACGATACCAGACGATGAATACGGGTCTTATCTAGCGAAACTCTCGGTCATTTCAAAAATAAATAAAAAAGTTTAAGTTTTATAAGCACAAATTCTCGCCTTGCTCTGTTCTGTGATGCGCGTTCGTGACGTCACGTAATACGCAGTTACGCTGTAAAGGTCTCGCTTCTATGAAAAGTAAAACATTTTTGTCCTGACGAAAATTTTCTTTTAGGCTTTTTAATATTACAACACCCAGGATACGCACACGAAATGGGCATTTTAAACGATAAACTGACACAAAGACATTTGAATATGTGTGTATGGTCCTCCTTCCGCACATTTGTAAACACTCGGTACGTCAAGCGTGCCCTTTTCAACGTAATTGCGTATTACGTGACGTCACGAACGCGCATCACAGAACCAAGCAAGGTGAGCGTTTGTGCTTATAAAACTTAAACTTTTTTATTTATTTTTGAAATGACCGTACGTTTCGCTAGATAAGACCCTTATTCATCGTCTGGTATCGTTTAAAGCCCTTTGAAGCGGCACTGACACTGTCATTTGGACCTTGAACCGTTTGGGGCCCATTGACGTCCATTATATGGAGAAATGTTTTCATCAAAAACCTTAATTTCTTTTCGACTGTAGAAAGAAAGACATGGACATCTTGGATGACATCGGGGTGAGTAAATTATCAGCAAAAGTTTTTTTTTAAAGTGAACTAATCCTTTAAAGGGATAGTTCACCCAAAAAATTTAAATTCCGTCATCATTTACTCACCCCCATGTTGTTCTAAACCTGTATGAGATTCTTTCTTCAGCTGAACACAAAAGATGATATTTTGAAGAACGTTGGTAACCAAACAGTTGATTGTAGCCATTTACTTTCAATTGTCTGGTTACCAAAATTCTTTAAAATATCATCTTTTGTGTTCAACAGAAGAAAGAAACTAATACAGGTTTGGAACACATTGAGGGTGAGTAAACAGAATGATGACAGAATTTGAATTTTTGGATGAACTTTTCCTTTAACTTTTATTGAACCCAGAATCTTGCTTTTAAGTCTTACAAGTTATTTGTAGTTATTTTGTGACTGATTTTGAAAATATTTTCTGTACTTGAAAAGTAAAATTGTTGTTACCTGTCTTGCAGTATTTGCTTATTATTTTAATAAATATTTTTTAACAACAGCTTTGACTTTCTGTTTTATTTTTTTATGTGTATTTTAATGCTTTTACATCAATATAATGGTAAATAATAGAGTATAGTTTACTGTTAAAATTATTCTTTTCAGCTTTTTAAATGTTAAACTATTACAGCATCTTCTTGAATTTTGGGGGTATTTACAGGATTTTATTGGCAATTTTTTTGCCAGGTAAATATTGTACTTTAGAGAAATTACAAAAAAATGCTGTAAAATATAATTACAGGATTTTATTGGCAACTTTATTGCCAGGTAAATACTGTACTTTAGTGAAATTACAAAATATTGCTGTAAAATAAAATACAAGTTTAATTCAATGTTACTGTAAAAAAACCTACTAATTACTGTATTTTATATACAACAATTACCTGTAAATTGATTTACAGTATTATACTGTAATCAATTTTACAGCAATTACCAACATTTTTACAGGACTTTATTGGCAACTTTTTTGCCAGTAAATTCCTGTAATTTCTACAGGAAATTTTTTACAGTGTACATTGCTGTATATGCACTCAAATGAGGCTTTAATACAATAACATTTAACACAACTGATTGCAAAGACATGACAGCACTATACATTTCAGAATGTGGAAAAGTGCCCAGGGCAAATGTAACTGGAACATGTACTGTAAGAATAATGTTTGGTTTTGTATTACGTCATCTAGTCTGTCATGAACTTATTTCTTTGCAAGTGTATTTCCACAAAGGGACATATCAATATATTACAACATTTACTTATGACTGATAATTCTCTTTTTCACATTTTGTAACCCCCTTCAAATTACTTATTGGCGTGACTGAAGCTGCATTATTAATTGGATTTTATTTATTCTTTATTGATTGGGTCTCCACATCTGCTTAAGAATATAGTGTTACTTATTTAATCATGCAGGCTATATTTTTTACAAGAACACATAATTATATTCAAGTGCCTTGTGAAGGAAAATAAGGAAGTAAATACCTTTCACATTGTTTGTGTATGTGTTGTTTTTATTGCTGTTGTTTATCCACTAGTGCCTAGGAGACATGTTGTGATGTGACGGAGATGGAAAAAGTAAAGATAGCTGGAGTAGAACACTGACTTTTATCTACAGAGCTTTGGACAGGAAGTTGAAGAAACAATCAGGAGAAGCAGGTGTCATTTGATGGACAAAGCTGCCAGCACAGGCTGCTTGTCAAGAGAGTAAACAAAGAGAGAGACAGAGAGAGAAGAAATGATATATTCAAATTGTGCTGAGAGACAGATTTTAATTTGCTTGTTCCCTGACTCCTTTCAACTGTTGTTCACTAGGCAGAGAGATGACAGATCTGTTGGTGTGGTTCATCAAATTATTTCATATGAGCTGAAATGGAAATAGTGAAATCGTGTAACTTTGTAAAGTGCAAATATACAGTGTTTGTGAAAGTATTCGTACCCCTTCATAGTCTAGTCTACAGGCACCCAGACACTGACTGTACAGGAACACGAGGTGAGACAGGTGTTCAAGTCAGGGAGTCCGAGGAAGGCTGAAGGCCCTGATGGAGTGCTTGGAAAGGTACACAAGGCTTGTGCCTACGAACTTGCTGCTGTCTTTACAAACATTTTTAATCTGTCCCTGTCACAAGCCATCGTTCCACCCTGACTTAAATAAGCCATTATCATCCCGGTCTTTATCACCAACACAGAGGGACATATGTCCGGATACTCTTCATTGTTTATAGTTCTGCGTTCAATACCATCATACTGGACATACTGATCAGGAAACTCCTACACCTGGGTCTCTCCACTCACATCTGCACCTGGATTATGGATTATCTCACTAACCGCCCTCAGTTTGTCAGGCTCGGTCTTCAACTCTCCTCAGCCCTCACTCTCAGCACCGGTTCCCCACAGGGATGTGTGCTGAGTCCACTACTCTACTGACTCTATACATATGACTGTATCCCCACACACTCCTCCAGTCACATTATAAAATTCGCAGATAAGTGATTGGACTCATTTCTGGAGGCGATGAGTCTGCCTAAAATGACGTGGTCCGAAAACTGACGTTGTGGTGCTCTGAAACCAACCTGCCGTTAAACACAAAGAAAACTAGAGAACTTATCTTGAACTTCAGGAAGTGCAAAGCTACTTAAAATTCGTACCAACCCCAGGCTTTTGAACGGTAGTGTATGTGACAATTTGCACCGGTCTACCACATTATATAAATAATTTGTTTTACACTGCAATTTATCCAGCCTTTTAACAGAGAAAATCAATAAAATGCTATAGCCAGTTGTGGTATCCTCTTGTCATGCACGCCTGAGCGCTCTCCTCTTCCGACATCTTTTACCTGCTCTGATTGAGTCTTTCTTACAGGTCAATCCTCATGAACCCAGTCCTGTCTGCTTTGATTTTCCCCTATTCAGTCCTACTTGGGCACGTTCACGGACGCCTGCTCCACGTAGAAGAGGAAGGACGAGCAGGCACTCTGCAGAATCCTCTCATTAAGATGACAGGCCCAACCATGGCAACAATTAACTCCATTCAGCCACAATTCATCCCTCTTTTCAGGGTGCAGAGAAGAGATGAGAGGAGACATGCAGGTCAGACTTAGCTGAGTGTTAGCCTCACTCTGGGAAAGATTATCTGAGGTACTGACGGTATGAATGACACTGATGGCGGTCTGTCTGCAGCATATCCAACAGGATATCCCGTTTCTGGGATGAACTGGCCCATGGGGTGCACTGGGACTTCCTGGTGGTTCGTTCAACTTATGTGTTGTCAAAACAAATTATATACAAAGTACAAATTATAGATTTATAGATTTTAAGGCAAGATAAAGACCCCATCAGTACAGCCCCATGCGGTGCGGGTCAAATTAATCCATTTAAATGAATACCTATTTATTGACAATTCCTAATTATTAATTATTTAAATTTATATGATCATATTGCACTATAAATGGCACTACTCTTAAACAGTTTCAAAATTTTAAATTACATTTAAATGACTAAATATTAACATGTGCACAAATCCATCACGTACAGTAGCAAAGAATCAGAGGGTTTCATACCAAAAAGATGTCTCTTTTGTGTGTTTGAATCTATATACCTATTGTTTTTTGCCGTTGTTTACGGTTTCATGGGAGAAGAAAATGTTGCCTGAAATTATGGATACCGTTGTTGTTTTTTGTTATGGACTCCTCTCATAATGAGTTTCAACACCTCAGTGCATTTCACAATTAGTTGAATTGTTTTCCCTGTCATTTCCAATTATTCTTACCACTAAAATGTCCATGACAAACCAACGGAATAGAACTTTTATGAAATTTTCAGTACATCACCATAATCAAGCATGTAAAACACAAACAGTGTTTACACTACCATACCACTTCAGATCCATCATCTGGATATATTACAATTATCTATATAATCCAAGTTAATTATGAAGATTTGACTGTTTGATTCATGGCCTTATTAAAAATTCATGGTCTATGGTGGTTTCTGCAACTCAAAGAATGATATGATATGTAGCCTACTGCACTTTGCATAACTCCATCAGTAGCCTAAATTACATTTGTTTTCAAGAGTTGTAATCTTGAAAACAAAGAAAATGTAAATAAAAAATCCATCGACGCTGGTAATTATGGCAATTAAAAAAGTGAATGAAACTTAATTAATTGTGCCCTGTCATGGCACCGTGGAAAAGCAGACTTGTAAAACAATTATTTACCCCAATAACAGACCTCCAAATAAATGTTCTCAGAAGCCTATTGTTACGACTTAGCTCCAAAAAAGGCCGCAACAAAGAAAGGGGCACACATTGCTGTTACTTTTACCACAACATTTATTAACAGAGAAGAACCGAAACTAAACCAAACAGGTGGGAATATGCCATCAGTCAGATCAGTGGTGTAGAGTACAGTGTAGGCATGAAGTAAGAAGTAATGTAATAGGTAATGTATGTCTCTAGATGTCACAACAACACAAACTATTGATTAATTATTGATTAGCATTACCAAACATGGACGTTTTATTATTGTTTTAATTTAATACTGTGAAGCTGCTTTGATACAATCTGTATTGTGAATCAACGGGGCCTCTCATACCGGATCGTCACACCTATATTATTATTATTATTATATTTATTGATTTAGCAGACACTTTCATTCAAAGCAGTTTGCAAATGAGGAATTCATAAATAGATCATCCAAATAATAATAATTATTTATAATAATAATAATTAGAAGAAAAATAAACGTTTATGACCTGGAGATTTTTCTTAGCAAAGATTGTTAATAATAATAATAAGTTAATTATAGAGAAACGATAAATACATTTCATTTTTTCTTAAATACAAGGCTCATTTTAAGCAAAGTCACAGATCATGCTGTGAAGCAAAAAAAACTGGTAGAGTTACAAATGGCATAAAACAGGAAGTGGTTTTATGGAAGTGGTTTTCTATTTTGGCAAATCTATTAGCTTATCTTTGCTTGGTTTCTTCAAGCACAACCTCTTTTTGATAATTTACCAAATTTAGTGTGAATACATTATCTTCAGGGCTTATTTTACGCACATAAAAATTCCCCCACGCAGATCACACAAAACATGACTCAAGGCCATCTTGCCACATACAGGAGTTAACACAGGACTTATCTATTTACTGTCTGCAATCAAAATGCAATCACTGTTAAATAGAGTAGCCTATCCCTACTAAATACAATCAGTATCCCACAGAAAAGAAAGCAATGTGTCTTTTATAGTCCTATTCAAATACACATCCTGTTTGAGGATAACAGCTGCTGGGCGTGTGTGTGCGTTTGTGCGCGCGCGCGCGAGCGAGCCAAACAGCATTTTGACCTCAAAACCCTTTTGAACATCTGGGCGGATGCGCATGCGCATGCGCATGAAAAATTAGGTGAACTACTCGAACTCGCAAGCAACTTTTCAAACAATTACGTTACTCTGCCTTTTTTCCTGTTATGAAAAAGGTGACAGCAGCTTGTCAGTTTAGGGGTGGTGTAAAACGGATAAGTGAAGAAATCAGATGTAGTGACGTTGCATATGCTATGTTGCACAGGAAGAAGTTGAACTTTTCTGCAACGCTATAAAGTGGAGTATGTTGCTCCAGACCGGCGGACATAGCGTTTTTGTTTTGAACCTGACATTGCTTTTATGTCATTTTATATAAGAAAACGTCATTCAAGTCGGTTTTAGGACCATTCTTATGATTTTTATCCCGCGGATGCATAATTCGTCATGACAAAGGAAACTCTCAGGACCGTGGCAACCACGACGCTTTTCTTCTGTTTTTGTTTTTCATCTTTTAAAGCAGAGATCCCTTCTTGCCACGGCGCCTACGACCTTTACTTTGTTTTAGACCGGTAAGTAACGTTACTCTGAAATTTTTATGTATTTCAAGACTAAATATATACTTATGGTGCATAAAGTTACTGTTTATAGGGTTGCATATTGTTTACACAATACATAGACTCGCTTTCGTAAGTATGGTGTGAATAATGTCCGTGTCAGCTATTTCAAAGTTTGACCTGATTTTACATGTGCCAGTCACTACTGGGGACTAGCACCATCCAGGGGCCACACAGCAAGACACTTGGCTGGAAAAATACTTGTTGAGTCTTACACAGTTTTGATTGATACAGGGATTGATGATTGTAAAAGCTGCGTGCAGAGGAGAAACGCTGTCATCTTGTGTTTCTGAAGTCTTGATTGTGACTGTCTGTCTGTCTGTCTAATAGATGTACATGTTCAAAAAGACGAACTGGCTATCTGCTTGTCTGTCTGCCTGTCATCTGTAATGTTTCATATTTAATTTACACCCCTTTGAGAATAGTTGTTGGCCTCAGTGCAGTCCACAGGATGATGGCACTGATATGATCTTTGCTCTGATATGCTCAGGCATAATGACCAGTCAAAGAATAGCAGATCCGGCCTTGAGTATATGTGCCCGGAATGAAACTTGCCTTTACACCTCCAGATCATTCCTTATATTACATTTGGTTTGATGTTCTCTGATGGTCCCACCAAAACTTATAGATTCTCTGACCTTGGCTTCATACAAGGAAGAAGACAATGCATAAAAAATTATTTTCTAATTACCTATCGCTTGTGTTTTATGTTCTCAGCACATGCAGTGGACTATAATTATTAGTTCATTACCCTGTAGCTATTACATCAAGGGCACATTTTACACACCTTTTTTCATTAAAGATTGCATTGAGGTTAATGTCGCAGAAGTCCACTTTCATGGATTTTATGTTGTGAAATGTACAGATTTCTCATATATTGAGAAATTATTATGAAAGCATCTCCGTATATCTACAGTTGCATTCTGGCTATGCGTTCATTGATAGCTCTGCTTGATTGATTTTATGTTGATTTGTGTGGTGTTCTGTTCACTGTATTTGCTCTGGCTTTTGAGTCCTAGCTTGGCAAAAGTTGTGTTTTTTGTTTACGCAATTTTTTTTAAATATTTTTTTTTTAAATATTGAAAATATAAAACGGTTGTTTTAAATGGTAATAATATTTCACAATATTACTGTTTTTTTTACTGTATGTTTCATCAAATAAATGTTGCCTTGGTGAGCATGATAGACTTGTAAAAATGTAGCCTATATATATTAGCATGGACATCGGCCCCTGACTAGCTTGATGTTTGGTGTTGGAATGATGCATTGTTTTTAGGACTGAGTGCTGCTGGGAACTGAAGTGGTCAGCAGTTAATAAAGTGCCTTGACTCAGTTTGTGTTGTGTGTTGGATGTAGACAGACTCCCCATTTTCTCTGAGATACACAAGGATTAACACTGAAGTGTAGCTGACTCAGCCTCTTTGCCACAGTGTAATCCACAACACAACTCTTACAGTAACCACATGAAGACATTTGACTTAAAGATTTAAGTATAATTGCCTCGAGCTGTGTTTTTTTTTTTTTTTTTTTTTTGCTGACATTGTTTTCCATGCTTCGTTACAGATCTGGAAGCGTGGGGGAAGACTGGGGTCAGATCTATGGCTTTGTCAAAAATCTTACAGAGAGATTTGTGAGGTAAATATTCTTGCTTTATTTTCTTTGATTATTTTATGTCAAGTCAGTTGTACAATAATGATTCTGAATGTAACTCCCAATCCACCACATCAAAGGAAGTCAGCCATAATAACTTGAATCAAAGCTAAACGCTAACTTGGCTACACAGCAGCTACACATCCGGTTCTGAGATGGCCCTACAGTGGGGGTGGGGGTGGGTCTAAACGTATAAAAAAAAATCGCCAGATGAATGTGAACTTATGTAACGTTGACTCAATGTATGTGCCAGTACAGACGGTAGCGACCTAGCCAGAAGAAAGCAGTCTGCTTGAGAAAATAGCAAAGGGAGCAGGTGGGAGTGGGTGGCAAGGAGGCTCAGTCTTCTGGGCTGTGAGAATGGCCATTTGCACTGCAACCATCCAACAGCACACTTATCCCTCACACATGAAAGGAGAAGACGCAGCCAATGTACTTTAAGTCATGAGTGCAGGAAGACCAGTGCAGTCTGCCATAGACTTTGATGGTCTTCTGTTGTGCCATGTGGTCTGTTTTAAAGCGTTGAATGGACCTGGTGTATAAGTATCTTTAAGAATTATCTCGAAAAGCTGTGCGAAGGGTTCCCGTGTTGTTTTATGGTGTAATAGGGGACCAACCCGAAAGATGACACATGTAGTTTACAACATGTCAGTTTATATCTTCAGGAACATTCAAGGTCAGTTCCTTTTCAGGGCAATTATTTGTTCACGCAGGGCATCGTAATACCATTTGGCGATTCATTATTATATTTATCACTCAATCAGCCTGTGAAATGTTCAGTCCTCCTGTCTGTTCTTCATTTGATTTTTGTTACCAAAATTTGGCAGCTTGAACACATTTGGATGTTCTCCCTGAGTATCTCATGTGGGGGATGGTTGTGGATTGGATGTCATTCTGAGTGAGAAAAAGCAGCACCTCTCCTTATGCTTTGTCCTGAGACCTGACTTCAAATGTGTAGAGGAACCCAACATGTTCCTATGCTGTATCAGCTTTCGTGACAGAAGGTTGTGAAAAAGACCAACTGCTTCATTGAAATGTACTTGTCATAATCAGCTATAAATTTGTTGTCAGATTATGTATCAGTTCCCTCTGAGATTTTTTTTTTATTCCAATATCATTAAGACACAAAATCCCAGTTTTTTGTAAACCAGCAGTTTTGTAAATGCATGATAGCATCCGTGTTGTTATTGTTAACTAAAACTAAAACTATTGAAATAAAACTGAAATAAAATAAAATATCAAAAATAATTTTTTTTTTTTTTTTGCTTTGGCAACTAACTGAAATTAAATGCTTAAGTTGAATTGTTAAAATGACTAAATCTAAAACTGAAATAAAAATAAAGATAAATATATATATATAAGCCATTTCAAAAATGGAATACATTTTGAATCGCATGAACAAAGAAACATACCATAATTAATGTCCTTGTTGTACTTTTTGAAAATTGACATAGAGCCAAAATGCACATCTTTATTGCATCACTGTTTTCCAGAAAAATTGTGTTGCTGCATGTTTGTCCTATTCGTATTGCGAAAGGTAGGAGGAATAAATATAGGAAGTGACAGGTATAAATATAATCACCAACAGGATGTATGCATGAATCACACATGACAACCTGTTTCCTGTCTGTATATCAATTAATCACTTCCTTGGTCCAAGCAGAAGAGGGTTTTTTTCCCAGTCACAAGCTTTTATTAGCTAGTTACATTGGCTATCTAACTCATAAACCAACTCTGACGATTGCGAAAGGAACATGAGGACATCAAGACTTTCAACATCACAGGATTTCTCTGATAGCATCATTTGCACCAATGCTTGTATTTAGCTTTATTATTAAAGTATAAATATATAAGTCACTTCTGAAGAGCTTTTTTACTGTGGTACAAAAAAAGAGATGTGTATAACTAGAATGTGCAGCTGTACTTGATTTTCCATTTGTCACTCATCTACAGCGTTTTTCCATTTTTCTCATATTTTTTCATTCCAGTCCAAATATGCGAGTGTCCTTCATAGTGTTTTCATCAAAAGCAGAGCTTGTGTTACCGCTCACTGGAGACAGGTATGGAATCAGGCTTGCATGAATTATTTGCAGTCCCTACTGTAAGAAAGCTAGTAACACGCCATGTGTTTGTGTTGTATAGTACATTAAAGACGAGTAAATATTTAATATATAGTGTAAAGGTTTCCTTCATATGTAGATGGGGTTCAATAACTTTTTAACATGACCAAGACATCATATTGCATGCACATACACATACGTACACTCATCAGAATATTTCTTGCTTTTCGTTATCAGGGTTAAAATCAATGATGGCCTGAGGATTTTAAATGAGGTCAACCCAGCAGGAGAAACCTATATGCATGAAGGAATTAAATTGGTAAATATATGAACAGACTCAAATACATTTGTACATTTGTACAATATTTTTTTTTTTAAAAAGAAGCAGCTTTTTTCATGTTTTGTGGACACAGGAGTGTATGAAACACTCAACTCAGCTTGACTGGCTGTATTTCCTGTACTTTAGTCTTTTACTAGAATAAACAAAATAAAACAGTAAACTGATTGGTTCCCCTCGTGACCATGATAAGGCATAATTACATCTATCTAAATAAACACTCCACATTCAGTGTCCTGAATCTGGGCTCAAGTTGAGTTCTGTGTAAGTCTTTATTACAATGATAGATAAATTATATAATTTTATACATTTACATAAATTACTGTGCATTTTTATCCCTGCAGTTTCTACCGATACAACTTTATAACCTCTCCTCCTTCTTTCCAGGCATCTGAACAAATGAAAGAACAACTTAACAAGTTCTCTAGTATCATTGTGGCTTTAACTGATGGAAAGCTTGAACCATATATCCATCAACTCACTAAGGATGAGGTGAGCTGTTATCTAACACTTTACATATTTTTTATAATTTTATAGCAACAAATGATTATGTTGTTGTGTTTATAGGCTGATATAGCAAAGACTTATGGAGCTCGTGTGTACTGTGTTGGCGTAAAGGACTTTGATGAAGAACAGGTAATGTTGGCATTCCAGCAGATTTCAAAATAATGTGGATACTACTACATGCATGCATAGAATCTATTTGCAAATAACACTTCAAATGCTCTCTAAAGCTCCACCAAGTGCAGGGGTTTTGCAGAGTTGCCTGCAATTGCAGGACTGCTGCTCTTTTCCTGTTTCTGTAGCAATGACAAACTGAGTTAAAGCAGAGGAAATGTCAGCACTTTTTTTTCTTGCTTGGCTATCAGCCCTGTTATTATTATCTTTCTATTTGCCTGCCAACAGCTCGCCGATGTGGCTGGTAATAAGGAGCAAGTGTTCCCAGTCAAAGGAGGCTTTCAAGCTCTCAAAGGCATCGTTAATTCGGTAAGTTCTCCATGCCAGGGGTTCCATCCCAAAAGGTGTGATATGCCTCTGAGGTTTTAGTCCAGGAGTTTTCAAAGTGGGCTAAACAAACTAGTTCCCTATGATTTACACAATGCAGAAATGTATAATTCTGAATGTCACATAATTTGGCAAATTTTGAATGAATAAATCAAATATACCCTTAAAGGGTCAGTTCACCCAAAACATTTCGTTCCAAACTTCCGTTCATCTTCGGAACACAAATGAAGATATTTTTAATTAAATCTGAGCAATTTCTGTCCTTCCATTGACAGCTACACAACTACCACTTTGACGCTTCAAAAAGTTCATAAAGAGATAGAAAATTAATCCATATGAATTGAGTGGTTTAGTCCAAATATTCTGAAGAGACATGATCGCTTTATATGATGAACAGATTGAATTTAGGCTTTTATTCACATATAAACATTCATCAGCGAAAATAAACAGAAGCTCAACCGAACTCGCTTGACAAGCCAGAACAAACCTCATTGGTTCTTGCAGAAGCTCAAATGTGCTGCTTAACACAAGAATGAACCTCATTGGTTCTCCCATGTCAAGGGAACATGCATGAGCTTCCATTTACCACAACTGATGTGTGCTTTGATGAATGTTTATATGTGAATAAAGGTCTAAATTAAATATGTTCAGCGTATAAAGAGATTTTGTCTCATCAGAAAATTTGGACTAAACCGCTCAATTCATATGAATTAGTTTTACAATCTTTTTATGAACTTTTTGAAGCGACAAAGTGGTAGTTGTGTAGCTACCAAGATGAACAAGACAAGGATGAACAAAAGTATTATGGGTTTGGAACAACATGAGGGTAAGTAAATGATGACAGAATTTTCATTTTTGTTGAGCTAACCCTTTAATTAAATTGTGATATGCATTAGTGTCTGTGAATATTAAGCTAAAAAATACTGCTATTTAAATATTAAGTCTGCATGTTCTGTTCTGTTCTGGTCTTTTCTGTTCTGCACGTCTTGTTCATGTTCTCTGTGTGAATGAGCGCCACAGGCAAGCATTTTCACATACTCAAGCACGCAAGATGCTCTTGGTGTTTTTAGCGTCTGCCGTCTCACTATATAAGGACATGAACACATGAACTTCATTTCCAGAGCTACTCTGAGAGTCACTTCAGCATTTCAACATTTCATTTGATATAACTATCATCATATTATATGCACACAGAACCTCAAAGGTCTTCACGACAACCCGTCAAAATAAAGGTTAGGTTTAACTTGAAGAAATTATAACAGAAATACATTATTATTGCACTGTATAATGTACTTCTCACAGTAATAACAACTAAAAATGTAGTAATAATACATTTTTCTTCCATGTTTTAATTTAATTTAAGAAATGTGGCACTTTGCCACAATATAAAATTAAGTGTTACATTTTCATTTGATCACATTTTTAAAATATTACATTTTTGAAATATTAGCCTTAATTTCATTATTGCCTTTTCGATAATACATTTTTATTAAAATCACTGTTATAATTATGAGGGGGTCTTTGTTTTTCTCCCATCTAAGGGGTCCCTGGCCCCAACAAGTTTGAGAACCCCTGTTTTAGTCGACTAAGACAGATCCATTATTAAGCAATCATTTAACCGACAATTTCTTTAAAGAGACTTGCACTAGACTTATTATGTAAACTGCCCTCTGGAGCAAAAAGGGGTTAAGTGCCTTACTCAAGGGAAAAATGCTGAGAGAAACTACAACAAGCCCCTATTTTTAACCCTTAAGCCACCCCAGTATTGAACTAAAGTAGAACATTTTAGCTATATCTTGTGTTCTTTGAAATAGACATATTTTTCAGTTAAAATTTGGCTTCAGACAGAGGCATGATGCTAAAGCAGTCCAGATATGTTATTTGACTAAAGTGAAGTTTTTTAAGTGCTGTTTTGTAAAGCAACTTTATAAAATGTAGCTTTTGAAAGCTCGAGCATCACTTGGTTGTATATTGTTGGTTATAAAGGACTCTGTGAAACAATGTGTTTGTAAAGCGGTTTCATCTTACATGATTCTGTTGACAATTCATTTGTGATACTTTCCATTTGCTTCATGATGCTTTGAAATGTTCCTTGTCATGGCATTTACCGATGATGCGGTTTAACATTGTAAACATGGTAAGAAGACTGAACATCATCTGCCATCAGTAAACCATCAACAGCTGAGGTCAGTGTTGTTGAACATGGGTGTGTTGTTTTGTGAGCACAGGAATCAGTTTCTGGGATATTTTTCAGGTTTAGTCATGCAAGACAAAAGACAGGACCTCAGGACCTATTGTTTTGTTCAGAAAAAAGACCCATCATCTCGTTACTTAGTTAGCTTGTTTGGCCAAATGGAGTTTCAGGCCCAGCAAAACATAGGCATTCTCTAGTGATTAGTAATCTTGGAGGCTGGGCTAGTTGGCCTCATGTTGCTCTCTGCTCAGATTTCCAGGATTTGAGATCATCTGTGCAGCTTTGCAGTCCGGGGCTAAAGTAGACTTAACAGAGATTTTGCAAAAAGCAAAAGCCTAAAGAATAGATTTATTCAGGCCTATTTTAATATTCCAAGAATGTTTTGATTGATGGCAGGTTTTTTTAATATTGTGTGGCCATATCATAATATTTGCATGATATGGTTGACTGGTGCATATCTACACTACTGTTCAAACGTTTGGGGTCAATACGATTTTTTTTAATTATTATTTTAAGAAATGTACTACAGTATTGCTCAAACAGACAGAAAGAACTAAGCACAATTTTCTGAGTAAAATACATAACGGTGACCCAATGGTGACGTGAAAGGGAAAGATTTTGCGGTCAGATGAGGTCAAGAACATTTGCAGCCAAATTTGTAGTGCTAATTCTCACACCGCTGACACCTCGGTTCCTATACATCATACAGTGAAGTCATGGCAGTATCATGCTGTGGAGCCGTTAGAGAAGAATGTCAAAGCAAAACCCTGGAGAATACTGAAGCTTGTAGAAAAAAAAACTCTTTCAGCAGAATGGTGATACAAACACAAGTCCAAGTGAAAAAAGGTCAATCCATTTGAGAATTTGTGGCTGTGCAAGAATGTCATGATTAATCAATCATGTTTTTTAGAGAGCTGCCTAATAATGTTAGATAGATAGATAGATAGATAGATAGATAGATAGATAGATAGATAGATAGATAGATGCTCTAATGCTTTACATCTATCTGTAGATAGATGGATGGATGGATGGAGGCTCTGATGCTTTAAGTCTATTCCTGTGTATAGATACCCGTCAGAGAAAATAAGTTGAAACGTCTTGCGATGAACCTCCCTTGTATCGTGCCGTCTCATAACTCATTAAAGAGCCATAAAGACCATCCTGAGTATTTTTCAGCCCTGACGTTTATTCAGTGTTCCTTCTCCCCTTTAATGATAGCAGAGTTTATCAGGTGTCATATTCAATCAGCCTGTTTTATACGTGTCCTCCACTTCAGCCGAAGCCTCATCTCCGCTGCAGGTGATTCGGAGGACCATATCTTTCTGTTAATGTTGTCTTTTTGCCCATTGTGTACAGAGATTTGCATAGTTTGTCCTCTGTTGATTTATGTGGATGATGGGAGAGGCGATGGTGGCCTCTCACAGGCCTGTTTATATGATAATGTCAGCCTGCGGTCTCTAATAGAGCTGAAGAGGGGAAATGGCACCGCATAATTTCCCCATAACGGCTGACACGGGTCTATCCCACACCGCACTGTATGTGATGCTCGTCTCATTGAGCTTGATTTGGCATAGCAAACATCTCCGGCGTGAATGCTAAAGACCCGGACACTGTGATAGCTGATATAGTGATTCAGCAGTGACAAGTACTGATTTGAATACATTTTTTTTTTTTATCGTTCAGATCCTCAAGCAATCATGCACAGAGATCCTAACAGTGGAGCCGAACAGCATCTGCGTGAACCGTAAGCATTCCAAGGGCTTTTACAGCTATCAGGGTGGATGAAATTGCGTGTGTGTGTGTGTGTGTGTGTGTGTGTGTGTGTGTGTGTGTGTGTGTGTGTGTGTGTGTGTGTGTGTGTGTGTGTGTGTGTGTGTGTGTGTGTGTGTGTGTGTGTGTGTGTGTGTGTGTGTGTGTGTGTGTGTGTGTGTGTGTGTGTGTGTGTGTGTGTGTGTCGTTGATTTGGGTGAATGCCCAGGAGTGCTTCTCATTATGTCCTCATCTGGTTTACATACCACAGAGTCCTTTAACATTGTTTTAAGAGGGAACGGGTTCACACTGGGGAGACAAACAGAGAGAGTTGTCTGCAGTTTCATAGTGGATGGAGTTACTCACAGTAAGTATGATAATACCACATCAATTCCCCTTAGTCTTACCCTCAAGCTTGATATGATATTCCATAGATAAAGCCAAATGATAAAAGAGAGATGTTGTGTCTGTGAGAGTCAGTTGTATCAAACAGGAACTGACACGCTGGTCACACCTAGGATGCAAGACGTTTTGTGGCTTAACTGTCACTTTAGGTTACTAAAGACAGAATAAGATGCTCAACTACACCAACAAACATTTAAAGCAGTGGTTCTTAACCAGGGGTCCACTGGGGACCTCAGCAAACTTCCAAAAGAGCTGCAGGATGACATAAAAAATATAAGAAATATTAATATAGTTGCTATTATTAATACATTAAAACAATCTAACAACTACAATGCTCCATTTATGATGGAAAGACAAAATTATTGTCACTCCCAGTTTCTGTTGAAATATAATCATTTTATATTATATATCAAAAACATTGAGAACCTCTCATCTAAAGCAACAATATTTCCGTGCTAAATTTTCTCAAAGAGATAGTTCACCCCAAAGTTGAAAAATTCTGTGATTTACTCATCCTCATGTCGTTCCAAACCTGTATGACTTTCTTTATTCTATGAAACACAAATTAAGATGTTTCTTTGCTTTATTTGTTGTCCATATAGTGAAAGCCAAGGGGGTCCAACACTATATTTGACACCACTGACTTTCAATATATCAAGACATTTTCAATACATCTTAATTTGTGTTTCAACTACTGACCACTACTTCACTTGTGTTTGGAACGACACTAGGGTAAGAAAATGATCATAATTTTTTTTTGTGTGTGAAGTTGAACTGTTCATTTAGATGTGTATAACAGTCATATGGTTTTTCATGAGCAGTCATATGCTATAGGGTCACTATACTCTGCACGTTAGTGCTGTCCTTATCAGACACTTAATGGTGTTTCCTTTATGAGTGCAAAACCATTAGACGGCAGATCCCCATATGGGATCCACATGTTTGCTCACTGCTATTGTAACCAGACAGGAAATACATAAACGTTGAATTCTGGGTGCCTTCAGCAGTGATACGGCAAAGGAATCATTTTCAAGTGGGATGAAAAAAACCTAGTTTGGCAACGGATCATAACAAAATCAACTTTCTATTCATTTTGCAGATGAAAAGCCAGGCATGGTGAATGATGACAAAGTCATGTGTCCTGCTCCAGTGCTGTATTCAGTGGGACAGTGAGTATTTGTTTCATAAAGCAGCAAGTGTCATTAAGATCTCCAAATGTACATAAAGCATGCATTTAAATCAATTAAATGTATCTTGCATAACTCCAACCCCACTTTGAACAGACTGTTGCAGCCTATCATGCATACTTTGAGCTGCAACATTATGACCCATTAAATTATCATGCGATATGCCAGCCTAAAATGTCATGTTACAGCATTATGTTATTGAATTGACTGAGACGCAGCACCCTGTGTAGATCTGGGATTAACTTTGAGCAGCTTGTGTGAAATTATGGTCCGACTTACCCGGGACGTTTGATCCCCTATACGTGGTCGCCGTTCAAAAGGCTTGCTTAATTAACTCTTGGCTGGCAATTGTGCCCCATTAAGTAGTTTGCTGCTATGAACGGCTAGTAAACACATCTGGTGGAGGGCTTTAAAAGGATGTGCGACAGATGCACTGATTCCCTTTTCCATGCTCCCATTTAAATAATTCACGATGCATTGACAATAGGCAACCACATAACACCTGCATCATGTCTGAGCGCTAGAAATGTCTCTCTCTATCTTTTTCTTCCACTCTCTTTCTACCTATCTGTCCAGTTAGCATTGAGAAAACTGCCAATTTCGAGGAATGCCACCTAGAAAACCAGTTGTTAATGCCATTTATATCATATTTGCAGACATACAGTATATGAGTTGTCCTAAACAATCCTTCCTGGAACACACCACTAGGGAATATCAGATAGTGTATTTTCGGAGTCATTTTGGGATTCAAAGGGTCTTTGTGGTTCAGTGACGTATCGCCAGATATCAGGGTCTCATCTGCAGCGACAGCTGTTGGTTCGTCAAACCAGGATCTAGGGCATCTGTCAGCCTGCCCATTAGCGCTGGCCGGCCCCGTCCCTTCGGGTCATTGGCTGGAGGGGGTGAGGAACTTTTGTCTGGCAGCAGCATGTCCTCACCTGCGTTTTCACAACAACAGTGGAGTGAGAAAAATAACTGAGGGACAGACCTGACACCTGCCTGCAGCGCGAGTGGTGGAACGTGCCTCATCAATAATCAATCTGATCTGTCAGGCCGCCATTTTAGTTCCATCTGTGTAGGGGGTGGGAGATGCAGCTAGTTAACATGGCAGCGCTGCCTCCACAGGAGCTCCTACTCTCACTCTGCTAGATGATTAAAACATGGTTACTCTTTCCAAAATGAAAGGCAATGTTGTACTGAATTGGTTTATTTATTTTTGAATCAATGTGTGATGTTTTCATATCTGGATATGTCACATTGGATTTTTTACTAGTGCTTGGAAGCTACTTGCCAAGCTACACACCAATCATAATTCAAATTAGCTAATCTAGATTCAGTCCATTTTTTTGGAAAAGTAGTTCTACTATCATTCAAAGTTTGGGGTCGGTAAGATTTTATAATGTTTTTCAATGAAATCTCTCCTGTGCTCTGCATTTATTTGATCAAAAATGTGAAAAATTGCTGTTTAAAATGTGCTATTTGTATATAATTTAAAATTAAAAGCTGAATTTTAAGCAGCCATTACTCCAGTCTCCATTGTCAAATGATCCTTAGAAATTCAAAAAATGCTGATTTAGTAACATTTCTTTCTATTATAACAGTTCAAATCATTTGTGCTGCTTAATAATATTTTTTGTTGAAACTGTGATACTTTATTAGGGGCCAAGCACCGAAGGTGCGGAGGCACCTATTGTTTCAGTTTTATTTGATGAATATTATAAATGTACATTATAAATGTTTTTACTGTCATTTTTAATCAATTTAATGCATTTTTTTATTTTTTATTATTCATTTATTTGACATGGACATTGCAATTAAACATAGTACAAAACAAGTCTGTAACTGATGCTATGCAAAAAGAGTTTATAGCTACTGCTAATTTTCAACTCCAGTCCATGGTTGGGCCTTTACACTACAACATAAGTAAGTTCTAAATAAGTATTGATTTATTTTAGAAAGTCTTACTGACCCCAAACTTTTGATTGGTAGTGCATGCTACAAGCTATTAACAAATGGCTAACCAAATTGAAGCTATTTAAGGTGGCAAAAATCTTTTAATTATTGTAACTGATATCAGTTAATATAATTTATTTTTCTAATCGGAACAGTTGTAATCTGACAAAAAAAACTATTCGAAAATGAAATGTAAAGTAGTAGTAGAAATCGTAGTGCTGTATATCGCACACAGCCGGGTTTAATTAAGAAAACTATGTGAATCTTAACTTCGGAAAGTTAAGTCAGACATGCGTGTCTGTCGGTGCCGAAGCATATGTTAGGCCTTCAATAATGTAGGTTGTTCGCTTTTATTTGAAAGGGAAGTTAGAAAGCTCTTAGTGACACCCGTGTCATCCCATTCATCTAGCTACGTCACGTTCACTTTCCATCAGCATGTGCTTTGTGACAAGGAATCAAACTCGCACACCACTCTCAGTCTCTTGTGGTGCCATGAGGGGCCTTCTGTGAGGGCAAGAGCACTTGTGTCCATGTGCTTTAGTTATTCTGCTGAACTTCTGTCACATTTTCTTCTTTTCTGCATTTCTAGACAAAAAGAAAACTATTTAATGAGGCAATCAGTTTCAGGAACAGCTTTGTATGTTCAGCACGATTCACCTGTTTTCAGTATAAATGTAATCTGGAGGCTTTTGGGAATGCCTTTTAGAATGTACCACCAAGTTTCCTCCTTTGATATGCGATGTTCTGTCACGCATTGTGGTTTCAGAGTACCTCTGAAGATAAATAAATCAGCCTTTATTGTTTGTGATGTTTGTTGCCAATTGACCCTTCGCAGGGAGCTTGATTGACAGGCGATCGGCCCAATCATACTTCGCCATCCGCCATTTTGTCCGACAAAAGCAGTCTAACTCAGGAGAGTTAGTAGATTAACATGGGAGGATTTGAACTTGAAAAACCAAGTGTACTGATGCCTTTCCACGGTTAAAACAACATTCCTTCTTATGTTCATTCATGTTTATTTGATGCTATAAATTAACTAGAAGGAAGAGATGACCTGTTCACGAGCAGCTTCAACTGAGGCTCTACACCGATCTGTCAGACACATTAAAGAGCCACAAAACGGTATTTATTGTTTAAATTTTGTAAAAAAAAAAAAAAAAAAAAGACCAAATTTGAAAGGTGAGACTTTGTTTAATATCAAAAGTAACCTGATCTGTCCTGTCTGTCAGTGCATTGTCAGTGTTCTCTCTGCTTTGCAATGTATTTTTCACTGCGTGAGAACATGGTGTGGCGTGGCTTGTCGGACATAGCAACTGTAACTAAAGGGGGCGGGTCTTTGCGAACGGTCAATTGCAATGTCCAAGAATACCGATTGAATGTTGTCAAGCCTAACAAAGCATCACATACATATTCCTCCAGAAATGCTTTCTGTCCACTACAAACTGTACAAAAGTGATCTGAGGAATTTTAGACCATCCAATCAAGTGCAAGGAAATAAAATAATTTAGTCTTAGATCACTTTTCATCCTTCACCAAACATACATATATCTAGGGCTGAACGATATTCGATTTTAACATCGACATCGCGATGTGCGAGTGAGCGATAGTCACATCGTCGGAACATGCGATGTGAAGGGTAGTAGCACAGTAGCACCAGCGGGAGATATTACGCGCTTCATGAGGCACGCGCGCGGTCTCTTGCTCTCTCTCCCTCTCTGCCTCTCTGCCGTGCACGCGCTGCGCGGTTTGGAGCACGTCTCGCGGGCGCGCTCGCTCTAGATTCCGGAGATTTTAACTAATTCGCGGGCCATCAGTGAGCCGCTATCAATATGCGGGAGACTCCCGGAACTTCCGGTAGACTTGGGAGGTCTTTATCTATAATAATATCGGCATTAGAATTATAGATTTTTCATTAGGCTATTTTTTTGGTGCTCCCTCAGCTCTTGATGCGCGTGGTGGGAGTGGTGACGCTGACAGAGGCGGTAAAGCTGCTGTTTAAATGTGTTCGGCTTTTCTGTTTACAGAAACATGTTCTCTAATCTGTTTAGAAGATTTAATACAAAATATATTAAAGCTTTATATCATTTTGTTTATTTCATATGATTATGGTGACCAACACCAACACTGTTTTACTTTGGCTAAGAAAAGTTGACTTAAAAGATTGTGAACCAAAATGCTTAAGTTGTTTTATAAAAAATATATTTATTTTAAGTTATATTGTTGTAAACCAATCAGGGGGTTGGTGTAAAGCTGCTGTTTTATTTAAAAATGTGTTCTGCTTTGTGTTTACAGAAATGTTCTAATTTTGGAATAAAATATTAAGTGACCTTTTTGTCACTTGTAATGAAGCTTGCTTATTAGTGAAATTATTAATATCATGGAATGGTAATTATTGTCTTTAGACTGGAGTTATGGCTCTCAATATCGCAATATATATCGTTGGGGAAAAAAATATCGCAATGTAATTTTTTTCCAATATCGTGCAGCCCTACATATATCCAGCTTGATTAACAACCTGCCTGCCATTTGCATGTATTGAGTATGTCAGCTGAATTAGCCTCTCCTTTCATCCATTCAGCACACGGACCTAGTTAACATGCAAAAAACCCTTTACAAGCTTCCTCCTGCCTCAAGACTAGATATTTCTAAAGGTAATGACAGTTCAAGCTAATATAATCTAAAAGTCCTCAAGAGACCAAAAAAGTGACATTACAGTGCAGTAAGATATTGTGGTTTGCGCCCGTAATAGAAACACCTTTTAGAAAGTTAGTTCTTCAGTTGATGGTGTTTGTGAAGGAACTTTGCTGCTCTCATTGGTGGGAATGCTTTGCGCAAGACCCAAACGTTAGTGGAATCTTCATTGTTTGCTGTTGGTAACTCTTTCTCTCCTGTGTCTCTACTGCATCCTCATCTGCTCTGCAGACAGTAGCCTGTCTTTTTTTACATGTTCTCTCATTTTGGGAGGGATCTCAGGCGTTCAGTCAGTCGATTTCCTGCTTGAGGATTCTCATTAGCCCCATGGTAATTGTCTCCTGCATAATAGACATATGGAAATTACAATGCCGTTCATCATTAGTGCTTTAATTGCGAGCCACCTTCAACTCCCTCCACAGTAAATAAGAGAGAATTTCCAACAAATTCTGTAGGAATTAAACTTCAAATAATTCTCATGACACCAGTGAGCATCACTAGTATGCTTTTTTTCCAATTCAGTTTAGCTTCTGGTAGTTTTAATTTTGCATGCATATAATTTCATTTCTGTTTTTTGAAAATAAGTATTTTTGTTTAGTTTCGGTATAGATTTTTAGTTTTCTTCCCTTTTTGCACCCTATTTTGACATTTTGTTTTATCAGAAATCATACTCCAAATAATCCCTAACTAGACTCTCCCCTATTTTAACTTCCTCATTTCTGCTGTAACTATCATCACGCTGCCGTAGTAATGGAAAGATCTCTTCATACTATATTTACATATTTACTGTTGTTTTATTTTCACCATTTACCGTATTCAAAGCCAGTGTGACTCAATATGACCCTAAACACACCATCCCATTTTGTTTGTGTTCTCTTCCTACAGACAAATGGAGGTCCTGATCAGTTTGAACGGTGGCACATCGTACCTCACCAGTCCTCACATTATAACTGCCTCCTCGTGTGTAAGTCAAACATGAGATCGGAAAGAAAACATCCATAAATGCCTCTTCATCCTATAAAAGAATTTAGAACTAACTGGCTTTTGAATATAATTTATTTTTACATGCAGTTTTTTCTTTCTTTCTTTCTTTCTTTCTTTCTTTCTTTCTTTCTTTCTTTCTTTCTTTCTTTCTTTCTTTCTTTCTTTCTTTCTTTCTTTCTTTCTTTCTTTCTTTCTGTTTTCATAACATTTTGCTATTATCCTATTTTTGGCTAATTGTAAATATTCGCTCTCTCTCATTAGTCGGACGGCACAGTGGTGGCCATTGTGTTCTTGGTGCTCTTTCTCCTGTTGGCTCTGGCTCTGATGTGGTGGTTCTGGCCTCTCTGCTGCACTGTCGTAAGTGTCACATGTCTTCCTGCTCTCAGGATGTTGTCCCTTTTCTCACACAGAATCTGGATTGATTGGGTGGATACTGAAATTGAGATAATTTTTTTTATCTATGTTTAACCATATTTATAATTTCCTATATAACATTTTCACTGTAAATTCTCTTTTGGTATACATAATCTGGTTAAGAAATCAGTAGTAGGAGCTCTATTGCTGTAATATCCTTGTCTACGCAGTATTTTTTAAAGACAGCCTTCTAAGTAATCACAGTGCATAGAAACAGACCATACCACATCCTGACTATACAAATATAGTATTTAATATGTAAAAAAAAAACACAGAAGTTATTTTCCGATTTTTTGCGGAGAGAGAAAAAAATTGTTACCCAAGTTTGGCTCCAGACTAAAAATGAAAAGTTTACTCTCCTATACTAATAATGAAAAAGCAGCAACACTTCTCAGGCTCTAATGTACTTGTATATATAGATGCGCTAGAAACTCTAGAGATACGATCTAGAATTTGTGAAGCTGGCGAGTATCACTATGGCAGTCAGAATCACTCCGCACAACCAAATGATATGCGCCACCTCTCTTTGAGAACCTGGTGGGAGCCATTCCAGGATGAGATGGAAGCATATTTTGGAAAACCAACAAAGGCATTAAAATGTAAACCCCCCGCAGCATGTCTGGACTCGGCCCTGTTTGTCTTGGTGGAGGAGCTGCTGTTCCTCTCCATCAGGGACCCCGGCACAAGAGAAGGGCCATGTGTGCTTTGTTAATATTTAAACTCAGCCTTGCCAGTTTTCAGCAATCAGAGAAATACAGAAGCACCTCATCCCCCCCGAAACACACACATTAGTATCCACAGCCACACCAGCATGTCCTCCGCAAATATACCAAATATGAGTCAAATTAAAATATACCAAATATGAGTCAAATTAAATGCGGACGTTTGGAATTCATTTTGGTCATAAGAAATTGAGGGTCAAGTATAAAAGTATGTGTTTTTGCGCCTGTATGTCACACAACACTTACATTTTAATTTATATTTTATATAATTTAAGTGCCATATTTATATATATATATATATATATATATATATATATATATACACATACAGTGTGTACAGTGCATAATATATAATATAACAAAATATCATTACTGTTGGATAAAGGTATCTGTTTAATTATGTTTAGATAATACATTCTTAGGTCATTCATTTGTTGTTTTACTGCAAACAGGTTAATTTTATGTTAATGGAAATGCACCATTTTAATTTGCAAATATGCTACCTGCTACTTGTCCATGATCATGTTAAGCCTGGAAAACAGCTTGACACAACAGTGTGTTCAGAGGGGTGAAATGGACAGATTATAAACTCCAATTGGACAATTATCCCAAAAGCCATATGGGGATGTTGCACCGCTGGACTGTGATTGGTTGATTCCACAGCTGTGCCACTAGTTCTTAGCCCCTCGTGCGAGTGTCAGATGGCTAAGTACACTGACATTTTGGATTTAATTATCAGCTCTTCATCGCCTGAACCACATTTAAAAGGGTTGTCCCAGCTTCACATCTGTCCGTCAGGTAGTTTGAGAACCTAACAGCCCAGCATGTCATTTGTGTAATGCCTTATTTATCCCACAATATGGCTGGCAAATATAAATCTGCTCTTTAATTACTCTGTAAAAAAAAAAAAGAAGCTAATCCTTTAGCACAAGGTTCTGTCCAAAGTTATGTTAATCATAACTCACTGGGGCCCCACGGACGGATAGGACTGGATTTTCCAACAGTCAGTTATGAGTCAAAGAGCAATTAATTAACTCTAATTGATCATTTTCCATCATTATAATGGTAACAATGGCAAAATGGTATCAGTGCACTTTAATGTGAATGAAACAGCTGTTCTGCCCATGATATGTGATGATTAAAAGGCTTCTTTCCCTGAAAACTAATTTAGTAAATGCTTAACCTGCAATGGCACTGTATGCATCTTTCATGTTTAATGAGACAAGGCTTGCTTCCATTTTGGAAAGCATCTGCAATGGAAGGGGTTACATGGTTAACAGGTGAAACATGGTCACATCCAAGGCGTTTTATCTAGATTGTTGGAGTCTATTCTGTTACAGAGGCTCAAGTTTTCAAATGACATGTGTAGCCATTACATTGCAGTATTTCGCCCTTTTAACATGACCCAAACTCACTTTTGTCTATTAACACATTTACCCATCACATCCAAGAGTGGTTAGATGTGTCAGGTCAGTTGATAAGCAGTTTGCTGAGCAGTCACTACTCTGACAACACCAGAGTCAGAGGATGCCAAAGACATTCCCAGTGAGGAAGACATCTTGTCTGTGAGAGAAGTCACCTGCTGAATCCAGCATAGTGTTTGTCTTGACAGATAAGCTGTCACAGAAAGTGCTACAGGAAGACATTTCATCCTGTTAACGCTCCTCTCCTTTGCACTGGGGATTGACCTGGAGTGAAGCCCAAGCATTTCCCTTCTGCATTTCATTGCAGCTAATTAATTCCTCAGGACTTTATGATTGGGGGAATGCAGGGGATTGAACCTCATCCAATTAATTAAGAGATAAACGGACCACCATGCTCACCCCAAAGACTCCCCTGTCAACAAGTTGATTTTTGGGCCTTCTTTATTTTGCACCAGGGGCCTACAGTGTTAGTTTACAAGTAGACCTCTAATCAATTGTGGTGGTCTCAGGCTTCAGTTGTTCAATTGTGAATCACATCCTTAGACAGCGATAACTAACTTTGCTTAATTAACTTTGCATTTTTTCTCTATCTTCTCAGGTTATTAAAGACCCACCCCCTCAAAGACCTCGATCTGTACCTCCACCTGTAAGATTCTTTTTTGTATAAAATATAAATATTTTTTAAATAAAAAAAATGTAATCAGTGTTTTTTTACTGTTCATTGAAGGTATTATTTTTAAACTATTTTAAATATACATGAAAGTTCAACAGTTTTGGGTCAGTACTTTTTTATTCATCAAGGAATCCTGCATAATCAAAAATCTGCATATTAGAATGATTTCTGGAAGATCGTGTGACACTAAAGACTGGAGTAATGATGCTGAAAAGTCAGCTTTGCCATCACTGGAAAAAATTACGCTTTAAAATATATTAATTTGAATAAATATTTTACAGTATTTTTAATGTATTTTTGATCAATAGAGTGGTGCAGGTGTGACGTCACTTAGTAGGCCAAACGGCAGTTAGAATCACACAGGTTTCCTTGACAAAAACTCAATAGGATATTCCCATAGACTTTCGGATTATCGCTTAAAACAAGCTTTGTGATCAACAAAAGTTTATGATACTTCGCGTTTTGCCCATCAATATAATTATCACAGATGAACACAACTTTTATTAATTTTGAAGCCTAAATGTAGTCGCCTGAAGTAAAAAGCTAAAGGTAGGCTACAAGCGAACTACACCACGGTCCCACGAATTCAACGTAACCATCACTCATCAACTCTTTCAGTTTTTATCTAAAAATCTGAGCTTACCTGTTCAGCGTGATGACGTTTAATCTCCTCGACATCCTCTTTAGTCCCATTTAGCAAACAGCTTCAAAAAATCACAAGTGGGGTAATACTGATGTATATTATGTTGTAGAATAAAACGTGAAAGAGACTTGAGCTTGTGTTCACTACAGACCTTATTTCAGCCATTTATCCAAAACCCCATTAAAAAAAAACATTGACTCCGGGACGATAGAGCCGGAAGTGCTAAAATGCTAACTCGCTTCCACGTTTTGGCCTACAAGGTGATGTCATACACTCTATTGCACTCTATTGCAGCCTTGGTGAGCAAAAGTGACTTCTTTTAATAACATTAAAAATCTTACCGACCCCAAACTTTTTAAAGGAAGTGTACATAAAGATTGCAATTACGTATCTGCCCTTGTATTTGCAATGCATATATTTCTTTGAGGCTTTAAGTCTCAATTTTCAAAGTCTCAATCCATATTTATTTTTTCAGACACCAGAGCCAGACCCACTACCCAAGAGTAAGTGGCCAACTGTGGATGCATCTTACTATGGAGGAAGAGGAGCTGGTGGAATCAAACGCATGGAGGTTGAACGTTACATTTCAATGACCCCTATAATGATGTGCAGCCCCCTCAAA